>NC_045681.1:13862503-14166008 GCF_003331165.1 Xiphophorus hellerii
CTTGATGTTGATTATTCACTAATGTTTTCTAACAATCTTGTAAAATCTTCAGAGAACAGTTGTATTTAAAGTGAGATTACATTAGGCAGATGTGGTCATTATTTTCTCTTTAAGAGACCTCTGAAGGAAAGTGGTCACAATGGATATTATTTAGGTGTGTCAGAGTAAGGGGGGCTGAAAGACGCTTGGCTCGCGTTTTTGAGTTGTGTTTGTCATCAGATATTAAAAACTTTTATGATTTGTCCTCGACTTCACAATTTTGCATTAATTTGTGTTGGTCTATGACATGAAAAATGTTTTTGGTGAAACATTGAAGTGGTATTAAAACCTTTAGAAGGCACTATAAAATGCTATTATTTTCAAAGCAATGCAATAGAAAATCAATCAGAGCAGGAAAAATGACTCAAACCTTTGTAAATGCCCAAAAAGCAGCTTCATAGTGTCATGGTTTACAGTCGGAAGTGATTTGACCAGTTCATAAATGTGAGAAAGTTTTGTGTTGTAATCAGAAATTCCTAGAAAGATGAAAGAAAATCAGTAAATACAGCATCAATATGGAGCAATCAATAAAAACAAAATAAGATTTAAAAAAAGACAAAACAAACAAAAGTTTTACTAATTGTTCCATGAAATTACATATCTAAGAAGTGAAAAATGAAGTTACTTATAGCTGCGATGAAGTCATTAAAGTGGCTGAATGGGAAAAGAGGTTCAGGAAGTTCTCGGAAAAATAATTTCAGTGCTCCGGTGATGACGTGAACGTCTTCCCACTGACCATCCTCCAGGTCCAGCTCCTCTGTTTTAAGACAACATGCGCACAAAGCATTAAAACCCAGCAGGGGGCGCTACTGTATAAAGTTAAAACAAACCATAAATGAACCTCACCATGATCAGCCTTGAAACGAAGCTTCTGTATGACTGCAAGGTTCCCACTGACTCTGTATAGCCCATCAATGTCTAAGCCTGGAAATTACCAGCAGCTTTTGATTAACTACTTTAATATAAAAAGAAAAAAAAAAAGGATTTAAATATTTGACTTATTTAACTCACCTCTCCTCTCTACTGCTTTGATGCACTTCTCCACAAAACTTGGAACTGTGGTCCTCTCGAGGGCACACAGCGTGTGCAGATGACAACCAAACACGTTTTCTGCACAAAATATCATTATTTTTGACGGCATGAAAAATAAAGATACTAACAATCTTCTTAATACAAAGATCGGGACAAAACAGCAAAATGAGTAAGATTGATTGACAAGCTTTACTATTATTGTTTTTTTTTTAATTTAACCAAAGTACAGCTATTTTGATCTGTCGTAGTTATATTATTACCTACAAGAAATCTAATGTCATCCATTTAAGCTCTTAATTTTACCTATTTTTTTTTAAATATAAAAACCAAAAGAGTAAAATGTATCTAAAACAATAAAGGGATGAATATTTCCGTCGGCCATCCATAAAATCATTGGTTAGAAATCCTTGCCAAACTGACCTCTGATGTAGCCTTTTTCTTTGACTGACTGCAGGGTTGGGCGCTTCATGAGGAACTTCATCAGCTTGGTCCGAACCTTCTTCGGGTCCGTTTCCCCTGCATTGCTGGGCGACTGAGATATGCTTGGCCTTGGGTCTAAAAAAGATACACAGAGTGTGAGTCCATATTTTGTGGTCATAGGTAAAGGCAGAGATCATGAGGCTACTCTTTTAGCTTCAGGTTTTTCATCACAAACAGGATTGAAGACATAAAGCGTCCCTGGAAGGTCCAGTATACACTGTAAACAAGCTCAACTATGTGCTGAGAATGTGAAACCAGTTCCTGTTTTTGGATATGTAAGTATAGCAATATAGCCTTTAAAACTATTCACAGTACTACTTACTAATGTAGTACTTCAAGTCTTCTTCAGATCCACAAAACACAAATAGACCCGACAACCAAACACACATGACCACTCAGCAACAACAGTACTGAGCCTCTTCAACACCCTAAATAAACTTTCCCAGTTAGGATAAATTATTTAGAACTTCATTGAGGTAAAAAAAAAAAAAGTTCTTTTCCACATAATCTCCAAACTCCCACAGACAATTTTTAGATTCTACAACCATACAGAACATGTTTAGATGTCCTTCTGGGCATCTTGTACCAAGCTGCTGTTTGTCGCCAAAGGCAACCAAGCTCAGTTTATCAAAACCATTTCACCAAAATTAAGTTAACCTACGTCTTCGCTTGTCTACGGCAGCGCCGGGTTTCTCGTCTTTGTCTGTATTGCCAATTTGTTCATACAGGTCCCCATCTTCTTCCTCAGAATGATGCTCCTGGTAGTCCTGTTGAACAGAGATGAATGCGGTGTTGAAACATGAACATGGATTAATTTAGTTTCAATCTGAGCACAGTACATTAAGGACTAGTTTTATTTATTTATTAGATTTTTTTGGCAACAATGAATATTCCCAGCAGTTGGGTAAGTACAGTTGGTGCCATTTGCATTCTAGCTACTAGATGCCCTTTTACAATTTTTTGACAAAAAAACATTTATGACTAAGATTAATAATGTAATTGAGATATGTTATTGTTTGTAGATCCAAAGCAAATACTGAAATCAAAGAGGGCAATTTTTAAAAGAAATTGGCAAATTTCTTTTCCTGGTAAAGCGATTGGCAAAATCTGAATCCAGAGACAGTTTGACCCTTTTATTAAAATTTACTTGTGCTGACCAAAGTAAGTTAAATAAAACTATCTAATTAGCTTGGTGCTAAGTATCTTAACATTTTTAACATGTTTATGCAGTAATTATCACAATGGTTATTGATTAAAAATTTTTTTTTAAATCTGAAAATCTCCTGTGTTCAAGCCTAAACTTAAATTTACACTCTCTTATAGAAGTTGGTAATAGATAAGGTAATAGGAAAGTTTCAATTGTAATTCCTAACACAAACAAAACTAAGCCAGTTTTATGAGTAGATTTCTTCACTGGGTTTGTTGAAAGGCTTAAAGCTGCAAAATAAATTCCTTCTCCGCATAATTTTGTAACCTAATTCTTTAAACAGAAGTACAAGACAGAAAATGTGTTATTGCAACCAGCAAAAAAACAAACAAACAACAAAAATGACATCATCATTGACAGAAGCAAAGAGCATAGAATCTTACAATGTAACTAAATTATACAATTTAGAACATACTTAAGACTTTTTAAAACCTTGACATGGTGGTTTTAGCCACGTATTTCAATCGTAGTTTTCAAGTCAAATCTCTTTAAGTATTTACTTTCATAAAGGACCTGGGAATGACCCAGGAATGAATGGCCACGACAAGAAGGTTTTAACTTTACACAAACATAGAAATTTAAGCCAATAAGCAGTAAAGCATTTCTGCAGGTTTGCAGGGAGGGTTCAGTGCAGGAACACCTGAATTCCTCAGTCAGAGCCTCAATGGCTTAAAGTAAAGGTCTTTCAATTCAAGACTTCATTTGGCATTTTCTGACCTGACAGAAGAAATGTAAAACAGAATCTAAGGTATTCAGTGAGATTAGCTGATGACAGAATGGATCTTTTTAACCGTAAGCCAAACCCATAATATGTTGTTCCTCCCATTTCCTGGTTTTATGAAAAGTTCACCATTTTCTCCCTGTGGGCTCACGTTTAAAAATAAACCCAAACATAAAATCAGTCTTTGTGTCCTGGAAAGATCAAGCAATCCTAATTTGCAAATTCAAAACATTTGCATAAGAGATGCTTTTTTTTTTTTTTTTTGTCATTGAACTACTTCCTGTTGATGGTTCTGTTCACTGTAAGGACTTACGAGCTGTTGAATGGTGTCCTTTAAAATTTTGTGCCAGTCATAGATGATGCTTTCCGTATCGTACTGGATAAGAAACTCCACACCATTCTTCCCTTTGAGCTGGGAATAAAATACATCAAGGGGGATTTAATCAAAGTTTTTATTAATGATTCAAATAAATTTTTTGAATGTACATGATTATATTTTTAACTAACCATGTTCTAAAGTAAAACTCATCCACTCAGCAGAACACTTAACATTGCTTTCAGTGTCAACAAACAAACACACCTCTAAAACATTCTTTTTACTGGATTTGTCCTTTGTGGCCCAGCCAATCGTAGCGCCCTTCAGTTCCACCGTAAACTCTGGAACAATCTGATTGGTCTTGTTCTGCTTGTTGAAAAACAAAAGGGAAAAAAAAAAAATCAGCTGATTACCAAACTGACTGCACCACATTCCAGGAGGTGAGCTGAAGTTGAACAAAAGACGCGACTGTCACTGCCAGCTAGTCTATGCCAGCGATTCTGATAGAAGTGACAGAACAGCCGAGGCAGTGCTGCGGTTTAGGGTTTTGTTTGGGGATGAAGAGGCAGCGCAGATGAATCACAAGAGTGAAGATTACTGGTGAGCGTGAATGCAAGAGAAACGGGAGGTGGACTAATAATATGAGAAGGAGATAAGAACAAATCAAGAAAGGCTAAAACTAGTTTAAGAAGCAGAATAGCAAAGAACAATATGCAAGAATAAACTAAGAAACGAAATATAAAGGAATATATTTATATGGCAAGACCTTACGGGCAATAATTAATACAAGGGGTTGAATCGAACATAGCAAGTCGTGAGCTGTACTAAAAACACATTAGATAATGACAGGAAAGAAATACATACATTTTAAGGAAGGAGAAAACAAAAATAAACTTCAAAAATAAACCTCAAGGATTGAGCTAAAATGGCAGAAACTATGACGCATAAATTACCCCCATCAAACAGTCAAACAAAAAATCCAAACACAGCCATGGAAGCACAAGCATCTTGGTTTGGCAAAGTCGACTTGGGATTTTCATCAGATCAACTGATGACTGAACAACTCATCTGTGCCCCGGGTTTGTTGAGGCTAGGCCTAATACTGAGAAGAAATATATTTTTCTGGCTGTAATAGTAATAAGCTTATTGAACTCTTGAGTCTAAGGGTGACTTGTCACTTCTTTGCGCTTTTTAGGAGTTTTCCTTTATTTCCTTGTTTTTTCAGTTATTTTTCATGTCCATGTTTGAAGTTATTAAAAGTGGTTCCAAGTACAATAAAACTGCTAATCTATAGATCGATAAACAAATGTATATAGAAATACTACACACATTCCTGGCCCATATTTGTATGACAATAACAGAAGTGCCAGAACTTATTTTTTTTCTACATAAAGCACCTATTTTAATAAAGTGAGGACCCTACCACAGCCCCTGGGGAGGGTTTGGGGTCTTTGTGGAACGTCAGGACTCCTCCATGAAGAACTGTCCATGTTGGAACCCAGTTTTTCCTGGAAAAAAAACAAGACACATATAAATTAGGTGCATCTCAAAAACTGATAACATTACTGAAAATGATTTTAATAATTAAGTTTTTAAAAGCAAAAAGATTATACCTGATCATTTCGATCATTCTGGCTTACAACTAATGAAAACCAAAAGTGAAAAAAATATGGCTTAACTGCAGTAAAAGCAGATTTCTACAGAGAGGCTGCCTCTTTGCAATCAGAGTTGACTGCTGACTTAACAAGGAGAAAGTCAGTGACACTTTCCACAAGGAGTATAAGCCACAAAATGCCATCGGCAATGGAGCTGGAGTTTGACACAGTTCTGTATCCAAGAATGTTAATAGAAAAAATTGTGTTGGAAAATGTTTGCACAGACAACAGGAAAAATGGAAGCCTTACGAGGATTAGGAAGCAAAGCCTGTTCAAGAGTTTGGAAGAGATTCAGAAGGCACGGACTGCAGCTGGAGTGGGAGCTTCAAAAGCCACCACACATACCTATGAAGGACATGGACTGCAACTGTTGCACTTTTTATGTTAAGTCTCTCCTGAACCAGAGACAATGTCAGAATGTCTTACCCTGTGCTGAAAAGGCAAAAAAAAAAAAAAATTGGACTGCTGCTAAGTCTTCAACTCCTGTTTTCAGATGAAAGCAGGTTTGAATTTCATTTGGAAATCAAGGTCCCAGAATCAGTAGGAATAGTGCAGAGGTATATAATCAAGCTGTTTGAGGGATAGTATGAAGTTTTCACACTGATTTGATAACTAATCCTATCTGCTGGTACGGTCCCTTGTGTGCTTATTCAAGTCCCAAGTCAGTGCAGCTGAATTTTTAGCGCACTTAATGCTTGCCTCTGCTCGCAAACTTTCACTTCACACCTTTTTCACAAAGTACCACAGGCCCTTTAATGACCCTGGTATCACTGTGCTGGATTGGCAACAATCTGGGTCAACTCCAGACATAACCTTTGGAATATTGGCAGGAGAAAACACGTGACACCAGGATCAACTCAGGAGATGAGCTGAAATTCTCATCAATCAACCCATATTCTCTGAAAGAATGCCTAAAACAATCAGCAAGCAATGATTTCCAGTAGGGGGAGATTGATCAACTGTGTTGAGCAATCATTGCTTGCAGTTTTTATTACCATAATGCACTTTGTGTTGACTTAGTCATGCCTCGCTATCATGTCTGCAAGAAGTGAAAACGCAGCTGCCTGTCTTTTAACCTTCGTCAAGGAAATCTGATCAAATGACATCTCCTCTGTTTTTTCTTCCTTGGCTCTCTGTGTGTCAGAGAACAGATTTTAAAATACTTGTGGTGACTTTTAAATGTCCACATGGCTTAGCTCTCTAATTGCTGTCGAACCTGTTGAGCTTCATGTTTCCTCACAGAGAGTTTGCTCTTGGCTGCTTAGAGGAGATAGAGAATTTAAAACAATTTGGAACATCTTGCTTTTTACCATCCTTCTAGTTTTTAAATCGCTTTTAAAACTGTTTTCACCCACCTTTAACACAGGATAAGCAGCATAGCGCCAATGCAGTAATTCACCTCAGAGGAGTCCTTGCTAAGTGTCAAATGCATATGCACTACAATAGATAAATATACTTTTCAGGAGGGCTACAAGTCTAGGTTAAAAATCACTTTTTATTGGTCTGACTTTTGGGTTTTCATGGGATGTAAGCCACAATAATTAATTTAACAGAAACACGTGCTACTTTACTTTTTGAATAAAGGCTACATTTTCCAATAATGTTATAGTTTATTGAGATGAACTTGTGTAAGAATCTAAATATACATAAACTATGAAACACAAACATCTAAAAAATTAACAATGTGGCTTACCTTACTTTCTTTCCGTTCTCACTGATTTTTGTTTTGTTGAGAATTCCAGCTTTCTCCAAATTCTGTACCTGGAATTGTATCAGAAAAGCCAGTATTTCATTGTTTTGAAGATTGGTTTGTGCAAAAATGAGATGAAGCAGGCGATGTTCTACAGGAAAATAAAACAAAAAGTGAAATGTGTAAAATGATTCTGGGGTGTTCTTGCATTATTCCACAGTGCAGTGACATCTGCAAAGGACAAAAAAAACCCTCTGCACCCTGACCACAAAAATCTGCATCTAAAGTTTGCAAATAGACACCAAGACAAGGACGAGACATTTTGTTCTACAGACTGAGTGTATAAAGATCACCTGGCATTAGGACCTTTTTTAGTAGAAGAAAACTACAATAAATGCTACATTGTGAAACAAATGTCACACAGTCAGTAGAAGCTAAAAGACTGCCTGAGATTCACTGACCAAAATTAAAGAGCACAGACTGAAAGTGAAACGTAAAGCACAGCTTTGCAAGCCGCTTAGATATCTCTCAACACTTAAGAAGAAACTTGGCTTTTCGATTAATATTCTTTCAGTCTTTTAACCGAAAAAGTCCAATACTTAGCGAATTAATAGCTAGGTCATAAGTTAGGTTGTTGCCGTGGAAGCTCGAAGCAGAACAGCAGGAAGTAAAAGTCAGGCAGTGGGGAGAGAAGCTGTGCAAGACACGTTAAGATTATTAATCCACAGTTATTATAAGACTTGGCTTAGGGAAGCTTTTAAGAGTTTGATGCTTTGAGGGCATAAACAAGGCCATATTCTGTCAACCATGCAGGATGAAGAAACATCTGCTTAGGATTACTTACAAAGTACTTTGAAATAATTGGATTCGTTCTGGAAATCACAATGATGTGAAAGATCTGAAACTCCAACAGATAATCAACTAATCTTTAGTTATTTTGTTCATATATTTTGTTCAGCTAAACTCATATCAGCGTCTAGATGCAAGCATATTGAAATTTTGCTTTTGCTTTCAGTAAACACAACATACTGTATTCCTGGATTGGTACTAAGGCAAGACCTATTACTTTATTAATATATTCATCTGCAATGGTGATGATGCACATGGGAGATGCTTTTTATATCGCTGCAGGGAAAAGATGGTTTGCTAATGAGAGGCAGGGTGATTTGAATGGCTAAAGTTTTTATGGAAATTATAAAAAAAAACAAATGCTTATCAAGTTATTAATATCACACCTTCTGCCCATCATAGATAGACCCTGCTATCTATGGCTAAAGCTCAGGTGAGTGCTTAAACTAATAACCTACATTATAGCGCAGCCACTTTGAGGTCAAATAATAAGGATTTCTCCAGGGCCTAAACCCAACAGCCTTAAAGGAGAGGAACAAAACACCATTCAGATGTAGGGATAGGTCAGATGGCTTAATGGTTCAACATTATTGATGTCACAAAACTCAAATGGAAGAGCAAAAAGTCCACTTACATTATGCTCTGGAGAGTTTCCCGTACTGGAGCTGTCGCTGCTGTGGTCTGATGTGTTCCTCAGATGACTCTGGGTGAATCTCTAAAATCAGAGCACAAATGAAAATCTTAGTGTTGATTATGCTACTGTAAGACAAAACAGGACAGAAGAATAAGCAGGAAAAAACTGAAGTGTGTCGTAGATTTCAGTGGGTGCAACTTCCTCCTACACGTCAGTAATTTTACCAGAATTAGTCCAACTGAACTTATTTTGGTAGATTGATTATTTTTAACTCAAGGAGTTAGAGTAATGACTCAAGTGATTAAAACTCATTGTCAATGTACTGTAATACTTTTTTCAATTGTTTCAGAGTGAGACATTGCGAGTTTCACACAAATGCAGATTTGGGAACACTCATGTATTGAACTTGGCTGAATACAGGAAGTGTTCACATAGAAAGAGTTTCTCATTTCCAGTTCTTATGCTACAAGAACTGGACCACAATGTTTTCTTTCAAGACCAAAACAGAAACCTTCTTTCTTTTAAGGCAAACCTGCAAAATCTGTTCTATCTTTCTGATCTTAAGTGATTGATTTTCTACAATTAGACTACTTTTAATGTCGAAAAGTAGCCCGTGAGTACCTTGCCTATGTCATCCCACATGACAAGAATTTATTAATTCAATATTTTCTGTTTACGTGATCTCCACTGCACCCATTGGGAAAATGTTCAACCTTTGGATCCTGAGGTTTGTAGTAAGGAAAAGCAAAAGCCCGTATTTGTACACAGGCGTCTCACTGGCGTTTGTGCAAATGTTGCCTCTCCCTCAATCAGAGAGCAATGCAGTTGATTTGCCTTGCTAAATAAGGGTTAAACCTTTTCAGTGTTGGCGGATAAATACAGACTTACTCACACTACTTGCCAACTGCATAACTTTATATTTAGCTGTTGGACACACCCTGGATGTGTCACACAACCTGTGTGTACAAGCACATGTCTGTGATGGCGTTAGTGTGTACATACCTGTACCCCATCTTCCTGGCCAGTGGAGAATTGAGCAGGTATCCTCGAATCTCTCCAGTTTTTGATGACATGCACATTTTCATTTTCGAAGCCGTTCGGGACATTGGGGTGGGAAGGAGCTGCAGGGGCCTTCAAGGACAAAAAAAAAAAACAAAAGAAAGAAAGAAATTTCACACCACAAAAATGACTGAGATTCCACATTCTTAACTTAATTTGTCAGAAAAATCTGTAAAGTAGAGGACGGTCTTTACCTCAGGTAGATTCCACTCGGACTTGGTGCCATCTCTTAGGTAGTAATAGGTTTGCCCCTGATCATCCACAGACTTGATCCACTGTTAGACAACAGAAACATTTTTATTTGGCATATTTTTCTGTAACTTATTAAGCCACAAAGCAAAATAAAAACATCTAAAAAGTTACAGAATAACATATTTTCTATAAAAAAAGAAAAAGAAAGACATGTTCTCATTTGAATCATATGTTTAGTAACATGTGGTGACAAAACAATGTCAGTTCTTGTAACTCAAAAACTTCATGTGCTCATCAACATAAACTGTTTTCACACATTTCCACTGATCGCCTCTTTTTAATTCAGAGTAATAACTGAACTTCTTTTTCTAATGCAGTTTTTCAACCAGAGCTGCCTGACGACTTAAATCTCACAACAAATTATATTTAGGGCTTTAAAAAAACACATCAACAATATAATGAAAAACAGGTGCCATTTAATAAACCAGGATGTGATTTTAAAGGGCATCTATCAAATTTTAGATGTCATAACTGATTCTTAAAGGACGAAGCATGAACAAATGATATTTCTCAAAGCTGACGTGATTTTCAAAACATACTTTTCTGAAAGAATGAACTTTTTTTAGGTCACAGCCACTAAACAGGAAGGCCCCCTCATTCATGTATGACAATGTTGAGTCTATAAATTTATCATCGCAGCATGGATTGTTATGAAGATATGAAGAAAATGAATTTCTCCTCATCCATCAAAAATAGTCTCTTTTTCTCTCAGGAGTATCCAACAAATTGGGTCTTGAATTTAGGTGAGAGTGCAAGCCAAGGTTGGGGGAGGGGGCTGGACACAGGAGAGAACACAGTTTGTGTCAGGGTTACCAGTCATAGCTCAAGCAGAGTCAGCAGGCAGACTGTTATTTATGGTGAGAATAAAGTGTGCCAGGTAAGAAATGTCTTTCATTGCATGATAATTACCCGTCACGTTGCTTGTTCCTCAGTGTCTGAGCCAATTAACAGAGAAAACTTTTGGCTGTAGTGCCCGTCTGAGTATTCTAACTGGTGTAGTATTGGCTTAAACTTTAAGGCAAAAATGATGAGGTTTTCTGAGAAATCAGACGGTTTTACCTTTTTAGTGGCATAACAGAATGTTTCCTCAGAATAAAATAGAGAAAACCATGTAGGTATGTAATGCAGAAAAGGTGAGACTTCCACGTTTGTTGTCATTATCCACCCCTTCAGAAGATGTGCTTAGATGTGAAGGAAAGCATCACTTAACATTTTCTCTCCAGCTCTATTCTTTGTTATGCTACTGGCAGAACTACTGAAATCGGAGGAGGAACAGCCAGGGCTGAAAATAAGTCCTGCAATGCTGGCACATTTAATGTTAAAGTCCACCAAACACCGTTCTGACACATCGACCTTTCTTGTATTCAAACACATAATTCAAATGTTCTTTGGTTATATTGAGGTTCTGTCCATACCTGATCTGGAGAGTTTTCACTGGTGAAAACCCATGTCCCATTGGGTTCCACAGTGAGGTTCCAGCCAGGCGGGGTACTGCGGTCCAGGTTGGCCCGGGGGATGGTGGTCCGACTCACGTGGCCAAGAGCGTACTCCTTTGGAAGAGTGGGGGGTCCCGTGTTCTGGATATCCTCATAAAATTCTGCTTGGTCTGCACCGGGGTAATCCTCTGATGGGTAGTCCTCCACAGGCAAGGGAGGCTAACAAAAACAGTGTAAACAATTAAAACAATTTATTGCTTATTTTGAAGTTGTTTGTCTTTTTAGTGAAAATTACACTGCAGGGTAAATTTTAACAAACTATTGAAGAAAGGTTGGACATCATCAGAGATGGGATTAATCTGGAGTAAATCTAGTCGAAAAAACACACTTGTCAGATGCTTTTAAAAATGTTCATACCCGCAATCATAAACCTGCCTGTATTACATTTAGATTGATCAACATAACGTAGTATACTATGAAGAGAAAGGAGAAGAATAAGGGTAATTTTTAATCCAATAATCTTTGATCCATAAACCATTGATCTTTGCAACATAGTAGAAGCTCAGCCATTTTTAGCCTCAGTAATGGTCAGTTTCCAAATCTCGCCACAGATTCTCAGATTTATGTCAAGACTTGACCGGACAATAGACACAGAATGTGCTTTGATGTAAAACATTTCAATGCAGCTCTGACTGTGTGTTTAAGGTTGTTGTTCTACCTACACCGCAGTCTCAAGTCTTTTCTCAGCTTCAAACAGGAATGCTCACACAGGAATGCTTTGTACTTTTCTTTATTCATCCTCCCATTATCTCTGACGAGCTTTCTTGTCAGTGGTGATGCTGCCAACACCACGTTTTACTGGAGGAATGGTGTGTAATGGCCACACCCATGCCTGTACTACAGGTGAGTCAGTAACCCTCATGGTCTTTCTACTGCATGTTTTGTACATTTTTAGTTTTCATTAATCCAAACAAAATGAGAGTTTGTCATAAATGATTACTGAGTAGTTTAAACAGATTTGTTCTATTTCAGGTATATCTAGGAATTTCTGATTAAAAATGGAAACGTTTGACCTCTAAACGGGAATTTCAACAGACACGTAAGTTTTCCGATGTATCGCTCCTCAACTGCAGCAAGTGACACAAACTGTTTGTTCATACTTCATGTTGAAATGTTCCAGCTTAATTCAGAGTCACTGAATAATGTCAGTTTCCTCAGTTACTACTACGATCTTCATGTCAAGTCTTTGACTTCCAGAGAAGCAAGCTACACTGACTTTCATGTTCTCTTCCTCTTTTTGCAAGGAATATGAAGTCACTGAAGGGCAAAAATTGGGTCACTTGCTTCTTGGAATGTAAAAGAAAAACAAACCCCAAAACAAGTGAATTTATATGTTTATTGATAGGGTAAAACTTTTCCCTGTGATGACAAAATTCCTGCGAAATCTCATGCTATTCAAAGATTAATACTCACTGTCCCTTTTTGAAATCCAAATGAGGGCAAATGTTCTTTCAGGAGAACTATTTGGGACTACCTCTGAGCCTATTCTGTTCGGAGATAATGAATTAAGTCATGTCTGTTATGTAGGTGCAGGACATTTCATTCCATTAAGAGCAGACTGTATTTAGGTTCCCCCTGGGTGAAGCTAAAACAGGAGACAGAGGAAGCCTAAGTAGAGCAGCCAGGCTGTCTGTCCTTACCGGTTCATCATCGCGAAACCTGTGCACGCTCATAGGCTCCATCGGAGAGGGGTAAGGGCTCTGCTGCTCAGGAGGGTCCCAGGACGTCTCCCCGGACATGTGATTATAGAAGTAAGGCTGACCAGTGGTCTCATCCACCAACTGCTCCCACTCTGAGGCCCAATCGGATTGAGGGGATGGTGGAGGGAAAGGTACCTCCGGAGGGAATTGCTCAGGGTCTGTGGGGGAGTCTAGGAAGGGGTTGTCCCAGGTGGTGCGCCCCGTGTCGGAGTGGTAGTAGTATTCCTGTCCACTGTCTTCGTCAACATGAACCTCCCATCCCTCCTGTTTTAGGTAGGAAAGAGAGCAGGGTGAAGGGTCCGACAGGGGAGATTCTGAGATGCTTTGGCGAAGCTCTGCTACGTTGACGTACACTCCTGACCGGAGATTTTCATTCTGCACCTGAAGATAAGAAAGAACAATACAATAAGAATAGAGAATTGCTGACATCTGAACACATCTATTAGTGTTTCTATTGTAGAATAAGGAAACCCTGGCCTGTATCCACCTCTACCTGTTGAGACAAGGTACTTTTCTAAGGGAAAGATATGAGACTTACTGCATGGTGGCAAGGGGGCACTTACAGGATACCTACAGAGAGTTTAACATTTTAATGAGTAGTATAAGTTAGAGTAGTTAACAAAAGGTAAAAGTAAATTGTAGTACTTAGTATGTGTTGCTGTAGTTTTTACATAAAGCCGTAAATAAAAACCAACGCAGGTAACCTATAAATACCTTGTAGGTATCCTGTCGTACCAAGTGGGCATCTGAATAAGATCCTGTACTCATGATTTCCTCTTAAATATTCTTTAGATATCCTGCAGCCACAGTTTTAGAATCATTTACATAACAGGCTAGGTTAAACTCCCATTACCTGCATGTACCCTATAGGTTTACTGTAATTACCCAGTAGATATCCCTGTGGGTATCTTGTATGTACTCTTCTGAAAACACACAAGTTATACCAGGTAAATTAAAATAAAGTTTAAACAGGAAAAACTATTGTAGGAAGTACCACACCCACGCTTAAAGCTAAGCTGTTGTTCACCCTAAATCTATGTTCTGCAACTAACTGAAACACAGGAAGTCTAACACTGAAAAAACCCCACAAACCTCTGGGGCGTTCCTGCGTACCAATAATCAATAATAGAGTCTAGTTGCATTTATTTTGCAATGTTGCACCCAAACTTCATTTCTGATGTGAACCACTGTAAACTATTAAGCTCAAATTAAAACGTCAACTGTGTAATCTGGGTTGTGTTTAATTATGTACTGGATTGACAATAAAAGTTTAACAGCCACACAAATACCAACATGTGAACACAGGGCATTTTCAGTGGACTCTAACTGGGTTAAGCTCCACTGTAACAGTCACGCATTAACTTCTGTTTTTCATCCGGCTACCTTTCACGTACAAAAGCTCATCAGTGTTTTTCTTGCGTACAAACTAGGCGTTCAGTTTCCAGATGAGAAAGGGAAGCTGTATGTAAACAGAGCTCCACATGGCAGGAACACGGCATGTAAAGTAGACTCTGCCTTCACAACGAATTTGCTTAAAGAATACCAATGAGAGTGACAGAGAGTGATGAAAGGCTGTCTCTGTGCTCCTGAAACTGATCATCCTGATGCATATGTGTCGTAGCTTCTATCAAAATACCCTCTTGGCAACATCAAAAGCAATGACTTTTCTCTGTAAGCTGATGTTGTTTTCTCACCTTTGCTCCAGTGAGGCGCTTAATTCTCTGAGTAAAACTCCTGGGAATTATGGTCCTGCGCACTCTTTCGTTCGCCATCATGAAGACAGCGCAAACAAAAGCTGTGACATGTCTATTCTAGACTAAACTTTAACTAGATCTTGTGTCACAGCTACTGTAGACTCTTGGGCTATATTTACCAAAACCTGCGTGTGTGTTTCTGCGCAGTATATGCTGACCACTAGAATAAACATGGCATGCTAAAAAGAGAGTAGTGTAGCAAAAGTTAGTACAGAGAAAAATAACTTGTTGTAGAGTATCAGAACTCAAAAAAGAGAAGGGATGCCTAAGAATCTGAAACATCTGCCACCTTCTATATTTATTTACTGTTTTTAGGTCCGCTTTAGTTTTCATTTTATTTTTGAAAGAAAGATTGATCAAAGGGCATGCAAAGTCCACACGAAATACAGGCCTTGGGATTGTGTTCTCTTCCAAAAATGGGACTCGATAGTCCACAAAATAATGTTACAAGCTCTTCAAGTTTTTTGCATGTTTCCAACATTTGCATTCTCTTCTAGTTTGAATGAGCATTGATATATTGCTTTTCTGTAAGGAAATTTAAACATTTGTAGAGGACACAGTTACAAATTTACAGGAAGGTCTGGATTAAAGGTTGTGTTAAGATATTTTGGGATTGTTCAAGAATGGCTGCATGCATCTCTTGCTCTAGAAAACTAGTACTGGCCAACATTTAGGGGCATTGAAGAGACAAGCACAAGAATGTTAAATTCTTATTTTTTCTTAAAGGTGACACTTTATTAACTTCTGCTACTTGTCTCTGTGCTGATATCAAACACATTTCATTTAGCTGCAAACTTATCAATAAATAGATTACAATTGGCAGCCACCCTCATTCCAACTCTGATGAGTCGCCATAAAATCTTTGTACTATCTCAAACAGAGCAAGTCAGAGAAACAAGGTCATCTCCATAGTTTATTTGCTGCTCTTTATTTAATAAAACAAATAAAATTATGTGTAGGACACCAACGATAACAACCATCTGTTACAAACCGGTTCTGGATTATAACAGATGGCTTGTTGTGGAGGAAAAGCTGCATACCCAATGATTAGGGAAGCAGGCAGCTGATGGAGCTGACTGAGTGAGGATGCATGGAATGTTGTGTGCTTTAGCGTAGCATAGCATAACAGATCACAGTTTCAAGCTAACCTGTGGGAAACAACTGCACATCAGCTTTGTCCTGCTAGTTTTTGTCCCTCAAATAACAGGATGGATTATTTACAGCAGGAAAAACACCTACAGCATATAAAATAGTAAGAGTTTGTTATCCAGCTAACTGTGTGTTTCTGCTTGGAGCTTTCTGCACAGCTGACAAAGAGATGGTTCTTCAGGGGATACATTATCTTAATGTTGTGGTTTGATCCATCTGGTTTGGTCCTATCACATTACAGACTTTGCCTCAGTCATTGATCAAAATGTGATCTCAAACCAATCGATGTGGATACCCGGACAACTGACCTCAAAACGGATTGATTTCAAACAATGCGAAGAGGAAATGAAAGGATTGTCTCATTGATCCATAAAAAAATTACGCTTGAAGTCTTTCAAAACACACCATGGAAATGTAAGAGTTGATCCCAAAGAACAATCATTTCCAAATAATATATTTAGTTACTATTTTTGCATTATGTCAGCTTTAGACCAACACAACGTAGTGCATAACTGTGAAATGCAAGGAAATGGATACATGGTTTTCTTTTTGAAATATTCTACAAACATTCGAAACCACAAAAGTTTAGTTTTCTTCCAGTTTTGCCCTGTATTTAACTCCAGCCTACTTTCTACATGTAGGTCAGAAAGTTCAGTTTTGATTTCCGCTAACTAGAGCACATTCTTCACATATCAGCTTTATTCTCATGTGACAAACTGTAAGTTGGACTTATGTAGTTCCATTTTACGCAGGTGGACTCCTTTTGCTAGTTAGTTTACTTCTAGGGACAATTGTTTGCACTGGATTTTAATTAGGCGTGAATAAGAAAAGAGGGCTGAATAGAAACCTATGCCGCACTTTTCAGATTTTTATTTAAAAAACATGTCATATTGCTCATCTTTGAATGTCTTTGTGTTTATTAATCACATGAAATCCCAATAAAATACAATCATCTTAGTGGTTGTAATGTGACACGAACAGGAGAAGCTTTGAGATTAATTAATACTTGGAAAATCCGCTGTATCCACCTGATATAGAAGTGAGTCCTTCATCAGATTTCATGTCAGACAATGATGTAATCGGTCATTTAAAATGGTTCAAGTCCCATCTATCTGATGGGACAACATCAGATAAATGTGACTCTCTGATGTTGTCTCTCGTTGTTTAAGTACTTCTGCAAAGGCTTTGGTTATTGTACATGACGGCAGTTATTGTGTGAGAAGATAATATCAGAATTTATTGCACCAGGGTTCTAATGACCCCATTTTTGCAGCATGCCTGAAGAAAATCTGTCCTCTCTAACTACCTTTCTGTGTTTTGCTAAAGATCCAGCAAGCGCTGCCTGCAAGATCCACTGTAACGTTTTGAGCTGACGCTTGTCCTTTTTTTTCTCTCAAGAACAGTCCGAAATTATAACCCACATGAAGTGTACTCTGACACAAACAAACGTCTTCGCCTTCAGATCTCACCCAAAGCCGTACGCTGCAAACTGTTGCAATGACATTTGAGCACACTTACAAAGTGTCTCTCACATCCAGAGGAGCAAAAGAGCTACAGATTAAAGACAACAGCTGAAAAGATAAGAGTGTTGTGAGTTTATATTTACACCACTTCAACATGTACAGGAAAAGACAAGTGCAGAGGAGGCACGGTTCATTGAAACAGGAAGTAGCGCACTTGTCGAAGTGTTCGAACAAAGTAACCAGTAGTAAAATTAGAAATTTAAATTTTACAATGTGGTGGATGTAATCTCTTACCTGGGCAGCCACCGGCAGAGTCAAGCCCCGTTGGGCTTGATGACCTGTCCAAACCCGGGAGTACATCTCCACCATGTTTATCCGTTTCTAGCAACACGATCCATACAGCCAAACATGGATAGACTCAAAATCAACGAGCTAACTATTCAACAACCTTCAGTCGACATGCGCTATGCTAGACTCCTAAATACCCTCCTCATGCATGCAGCCTTCTCTCGCAGCAGCTGTGATAGTTGCAGCCCAGATAGAAAAGAGAACTGAGGTCTGTTACAATAAGCAGTAGGAAGGGACTGTGTGAGGGCTCGCTGGGGTGTGTGTGTGTCACTGTTTGTGTGTGCTTAAATTCCTGTGCACAGGGTAGGAGGGTAGAGGGTAACTGTCTGACAGAGCTAAAAAAAACAACAACAAAAAAAAAAACAGAGTCGGTAAAAAGTAGACAGGAAGGAAAAAAAAGGTTTTAGTAGGCAGAACAACATGAGCTCTGCGGGTCACTTCAACTTACTTCCTGTCTGTGTATACACATGACAAGTAAAACAGAAATGACAGTAATGGAAATAAAGATTTTGAAAGAGGACACCAAACACTTGGGAGAAGAAATGACAGCTTTTGGTGAGCCTTTAACCTTCCTTGGGTGGGTGACTCAGACAATAATGGAGAGAAAGGGGAAGCAATAATGTCTTACAATAAAGAGGGGAGCTGCCACGGCCGGGCCAATCTGAAAGTACTACAGAATTCAAACTTCAAACAGGAAGCTGAGTTTTGGTTAGATTGCAAAATACCCAGCATGAAGCTTGCGGCCAATGTTTTAGAGGTTTCTGGGTTAGAGTTGGTTTCAAATGAGGTTTGAGGAGACATGGAGAAGTATGACTTTTTTTTTTTGACAATTCCAGATAATGAATGAGTGAAAATATGTAAAATTCAAGAAAAAAACATAACACAACATATGTGCATATGTAGCCTTCCTTTTGGGATTTGTTTTTTTAAATTCAGGGCTGTCCCATTAACTAACTTACAAAACAGCTACAGTTAACCTGAATTCAACACGACATAGTGTGGTGTTCCAGACAAGGAAATGATGGAACCTCCAGGATTACAATTGTTAGACACTTTTGGTCTGGTTATGTTAACAATTCGCCATTGGTGGCGCTCTTGCGGTGCACAAGAGAGGTGAGCTGAAAAACCTGAGAAGAAGATGTTCTCTGTTCGAATAAACGTTGCCATGTGCTACTTCCAGTTATCTGCTTGAACATTATTTTATTTGACCTAGGGTATCATACACAACACATAGTATGCAACATAATGCAACAAAACCCAACACGACACAATTTTACATGACACAGTACGACACTTCACTATGCAGCAGGACACATTAAGACTTGATATGTGTATTTCACTTGGGATTTGTTTTTTAGTCTGGTCTGTCCCAATAAAGGCCATAGTTAAATAGATACATACAACAAGCAATAGCAGTCTAGATTTGTATTTAATATTTTATCTAAATGCAATTTAGCTGAAATTGCATTTAGTAATTAGACTAAATGCTTCTTAAACTCTTCTGTCTTTGTTATCTTCTATACCTTCCTCAAAAGAATTAGGGAACAAAATGTGTTTTTAAGATCAAATTAGATATAAGAGTCTTTATATGGCTAAATAATTGAAGGTAAGGTCTAAGTGCCTTAACAACTGTGAAAAATATGTCCTCTGAACATGAGTGATTACTGGAGCAAAAATTTGTTAAAAAAGGAGCCAAAGACAGTACAACCTTCAAAACCCAAGAGAACCATTGATTGAAGAATTAAAAAATATATAATTTTCCTGGAGAGAAAATGTTAAGAAAAGAGAGATGGCTCAAGCTTCTTCCACAGTACTGCATAAAAAAGGGGAAAAGAACACTTTCTGTACTACAAAGCTGAATAATTTGCAGGAAAGCTTTGCAAAGTACTTCTCGTAATTTTTCAAGGCATGGTTTGAGGCGAAATTCCTTCAGTCCAGAACCTTAAACTCTGTGCCCTGAGCAAAGCATGAAGCAGCAATCTGCCTGATTACTTAACCACATTAGAACCCATCCAGTCTAACAATGGGGTCCCAAATTGGGGCCCAAATCACGCCACAGCACACAGTTGGGCTATTGAATCAAACTGGCTCCTTTCCTTCTTACATCACACTCATCCCTGTGTGGAATCCAGGATCCTGAAAAGGCTCAGCCGCTTATCATCATCTTATCTTTGCTTTCCAGGTCAGGCCTGTATCCTGATGTGCAAAACTCACTAATGACAGATTTCACCTTCTCCCACAGTTGTAGATGGAATGTATTTGTGTAGGAGGGGAAACATTTCCGTACCTGGTGCTGCACAGCTCTCTGCTAAGAGGAAAACATGACTCCTTTTGGAGTATGTAGATTAGGTTGCTAGTAAAAGATCAGGCAGTATGCAAACGGACAGGAAACAGTTTGTCCACCGATTCTGGTTTCTGCTTCCTGGAACCTGTAATAATTACAGTAAACAGAAATCCCTTTGTGTTCACTGTAAAATGTACTAAACTACAGGAATATTGCAATCAAGCAGCTCACTAGAACTTTACTATGTTTTTGTAAACTTTTGAGATTCTAGAGCACATTACTAATCCTCTATCTGATGACAACATTCAAGCTTTCTTTGGCATATTTTCACCAAATTGTTTAGCCGATTACTGCCAGATTTATGATCACAAAGGGATCGAAAGATCAGAGGTTAGATCGTATCCTTTCTTATTTATTTTTTTTTCCTCATTAACAACCACAAATGTAACAAATTCAAGAGAAAATATTGCGAAACTGGTTCTTTGACAGATGTTTTCCTTCTGACTCCAACGAGAAACCCCCCTCCCCCAAAAAACCAAAGGATTTACAAGATTATCTTTATTTATGCATCTGAAAATAAAAATAGAATTTGTCTATCCCCCTTCTTATCTCTGGAAAATAATTTAATCTAACTTAGTTTACAATAAGCCTTATTTTACTCATCTTGCACTCACTGATTTCTTGTAGCTACCTGTCAGTCTGAGGGTAGCTCACTTCTCACTTTCTGCCACATTGAACCACAATGTAGGGCAATGTTATTTAGACCGATGAGACAAAAGTAGAAACAGACATCATAATGCATAGTATTTAGTTTGTAAAAACCATTAATCTATCCCTTGTCTATGCACTGAGACATTTGAAGGTGGTTTAATTTGAACATGAAAGTCCACCTGCTGCCTTGAAAATGCAATTTAAGTCTGAGTTTTTGTTTTGACTCAGAAATTAAAGTTCATGAAGTTGATTTAACAACAAAAGACAAGTTGTCCAAACATTTTTTTTTTTAAGTTTATTAATCTTGAATTGTGAGTTTTAACTAATTGCTGCAATTTAAACCAAATAATTATTTCACAATATGGAAGAAAAGACTTCCCTAACTTTGTTATAGAGCACACATTTCTCTATTATTTTCACCCACGATATCAAGTTATTTTACTTTGGAATAATTAAAATTCTTGTTTCAAATTGCATTAACAAAAGTTCACGCCAATTGATGAATTTTATTAAACATCACAGTTTAATAAAAATGCTCCGAAACATTTAGTGTGAACAGGACGTTATCCTCGAGCTTTGTAAACTGCCAGCTGCATTAAAATAAACACTTATAGTAACACACAAGAGCCAGATCAATGTAACGCACTTCCATCTCACTCACAATGCAAAGCAGGTCACAAAAACATGCCACTAAGAGCACTGGAAAATAGTTCCTGCTTCTGGCTTTTTCTTCTTTCAGCTTTTTTAAGTGCCAACCTAAAATCTCTAGTTTATTCAACAACAAAAAGTTAACCCAACTTACTACTGTGAGTTTGTCTTTCGCAAACCCACACATTTAGGTTCAAAATCTAAAACTCGCTAAATTTATTTGACTTAAAGCGTAGAACAGAGTAAGCACAACTAATTGTGGCTCAAATGTTTTACAGTGTACCCACTTGGGGGCGTGCTGTGGTGGCGCAGGGGTTAGCACGCCCCACATTTGGAGGCCTTAGACCCGCGGGTTCGACTCCCGGTCCCGACGACCTTTGCCGCATGTCCTCCTTCAAAAATGGCGCCGGCTCAGCTGGCTGCCTGCAGACGCAGCTTCTGTCGTGTGTGTGTGTTAATCTGTGTATAAAAAAATTCTTGCTGTAACTGCGAAATAATTTCCCTGCTGGGATGAATAAAGTAATTCTTCTTCTTCTTCTTCACTTATCCTTGCTGGGTCGTAGTAACATGGAGGCAGATTGGGGCTGGTGGTGCCCCGATGCCTATCTCCAGCGGTCATTAGGGGGGTAGCTTGTAAACAACTGAACATATCATTTCAGCTCCAACCCTAAAATGAATCATCAGGCATGGTAAAGGAGAGGTGATGATTTGGGATTTTTACTGCCTTTTGCAGTGACCATGGATTCCTCTGTATAATCAGACTGAATTGGACCCGAAGACAGCTGGACAGAAATGAATATAATGAACTCTAGAAATATTCCTCAACAACAATATAAAAGCCTGAAAATATTATATAGAAAACAGTTACTTCAAGTAATTACTGCTAAAAGGTGGACTCAGGGTCTCCCATGACTGCTGATAGTCATGGAAACGTCGTCTTTCTCATCACTATAGAGTGTGAGCAATGCTTTACAACCCTGTCTAAAATATATAGTAATTATATTTTTGAGACATAACTCTACTTGTGTCTAAGCTGCTGATCATTACAGGTGAGTCAGAGTCGACGGTAAATGTAAAAAAAAAAAAAAAAAAATGCTGCTGCTGTTAAGAGATCTTAAAAGAACTGAAAAATAAGAAGGACAGGATGGAATAATATCATTCACATTTCACCATTTTCATTTTGTACCTGCAACCATGTAATCATTGCAAAGTAAGTATTTGATTTTGAATAAGCTTAAACACACAGGTCTTTTTTTTCTTGTTACACCTGCTCAGTCGCTTGTTAACAAAAATGGGAAATCAACCAATAACAAAGCAGCAGAAAAATACCTTTAGGCATGTCCCCGCCTTGGTGAAGATGTCTTAATAAAGTTCAACCTGATCATTAGAATGAGGAAGAAAGGGATTTAAGTGACTAATCTTTTTTCGATCTTACAGAAAATGGACAAAAATAAATAAATAATCCAGTGAGCGGGAATCATGTGGATGAAGGTTCCTAGTTGATCTCACTAGCGAGAGAAAATGAGCTAATCACTTGTAAACAAGGTAAAGAGAATACCCTTTCTGAATGCACAACACATTAAGTCTTAGTGAAAATCAGCTACAGTACAATGGGTGATATTGCTGTCAGCTGAGAACTGGAAACTGATGCAGCATACTGCTCAGTGGTAGAGCAGGCGCACTGTAGCGTCCTCAACGAGGTTCTTCCAGGTTCAATTCCCAGCCCCAAGCCATAGGATTAATGCCTTCCCCTTCCCTCTCTGTTGACTAGTGTTGAATAGAGGCCCCTAGCGCCATAAAAAAAAAACACTAGAAGCTGAGACTACAATTTGCACACAACTTGTTGAAGATTGAAAAGCTTTGCCTGGTCAAACAAACCTCTGATTGAGGCTCAGAATTCAAATAACATTGAAGCACAAAAACTGGCTGGACGGGACAAAGTCAGTCCAGACATGTTTGAATTTTAAGATATAAGTAATTAGACGACCAAACTCAACATTTCATGTATCCTCAGGTTTTTAAAAAAATCCAGACATGACAAGGAAGTGCTACATATGACAATAATGTTTTGACGACACCAAATGTGATTCCTTGTCTGATTGATGTTGATTTGCAGTATGTTTTTGGAACGCTCCCTCCAATCAGACTACAAGGCGGTACAGTAATTATCATAATGGCAATAATGACTACACCTCTAAGTGGTTAGACAGATCTGTGCCATTTCAAAAACATAATTTGGATTGTTCCAGTGGGGGGGAAAAAAGTCATTTGTAGTTCAAGAAGAAGAGTTCACCCCCCCAAAAGAAATGAAGAGTACCAGGAAGCTAGATACACATGTTCTTAAAATAAATGATTGATATGTGAGCTCTGCAAGGAGACGTCTGACGAGATGCTCACTCTACCTGTCGGTGCAGTTCCTTGGCATTTGATTTCTGTCTTGTTTTAAGGAACAGGATGTATCAGCAGTGTCTCTCTGAGGTGATGCACCCTGACAGAAACCAGCTCCCAAGG
Source organism: Xiphophorus hellerii (assembly GCF_003331165.1). Taxonomy (NCBI): domain Eukaryota; kingdom Metazoa; phylum Chordata; class Actinopteri; order Cyprinodontiformes; family Poeciliidae; genus Xiphophorus; species Xiphophorus hellerii. The sequence goes on from NC_045681.1 coordinate 13,886,502, forward strand.
GCTGGATTTGGAGGTCTGAAACACCAAATCATGCAACAGACAAGGCATTTTTTACTAAGTCCCAGCTGCTAAAATCAATGAAACCTTGGACTCAACAAGTCTCTGAGCTTTAAAAGATAAGGAGCACGTATGAGTCATTTAGACTCACAAGTTTCATACAAAACTCTGCAACTCTCTTTTGCCTACTTGCAAATTGAACGACACAAACTTTAATTACTATACTTCACAGACCACATCGCGACACACACGCCCTCCATAGCAAGTGACCTACATTGGGGCTAATTGCAAGTCCTGTTTATTACATATGCACACACTCAGGCCAACCGCAAAGCTCTGAAAGCTCAAAAGATCTGCGTCCTGGGAGTCAGGCCAGATTCCCCCCCACCACATCACCATGGAGAGGCCCATCCATTGCGGGGCGAGAATGGACTTCAGGGATCCTGGGCTCATTTATTTTGTTCATTCATCTATGTAGAAAACCCAGATTTTAAATATCTTTGGTTTTGAGTACAGGAATTTAGCCAGATTGTTTAACCAAACTGAAACGTGCGAGGCCTCTCTCCCTTAAATCAACAAACTGTACTAGTGTAATTAAAAGCGTCGCGCATACAAAACTGACTGGGTAAACTAGGAGAGGCTGGAAAGATGTTTCAACTACAGCATAGCCTTCCTTTGCAACAGGTGCAAAACACAGAGACAGACGCGAAACTTACCCGAATGAGAGTCTTCGACGCTTACTCTCGGAGAAATCAAATCCAATGAGGAAAAAAAAAAACGAGTCAAATTCGTTCTGTTAGTCGGTGTTCGTACTTGTTTCAGTGCCTCCTTGCATGAGTTTGATCATTTCATTCCCAGGATCGGCGGTGTTGCCGTGGGGGGGGGGGGAAAGCAGGTACAGTAACAGCTGGAGGTCTGGGAGTGGCTCTCACCTTCTGGACTTAACTCTTTCCCTTCCCTCACCGAGCTCACTCAACCTGTTTGTAACCTGTTCCTGCACGGCGTGAAGTGAACGGCCGCCACTCCCGCTCCTCGGATCCGCAGCCGACAGTGCAGGAAAATCAAATCAAAGTGCAACCAGTAGGCACCGGGATGCTGGCAATTCCTCACGGAAACAATCTGAGAAGACAGTGTGAACTTGAATCTGCTGCCTTTACCGGAGAATTTCAGGAAGACCTTTTTTTTTTTTTTTTTCAACCCCCCTACCCTCATTGAACTTGTGAGCTTTTCACATGCAAATGAGCTGGCGCTGAAAACAAAACCCAACTGCAAGAGGTGGTTCAGCCCTAAATCTGACCACATCAAGATTCGGATCATTCTTACATTAGAGAATACACACTAGAACCAGTTGACAGGTCTGAAAAATAACTAACTAAAGCTTCTTTTTTTATTCTTTTTTAAAATTTTATCTCACTAGATATATTGTGTGTGTAGGCTCCATGTGTATGGTGCTCCGGCTGGATGGAAACTGGGCTCACGGTATCGGTAGGGGATCCACTTATTAGATTATTAAGTTACGTGCTTTTTCAAGGGCAGACAAAAATGGGGGAAATAACATCACAAATTTATGACATCACCATGGAGAGGCCCATAAAAAATCTGATTTTATTTAATTTATTATTGTGCAATTGAAAAATTGCTTTACTTTTTTTTTTAAATTATTATTATTAAAAAACTAAAACTTCAACCGCGAATGCTTTCAACAAAGAACATTCACGTGTTGGTCCAGTCAAAGCCCAGACCTAAATCAAATTGAGAATCTGTGGTAACACTAGAAAACTATTCACAGGTGCTCTACAATCTAAACCCAGACTCCTCTCTAGAAAGAGGAACTGGCAAACATTTGATGTGCAAAGCTGATGACAACAGGCCTCCCAAAGTCTGCAGCTGCAACTGCAGTGAAAGATGGTTCTAGTAGTAAAAATAAATACACATGATCAAAACTCTGTAACTGTTTAACTGTTCTACTTTACAGTTAGGCACTGCTTTGTGTTAAAATCCAAATAAAATGCTCTACTGAAGACAAAAGTGGCAATGAGAGAAAGTGTGAAAAGGTACAAGTAGCCTATATTAATGCTTTTGCAAGCCACTCTGCTAGCAGGACCTGGTGCTGCTAGTTAGTCGTATTATTAGTCACCTCATATTCTGACACTAGTGTTGGCAAAGAAATGAAGTAATGTAGACAAGATATGCCATGTACCTGTTTCAAGAAATAACCATTTACATCTACATTTACTGAAAACTTTGGTTAGTTTCCATAAGATAAACTATATTTGTAAAATAGGTATTGATACAATATGATGCATTACATTACCCCAAAAGAGTCTCAGTAATTGAAATAAATTTAAATTACTTTTAGCATTACTTTCAAAAAACTTGTAACAAATCATTTTTAAATGACATTTTTCCACATGTGTTCAAGAAAATTCCCTTCAACTCGTGTAACTGTTGACAAAATCACTTTCTTTCCCCCTTAGAGATCAGAGAGCAAACAATACAAATCATCTGCTTGTATTAATAGTGAATTTAACAGAGAGTCCTAATTATGAAATAGTGAAACTGAGACTTGGATGCCACTGAGTTCTGTTTCTGCTTCTCGGAGTGGGAAGTGAAATGATGTGGGGTTAAATAAAATGTCGAAGTGGGATGAAATTTCAGTTGTACCTCTCTCTCAGACAGAGGTGGACAAAGTGTTGTTTTGTACTGATAACAGTTATCAGGCGTGCATGGAGATTTTCTATTGATTGGTAGTTTTCACAATAACACATTTGTCGGGTTACGCTTGGTTGCAAAATGTCTCCGTGAACACCGGAGTTTCATATCCCGATTTAAAGATGCAAAATGTAGAATTTATGTACTCTACTTTTGAAAAAAATAAATAAATAAAATTCTGCATTAATATTCTGATTCTGCCAGTTCTATACCCTGAAGTTTTAGGTGTACAAATCAAAGATGCTTCATTCAAACATTGTATTAAGTTAGCTTGAGATGAAGTCGTAACTTTTATTTAAATTATTGTACTTTTCTTTTCATTTGAAGCTATAGAAACATAAAGCGGATAACCCAAAGCCTTTATTCTGGTCATCTAGTCTTATTTTAACCAGTAAGTCGTCTAACATCTTCAGAAACAGGATTGATCCTCCTTTACCGCCACAGTGAAGCAGCTTCTACTGGCCCTTTGCAGATTATTCACAGCCTTTGGGCTTTTCCACTTCATATCCATATTTTACAGTCACAAAGGTTGAAAATACTTTACTGTGATTTTATATGACAAACCAACACAGAGTGGATACATGTTTTCAAATCAAAATCAGTTATGCATGCAAATAAAATGTACATAGTATACTTTCCAGACTCCTAATTTGTAAAACATTAATGAATTAATCAAACAAAAAGAGAAAACCATGCATTGTTTTCCTGCCTCTGCACAAGTGTGGAGTGCTTTGTGTTGGTCTGTCATAAAACCCTAATAAAAGTTATTGCAGGTTGAGATCATAATGTGACAAAAGGTAGGAAAGTTCAAGAGGAAAAAAGTATTTACTTGCACTGTACATGCAAGTCCTGTGACTTTCCCCTCTGAAAGGAACTCATTTAATAATTTTTAGAAGCCAGAGGAAATAAAGCTAGCTGGTGCTTCGATTTCCCTGCAAATAATATACAATGAAATGCAACTAATTAGGAGGAGTTTTTGTTTCTTATAATAAGTTATTTGAAGCTAATGGGATCGACAGCCTCTGCATAAATTGAAAATAAATGTCATTAAATTCAGACTACTAAAACAGCCTCTCTATGAGTTCCAGTGTTTATTATCAATTGTAGGACTTACTAAAGTGAAGTAATGCTTTAAGTCTGTTAAATTATACACTTCCTTAAGTTTATCAACCACAAATAAGATGATTCCAAATACATTTAGATGAGCGTTTTTTTTTCTCTTTGTTTTTCTTTCGGAACTTTCTTCAAATAGAAACAATGTGGTAGTCCAGATACATTGACAAGTAAAATTGCGCCATCTGGTGGCTGTAAAGTTAAAACAAATTTTTTTATCTCACCCTGCCAGAAATGATGTTTCTAAACAATCAGAGTCATAATTGTGTAAAAGCTTTACCTGCTCTGTTGTGACAGAAGCCTGTTCGGCTGTCTGGTCAGAACTCTGTTGCTGCGGCGCTGATTCTTTGGGTGAGGACCCGGCGAGATCAGGAGGCTCAGGAAAGTAGTCATAGTCAGTTACTCTTATTTCTGGAGTCATGTCATAGAAGTGTGGTGGAGGTAAAGGAAAATCCATTTCATATATATTATGTGGAGGTAAATCCACATCTTTATCATTCGCAGAATCCTGAGACTTCTCTATGGACTTGTCCTGGTTTGTGTTTTTTCCCTGCTGCTTTTTATCTCCATGCTGAGGTGTAGCATAAAGTTGTTGATCTTCAGATGTTAATGGTTCTGGAGTGACTGATGCACGGCGTGGTGAATTAGGAGTCATGAGCTTATTTTTATCGTCCAAACTGTGAGCGCGGTTCCTGGCTGCTGGTGCATCCTTCAAAGTTTCACTTGGCAAGTTGACCCACAGACCAAACGTGGAGAAGCGATAGGTTTCTTTTGAATCATCCCGAACAGGTGGATGAGTCACTGTTTTTGTATCTGGTGATGTTTTCTTGGTCATGTTCACTGCTTTGTTCTTCCCAGTCACATCCACTGGTTTACGTTTTGTCAAACTCTTTGGTGATTCTGTTTTTTTAGGGCCAGAAGAGGCTCCAGGAGGCGCAGTGACCTCCTTCACGTACTCGGCTGGGATATAGAAGGGTTTGGAGTTTCGGTCTTTGGAGACATGCCACCAATGGTCGTTGGTCTTGGAGACGAGGATGTACCTCTCGTTAGGTTTGATGCAGATGTGCCGGCCATCCTTCGCTTTGTACTCAAACTCAAACTCCACCAACACGAACGCCATCTCCTCCTCCCTCCTGTGGAAGCGCACTTACTTTGGTGGCAGCTCTAACATGTTGGAGCTGCAAAATAGAGGAAATGTGATGTTAGAATAAGTTTCGGAATGAAAATGTCAACAAGTAGTACACGGCTCACTCTCTCACACTTCCGCCTACCAAAACGAGTTTCTGTTTTTGCCCTGCTTTCACCTGATAACATGGACAACACAAAGCTACACTCTACGGTTTGTTTATGTCCCAAAACTTACCCAGTTTGTAAAACTAAAAACAGGCTAGTAATATATTTTTTAACTTCTCCATGTTTGTTTCAAGTTATAGCCACAAAATTCAATTAGTTTAAATGGGACTTTAAATACTACCACATAAATATGTTTCCATCTGAGGCACTTGTTGTAGCACTGGCTGTAAGTCTACAGTTGTTATAGTGTTCAGCCTCTGAAGAGTGATTGCTTTTAATTGTCATTTTAACAGCTTAAAACAATACAAACAAGTATATGGTTCAGTACTACATAGTGTAGTTAGTTAGTCTATCACAATGCTGTTAAATATGGGGTGTCGGAGAAAATGTTGCAGGGATGTGACTGCTTTCACAGACTTCTGATGATAGCAAAGAGGAACAATTTGGCCAAAAATACAAAGAGCCTTGTTTATTCAAAATCAACCAAAGCATATGTTCAGCAAAAAAAACAAACAAAAAAAAAAACACTTCCCCCCCCAAACGTCAAATTTGGCGGTGAGAGTGTGATTGTTTGAGCTTCTTCTGTAGCCACAGGACATGATCATCCATAAAGTTCTATGTATAACAAAACCAACAACCAAATGTGAAGCCGTCTGTCTTTCCACCAAAGCTTGGAGGAACTTAAATTAGAAACAGGTCTAAGAGGGGCAGAAAATGAGAGGCATCTTAAGAGAGCTGTGCATAAACAAAGGAGTGCAATCCTCAGTGAAGTGCTGCAATATTGTAAACAACAAATCATGTTCGCTTTTACTTCTACTATGCAATTATACACTTCTTGGTGTTGACCTAGCACAAAGAAGTCCCCAAAATACATTGAGTCCATGCTTTGTTTGTATTTTCAGCATGACAACTGTATTCATATCCAATGAGGTGTAAATACTTTTGAATGGCATCACATGAAGTGATGTTACAGACTGATAGGGCCTCAGAAGATTATTCAGTTTTATTTCTTTACTGCAATTCTAATTTTGGCCTATTTGTTCACTCAACAAATAGTGAAACTGTAGCCGATGATGTATCATCAATTTGAGGGGCAATGTTTCTGCTTAAAGGCTTTATAAGGAATTATGTAATATAACTCCTGCCTATGTTTCATAGTAACTGCAGCTATTTTTCCTTTATAAGGGATATTTACTGTTGTTTTAATTTGCTTTGCATGTTTCTGTTCTGTTATAGTTCCACTGTTTTGGATGGTTTGTCTCTTTTTCCCTTGCATTGCTCAAGGATTCATTGCTTGCCTTGGTGCTTGATTTAATCTAAAGAATGCTGATTAACAAGGCAAGCCGAGATGGAAGAGTCACTCTCCATGCACAGGAGATACACAGGAAGTTGCCTGCAAATGCAACCTTGAACAAAACCAACCAACAGACACAAAACAGCAGACTGTAAAGTGCTCGGCCACAAAACAGGAAGCCTGCACCAACCTTGGCTCGGCATCAGTGCGACGTCATCTGGCAATCTCAGTTTGTCTTTTTTCCCCTCTGCATTTAATTCATTAAACTCTCGACATATTCGGGGTGCTTACAGCCCCTCCTGAAGTAAAAACAGAGGCAGAAATAACTTTGTGAGTGAAAAACAAAATCAACAAATATAAATAGTGTGAAAATCCATAAGAAAAAGAAGATACATTCAGAACAGCAGATACTTTAAGAATTCTGACTCGATTTCAAAGATAATTCTGTCTAAAAAAATCCTTCTCAGTTTGATATATTAGTATCGTTTCACACATGAGTCCCTCAGCAGTTGTAGCTTCAGTGAAGTGAAATAAAGCAGAAAAAGGTTACATTCTGGGACCTGAAGCCTTGAGGATTACTTGCATGCCTAATTGTTTCTACTTGCCTGCAGTTGTGATTTCTTTAAGTTTCCTCTTGATCAGACGAGCCACTGAAGGGAAACAGCCTCTGTGTCCAAACAAACTGAGGTGTGGAGATGTAGAGTTGTAGAGCTCGAACCTGCTGCTCACAAGTACCGTTTCTGCTCGACTGGCTGATTTCCTGTACTGTGCGCCTTTACCGAAAGAGACCAACTGTGAAACATCGGAGCTCTGAAAGCCACACAAAATGGGAAGTCTGACTTTACCCACACTTCCTAGTGAATAGTTGGCATGTCAATTCTTTTTACGGCAGCATGCTGACTTGGACTGAGCGGCATGCCGTTGAGTCAGTGTGACATAGCAATGCAGTAGCTTTTTTTTTTTTTAACAGAACAGACGCCATAAAATTGTTGTGGTAGTTGAAACAGGAGTGAAAACGTAGTTTGTGATTAAATAACAAGATAACAATTTTAAGCAACACCAAAAGGGAAACATAACTGAATATACTAGTGAGACTGCTAACTAGTGGCACCATAAATGTAAAAGGTAGAAACCACTGAAAACCACATAAAACAATTCATATCTGTTTATATCACAATTGAACTGTATGTCTGTCAGTGTCGACGATCAAATCCTGTGCTCTTAAGTGTTTGCCCCCTTAGAAATTTATTTTGCTTTCTTGTCAAAAAATTTTGATAGGCATATTTTAATATTAGACATAGATTATGTGTTAAATGTTCACCGGGTACAGCTATCCAAGGCCGTGAACAAATATAATTATTGATTATAAAAGCAAAACATGTCAAATAAAAAAGAAACGCTAATGCTTTTATTTATTTTTATTCAGATTGCGTTTAACTAATATGTACAGCAACCTAACACAAAAAGCCAAATAATATTTAGTCACTCTTTGTCATAAGGAATTAAAAATTATGACTTTCAATATCCTTAGTTTGCTTGTTCTTTAAAACCAGGGTTGACAAAGTAATAATCTTAAAAGTAAATAAAAGCATTAGCGTTTCTTTAGTTTGACCCAGTTTTCGTCCATATATTAGCAGCTATCACTCACATTATGGCCACGGTGATAAGAAACAGGAAACTGTTATAGAAACTTTTGGGAATAATTGTTTTATCATTTGACAGAAAGAGGAGCCCTGCCGTTGGCAGGACATCAAAAAATTAGGTGAAACTCATGTTGTTCCTCTCCACGGAAATCTTTAGTAAAAGGCGAAAGATTTATACGATCTGAAGAGAAACATGAGTGCATGCAGGTCAGTGGGCTCCTCGAGTCTTTATACTGCAGCATACAACTCACACTGACGGTAGCGATTAACCTAAACAGCCAACAACAAAAAATCAGACTTTAAACTTTCACATATTACAGGAGGCTGAAAAATAACGTTAAAGGATATTACTATCACCACATAATGCGCCAGAAAAGAGTTTGTATCTTAAATATTAACGTAAACAAACTGTGCAACACAACGCGCAGTGCCTGATGGGTATTACTCCGCTTTCGTCACAGCTACATAATGCCTAGCAAAGTTTGGCTAGCTCATTAATAAAGCAAAATCAGCGACTTGTTCGAAAACCTAGAGGCGGACATGACGATTAAAATAAACTGAGAAAATGTTTATTTTAAATGATTGAAAACCTTTATAGACGGTTTCTAAATTTAACGCATGCGCCGTATAGACGCGTATTAAAAACGAAAGAAATCCTTGAATCGTGCATGTATGAAAAATAATGCCAAGCTACGAAGTTCAAATTCTAGTATGTCAATGTACTATAATTCTAATACTTCTTAAGTTAATTTTTTTTTTCCGTTCGATTGACACCTATATTCTGGTACTGATGAAGCATCAGCAGAAAAATGTTCACTCAAGATTTAAAAACGATTCTGCGCTGTTATTTCAACTAAATCTAGGATGGTCAGTGAATAAGGGTATAAAAGAGAATAAATGCATTAAGGAGCAAATTCATTTATCCTTTGTCTTTCTTGTACTTCACTCCCTGCAAGAATCCCGTTCTCCCAGAATTTCAGCCATCTGCTTCTCATTTTATGGAGGCCTTTTTTGGGTTTACTTAAGCTTTTTGAGGGGATTTTCACCCATATTTCTGCATTTCCATTTTTTACTAGTTTCATTTGGGAAAACAAACTGTGAAACAGAAACCTATAATTAACATGTAGTTTGTTTAACAAGATGTGTGAGAATAACAGAATGGATAACCTTCCCCCCCCCATCTACTGTATAAATCATTTAACAGTTGCAAAATTAAATACCCCTAACACTGCTCTTTAATGCAAAATACACAATGAACAAAAATAAAACTACTTAAACTGAGTAAATCCTTTAACCAGATGTAATATTGGATAAAGAGAATGGGCCTCTGAACATTATTTATATGGACAAAATACAAACAGACCAAAAAAAAAACTTCTTGTGTAGAACATTTTTTATTACTTTCCCTAGTCAAAGTGTCACTATATCATGGAGCCCTGACAGATGTGGTTAATTTTCAGTTTTGTGACAAATGAAAAAGACAATTAAATATAACCTACTGAACATTACATTACACAGATGACAAAGCTAAACATATTCAGTGCTAGCAAAATTTACAGAACAAGTTTCTGGCAGGACATTCTGTGTAGTAAACATTTTAAATTAGCTGTGTTGGATCGCTAGTTGTATGCTGTATCAATGGCACTCTGAATTCAGTCTAGTTATATTCCAGTCTCTGTTTTTTCAACACTTCACTTGTAGAGCCAGTGTAAAACAGGTTCTCCTGATTTGGATTAACAAGCTGATGTTATAGATTATTACTGAGCAGCGAGGATAGGACATTACCTTCATCTTGGTCCACAAACCCCAGAAGGATTGATTGGCTTAATGTTAGCATTTGGTCTTCCATTTAAATACAAATATAATCTGAATTCCAATATAAAAAATAAGGCATATTTCAGTAAAAAATGCTTCCCTTATGTAATTTTTTACTGTACAAAAAAAAAAAAAAAAAATTCTGTAAATGTTCAGAATTTCACAATGAAGGCTGCAGAGTGAAGACGCGGCAGCTTTTTGCTTCTTAAGACATCACAGAAACATGAAAAACGGTTATTTAAAAAGTGTCTTTGTGCTTTCTTTTTTCTAGTTTAAATAGCCTTGACATCGATGAGACTACCATGCTGGGTCCCCTGACGCAGGGTCTTGATTCCCTGTAGCTTTCGGCCGTGAAGAGTGAAGCGAGACCAGGTGGCCAGCTGGAGCAGGGCACAGGTGATAGGCACAAACACCAACATGTAGAAACAGCCCAGACGGAGAGGCGGAGTCCCTGAGTCGGATGCAGACACAGAATCCTTCATGGGTGTCCTCTGGAAAATATCATAACCTGGTGAGGAGAAACCCAGAGTGAGGAAAACAATTCCTTTGTTGTCAACAAAATGCAAAATTCAATCTGAGAATGTTCAGAAATTCTGGAAAGATCTTTTAAAATACAAGAAAGAAAAACAAACAAAATGGATGCATTATAGTTTAACTGGAATCCTGGTTTAAGTAAGAAGTATTTAATGAAAATGTTTGTTTTACTTTAACAAAGCTGACTTGCTAAAGTTCTAAACATCTGTAAGTATGTGCTGAATAATATCAGAGAGTTAATGACATTCATCTTCTTTATTGCATCATTGCTACTTGTATTCAGGATTTTAGAAAGCAATTAAAAGATTACAGATCAATTTACTAATTGCTAAAACAAGAATAAATGGTAAATATCTGGCCAGGATGTATAATTTTTTTTATTTTATCCTCTGCAAATTTTATGACTTTATTTTTTTAAGTTGTTGAGTAAATATTCCACCTTGAAAAAAGAATGGTTCAAATAAAAAATAAAATTTAATCAAATAAAAAGTCCCAAATGAATCTGGTTTTCCCCAAAGCTGCATGTAAAATGCTTTCGAGGAAGCGTGTGTACCCGTGTAAACGCAGAGCAGCCAGGTGCCGATGAGTGGGGCGAATGTCTGGCCCGGTTTGGTCAACAGGTTGACCATCCCAAAGAGGAGAGCCGAGGCGGCCTGCTGACGTCTGTTCACCACATAGTCCTCATCGACCAGATCAGAAATGACCAGCTTCAGCAGCTTGCAGGTGCCCTCTGTGAACACCCGGTTACTGAAACGAAGAGGCGAACAGTTAGTAACCTGGCAGGAATCCTTTAGGTGCGAACACTACAAGTCAATCTTTCCTTGCGTGTGCAGCTTTAAAAGTATTAAAACCAAAAACAAGCAGGGCAAAGAAAAAGCAGAAACTGTCAACGATCAACTGTCGGCCATACCTAGCAATGAAGATGCACAGCAGATAAATGTGGTCAGCCCCTGCAAGCAGCATAACCACACTAAGTCCCAGTTTGAGCATAAACAGCCAGCGGATAACCTGGTAAACGCCGTAACGCTGGCACAGTGTCAGGAAATACAAGTTGTTGAGGTGGGGGGCAACGTAAGAGATCCCTGTGAGGGAGCAGAAGCAGAACTGCATCAAAGAAAAATACAAACTGTGCAAAGAAATAGAAAAATGATAATGTGCTTGGTTTCAACCGCAGCGAAGGTAAAAGCTTACTAACAGCACCAACCAAAATAGGCATGCCGAGTGAGAAATAAAACTGCAACATTTTTAATAGGTTTTAATGTGACAGACCAACACAAAGTGGCTCATAATCAAAAGAGGGAAAGATTTTCCTCAGAAATTTACAGATAAAAATCAAGAGTGTGCATTTATATTGAGCAGCACCTGGGCAAATACTTTGAACCATCCACTGCTGCAGCTGGATGGACTTTGAGGCATGTCTCCACCAGCTTTTCTTTTTTTTGCAAAATACCTGACCTGAGTTTGATTTAACTCAGATGGTTTTAGGTTTGGTCTTTCACTGAAGATCCTAGCACACACATATAGGCCGGTCACGATAACAAATTTTGCTAGACGATAAACTGTCCCAGAAATTATTGCGATAAATGATTGTATTGTTTTTTTTGAAACAATTTTCAAGTAATATAATAGTAATAATGGCAAGAACAATAACACATTCTGAATGATCAATAAACTTTAAATTCTAATAAACATTTAAGCACTGGATACTGGAAGACATTTTAAATATTCAAAATAAATAAAGAAAACAACAAAATCAACAAATAAAATGAATTATGAAGTCTCTGTAAACACAAATTGTCTTTCAAAAAAGGGCTAGTTGAAACCAAAGCATCAGACTGAAAGCTTTTATCATTCAGTTTTTGGGAAAAAGAGAGAGAAAAGAGAAAAACGATAAATCAAGCAAATGAAAATTATTGAGTTTCTTTTAATTTATTATGTGATTAATTGACTTATTGTTTATTGTGACAGGCCTACACGCATATGCTTTATATCTAAACTAGCTCTGGCAGTATGTTTAGGGTGGCTGTCCTGCTGGAAGATGAACCTCCATCCTAGTCTTAAATCTTCAGTCTTAAACAAGTTTTCTTAAATAACTGCTCTTAACTGTATTTATCTCTATTCAGCCATCTTCCCATTAAATGTGACCATTTTCCCATCAGCAGTGATTTCAGACCTCAAATAATGCAAAGAAAACAAGTTCAGTGCAGTGGTTTCCTAATATTTTTCTAGAGCTGTATAGATGAAAAAAATTTTAAAGACAAAATAGAATTTCTTCACATTTATAAACCACTTTGTGTTGATCAACACATAAAACCCACCGATGCATTTTATGGTTGTTGCATGTAAAAAAAAAAAAAAAGTTCAGGGGGTGTCCAATACATTTGCAAGACACAGTACGAAATAACAAAAATAGACATTATGAGTCCATTAATTTTTTGTCATGTCCTTAAGAGAATTCATGTTTACTGTTTTCTGATTTTTTTTTATGCTCCTGGTGTGGAAGATTTTTCTGTGAAATCCTACCGAGCAGGATTGAACCTGTAGAGGCAGAAATGTTATCAGACAAGAGATGTTCCAGGAAAAGAGGAAAGAAGTTGTTGTTGAAGTGGCAGTGAAACACCTGCAGAAAAAACACAGACAAAAAGATCAAATATATATGATTTGAAAGTAAACATAATTTTCCATTTATACTGTAGAACTGAAAATATGTAGAAACATTTAACATGATTTTGAACAAAGTCCTTACAATAATTTGTGATTCAATTAAAAAAAATAAAATCAGTATTTTTTTACCCTACTGCAGAATTTCATTTATTATGCTGATAGATTAAATAGTCAAAAAATATATATATTTACACCTTCATACAAAACTAATGTTAAGTATATATTATTTTGACAATTTTACCTTTATTATCACCTTACCTGGATAAGATTCATGGACACAAACCACATGAAGTTTCTGTGCTTGGAGAGCTGCTTCAGATACTGGCCAATAGTGATAGGTTTCTCTATTTGAGTAAAACCGACACTCAGCCTAGATCCAGACACATGAACACATATTATTGTAAAAGACAAAACAAAACAAAAATATTGTTCAAAACTTAAGACACTTTAAATGTCGTACTCCTTCAGTGTTGACGCCTCATCTAGCTTTGAGCGGATTTCCTTGTTGAAACGCTGCTGCAGCAGCCGAGACACGACGAAAAAGCCCAAAATGGAAAAAGCCGCCAGAGTCAAGCAGAACAGACGGAAGGAGTAGAAATCCTCCTTGTCCCAGACAGAGTAGGAGAGGAAAACAGAGACGGAGCCCAACGCGCTGAACACGGAGCAGTGGAAGTTGAGGCGCGTGCGGTCGGCGGCGGACACGGCGAGGTCGGCCAGCAGGGCGCTGTGGTGGAGGTCCACCATGGTGAGGAAGCCGTCGTACAGACACAGGCACAGCAGGAACTGCAGGCCTGGCCTGGCCCACGCCACCCAGAAGGCCAGGAAGGACAGGGCGAAGAGAGGGCCATTTGTAGAAAGGGCCTTCAGGCGCTTCAGCACCACCTCTGGCGATGTGATCTGAGAGCCTGACCTGGGTGGAAAACACACGGTGTGTGAGAAATCTGCAGAAACAAGGGCTGTGATCTATTCTCGCTCTCCTTCCTACAAAAACATTTAAGAATTGAATAAGATAAAGTCTGTCACCAACAGCACACATAACATATTTATAAAAGCTAGAATAAATACGGAACATCCTGGAGAATGTACACGCTCTGTTTAAACTTTTTTTTCCACCACTCACTGAATAAACATAACTGGTTTGCAGTATGACAGAAATACAAACACAGGTGGCAGACTGTTTGACGTGATCAACTGGTTTCCCTGTCACCGTGGGCAGCGGATTAGAGCGGACAAGGCTACATATCTGACAGTCAGATGTTGGCTTCGGCTGCGTGGGAAGTGGTGACATTTTTGGGTAAACTGGAAATTCAGGAAAACCAGGAAATATAGGAAGAAGATGACTTGCTACATTTTGTGATCATTTTACACAAAGTCAAGTTCAGATCTAAGTATTTTTCAAAGAAAATGTGATCATTTTCCTGGGGTTTCCAACTGTTTTGTTGTCAAACTTATAGAATGAAAACTAATGTTTAAGCTAGTTAATCGCCAGCAATGCAGGCAAGACAGCAGAAAAATGCTAATTCTGCTTTATTTATTCACTTTTGTTCATGTAAATTATTTTATTTTATTTTACTTTTTAGGGTGATGCTCCTTTTCTTTCCACATTTGTCAAAACAAAATAAATCTAGTTTATGGGTGTTCTTTAAAGTAACTTTATGGTTTTGTGAAGCTATCCTTAAATGTGTAACCTCACTTTTGATACATAGACTCCAGTGTAGCTGACTGCTAATCAGTCTGTTCCAAAAATCTCAGCATCTTTCAAAGATTTGCAACAATGTTTTCTAAACTTTTACCAGCAGTTCCGTTCTCAGTAGACTAACATAAGACAGAAAAAAAACATTGTGAAAATGTTTAACTCAGAACTCCTCAAGAAGCAACGTTTTAGCTTTATCTGGTGCAAATTCTGAAAAAAAAAAAAAAAAATCAAAACCTCACATCAAGCACATTTTGCTATCAGATTATTATTCAGTTAATCCAAAAACAATCAACAGATTGGCGCTGCACGTAATTGATGTCAAGTCTAGCAGAAAAAGACTGAACTTTTCATATGTTGATTTTAGAAGTAGTTTGCAAATATATTATTTGCTACAAATTATCAACATTGTTGCACTTTAGGCATAAAAGAAATCCTTGTTTAAAAAGGGAATTGAGTTATTCTTTTATTTTCCTCTTAATGTACTTTAAATATTGTACAAAAATGCTTACGGGAGTAAATAAAAAATCTGTGCCAATTATTTTATCTGATTAATCATCAGAATAACTGATAGAATAATCTATTAGTAATGCTTAAACTTTGCTTTAAATGAAAAATCACAAAGAGACACACACACACAATTATGTCAGATTTCTTTTTCGCTGTGATCTGTTGAGTCACAAGAAGATAGGAAGGTAAATATTCTGCAGGGGAAGAATGTTTAAAAAGAGACGCAGAGGCTTACTGAGGAGAGCTGAGGAAGGCGCGGTCACTCAGCCAGCCGAAGAGAGGGTCATTCAGACTGTTCCAGAGAAGGAATACAGTCTGTGGAGCAGAATAGCAAGAGGATAATAAGACATAAAGTAAATGGACATCAGATCAAAACAACCTCAGATAGAAAACCTTTTAAGCAATTTGTATAATAAACTGAACTTTACTACATAAGTCAATAAGAAGAATACATCTAGTGGAATCCGTGCGCTTGACTTTGAATCTTTCTGCATAATTGCATTTAATGAACTTTTCTTTTGTAAAGTTCTTTGTGACAACATTTGCTATGTGCTGGTGCTACTTAAAAAAACCCTGAATTGAACAATTTCCTGTCAACTTCACTTTCAATCACAAACAGACTCTGGTTTTTGCATTTACTCACCTCTCCCACCCAGAAGGAGATTTTATCGATCTTGTAGATGGACACAAACGTCTCCACGTAATAAAGCAGGAACACATTGTGGAGAATGGACGTAAAAAGGGCCAGTGAGCCATAGAGCACTGCAGTGGAGAAGACACTCTGCCAGAAGCCCCAGACGCTCCTGCCCATGCTTTTCTCTCAGGTCCTTTCTCTGAGGTAAGCTGTGATCATCATTGCCTGGACGACCCACGTTCACAGAAACATATCCTGACAAAAAAACAAACAAAAAAACAAAACAAAAACAAGAACAAATCCAGTGTGAAGGGAATACATTTAAGATTTTTTTTTTTTGCATTTATTGTTGCAGTTCTGTAATTAGCAGGAGAAACAATGAAATCTCTAAATTGCTTTTTTTAAATAATGCATTAATTAAACAAACAAAAAACATCCCATCATTTTTGGTCTGTAAACACACTAACAGGAGCATGTTCATGTGAAGTGAAAAATGATTTTATTAATGCTTTCCAATAGGTTTCAAAAGTAGAAAATAAAGTGATATCTATTCATTCCCCTTTTTAATCTCATACCACTACATACAACCCCTCCAAAAAAAAAAAAAAAAAACGTAAAGCCCCTCAGAGCAGCTACATATAAAATTATAAAATGAACAATAATATTACTGGCTCTCTCTTCCCAAAAAGCTCAGACTACAGGAACGCTGTTGGCAAAGCAACAGGACTGCAAGTACTCATTAAAATTTGTTTAGCAGTGAACAACTTTTCCTTTCTCACCAGGCAGATCCACGTCCCACTGTGTTTCACTTGAGTTCATTTTTGAACCACAGGCTCTATAAAAAGCTGCCGTCTTCCCGGTGAAGAAATAAAAGTGAAGTCATATGACTGTTGTCAGACAAGGAAGGCCTCACTGAACTATGAACGTTTAACACAATATAAAAGAAACAGCTACAGCAAAAGTTAAGGGCTACATCTCAACTTTTGTCACCGCTTTCTTTCACTGAAAGCAAGAGAAACCTTATTCCAAATTATGAATGCAAATTCTGTCCAGCTGTGTTTATTTCTGAACCTTTTTCACTTCCCCTTTGCCAACTCAAGGTGCTCTCTCACTCTTAGAGAAAAAATTCACATAAATACCAGCAGGTTTACTTCTAACCCCACATTTAAGTGCAAACATGTCTGCATCTGAAAACCTCTCGTCAAATCTCGAGCACAAAACCCCTTCGACGGCTGAAAGCAACCGTGTTTCAATGTGCGATGTGGCTTATTCTGTCCAGGTAAGCAACAGAATGGTGTTGAAGCACAGCCCTGAAACGTTAGATTCAGATCACAGTGAGGCGATAACACACTTTGCAAGGGGAACGAAGAAACTCCCCCTATCGTGATACAACCTAGCCCTATCAGATCTCGGCTAGGTCGTATCACGTCTAAAACATGGCCGCATCGTATCAAATCGATCTGCAGAAAAACCACAAAACAAGACAACATCTACAAACATCCCACTGAAGTGCAACAAAGTAGGAGATGTTTAAACCTGCGTGCAGGTCTCTTTATTTTGACGGCAAAGATACACCTGCTGCTCACTCTGAACGCCAAGAAGCAGGAGCTGATGAGACCTGATCTCTGAACTACAGGTTCTCCACATTTTCAAACATCAAACTTTTTCAAATTACAACTTACAGCCAATATCTGAACTCAGGCTTTCAATATCTGCATTTTTTTTAAAAATCCCAGACTGTAAGGAGGGACAGAAGGATTTACTGATGGTTTGATGAATATATTGGATGAGCAAATTGTTGGATGGGAAATACGTCAACCCAGTGGGAGAACTGATATTCACATTCCTCCTTCACAAGCGGTTACTTGGGTTGCATAACACCCTCAGCCAATCTGCCTGATTTTTGTGCCTCCTATAATGTCATCACTCCAAATAAACACAAAGCTAAATTAGCTGGGGTATTTTTTGTGGGATTTTTAAAAACTGTGTGCGTTTCAAATCCCACAGTAAAAAAAAAAATCTTTTTTTTTTTTTTTTTAGTTAAGGAACATCTGGTAGTAAAGAGAAAATTGGATTGCATCTTAAACTGCATTCTTCAACTAAACAAGAAGAATTTAATTTGTAACGTTGTGGAAAAAAAGAAATCCAGAAGTAATGTTGCACTTTCCAAACCGTTGAAACTCACATTTTCTGCTTTTAGAAAGCTCTGAAGTTTTATAAATACAAATTGTAAAAATAATATTGAGCTGTGTGTAACTGCCTAAAGAACATTCGGGTCTGAATCCTGATTTCTCAAACCATGAAAAAAGAAGCAATTCTGAAACTGGCTTCAAACGTTTGCTTTTACTCTACTGCTTGTTTGGCATCTGAACTAAATTATACCAGCTCCATTAAAAAAAAATCTATAACTCTTGGACTGCTAAGTAAAGACTGGGCTGTCTGGCAGTAACCGCAGATCTTTAATAGAACATTAATATCATTTGTCCTCCCACTGTGGGAAACAGTAACAATGCAAATTGAAGCATGAATATTCAAACTGAGGTAAAAAATAAAAACAGAACAATAAAAATGAGACCGTCAGTAAATGGAAATTTACAACATAAAAATAATACTGTTGAAAAATTTTAATTACATACAAGTAAAATAGAATAGAATAGAATAGAATAGAATAGAAGTACTTTATTCATCCCAGCAGGGAAATTACTTCGCAGTTACAGCATAGAGACAAGACATAATAACAACTACCACTGAGTAGTAGTTGTAGATAAAATAAAAAATAAGAATAAAATATAAAATGCTATGAAAGCAAAGCAAACCTTTCAAGACTGCACATGTAGTGTCGTCAGTACGTGGTACTTTAAAGTTGGTTATAAAAAGCGACACGTTCTGATGTATAATTTTCTTATTTTTGTGCTAGATTAGGGAGATATTATTTAACGCCATATCTCTGCTATATTAACACACTTGATCTTCTTTGTAACATTTCGACAATTGCCTTTGCTAGATTATTAGGCAAGAAACCACATTTTAAGGAAACAAAGCATTATAGGTAGCCTAAAATAAGAGGAAACCAGATTCACTTATAACACTTTTGTTCTCGAAAAGCTACACATTACACAGTAACAAGCTGTCTGGCTCACTAACTAACTCCACTGTTCTTCTCATACTAAACTGATTAATACTGAAACCACCACATCACTTCAAAAGTTAGTAACAGCTGACTCGTTCCGTAAGGCTATCGATAATCAGTTTGTTGGCGGTCCTGCTAATCGATAGCACTAGCTAGTTGTATTAGTAGCTGCTAGCATTAGCTACCTAGTTAACATCACCCAGGCAGCTTATCTGCAAGTAAACACAACCACCGCCTCCAACAGTGCTAAAAATGAGAAAATACGTGTTGCGTACCGACTAAAGAAGCTGTCAGGTATCCAGACCGAACACACTGAGTTCGTATCGACACCGGGGGAAGCAGAACCAGACAGTCCACGTCATTGACTACTCACTCAGATGGGTGGGTTACTCACGGCTGTGACGACTGTAGTGGATTACTGAAGGGGTTTCCCAAGCGTTCGTGAAGAACAAGGAGGGATCCGCAGCGCCCCCAGCTGGCAAGCACTAATTATAACAATAGATAAAAACTGTATTGTATGTAATACGTCAAAGATCCTCAAGATGGTGCTGTTTCACAAGCCTTGTCTGTATTTGCAGGCACAACTCGATAAAAAAAAAAAACAATCCAACCACAAACCCCCCCGAAAAACAATAAAGTAAGTACTGTATTCGGTATTCATCTCCAAACCAAACACATGTATATAGAGAGCCGAGTAAAATATTTCAAGTGGGTTTTTTTCTGATAAATTTGATGATTACCACCTACAGTTAATGATAATAAAAAAATCAAAATGAGAAAATAAGGATATAACATTAAACTAGTAAACAGGGGTTTTTAATCAACCAGTTGAGAAGCAAGTTCATGCACTGCTCAGTGTATGCACTCAGTACTTAATAATTACATCAGTGAAGAGGAGCCTGTGGTTCTGTTGAGGTGTTCATTAAGCCCAGGTTGTCTTCTTTAAGGCTGTCTGAATTATTGGCTCTGGTGTCTCTGATTTTCTTCTTGATAACACTCCATAAATTATCTGTGAGGTTCAGACCAGGTCGTAAATATTTCTGCACAGTATGACTTTGGGAAAAAAATATCTAATTAACTACTACTTTTTAAGGCACACAGAAGAATGGTTGAATTTTACAAGAATAAGCTTGAGACAACGAACAGAAAGTTTCCCAAAAGTTGTAATTTTGAGTGAGAAAGGACTACTTCTTAGCAACCCCAACCTCAAATCCAATGACTTAGCCAAATAAAAACAAAACAAAACAAAAAAACTAATAAACTGTTTATCTATGCATTTGATGATTTGTATGTAATTCAATCCTTTGCAGTTGTGCTCTGAGTGAACATGTTGCTGCAGTGTTTGATTGTACAACAACAACAACAAAAATGCATTGTACGTAGGCTGGTTGCTCAATAATTGTTAGATCCATTTCTTAAAAGTCGGAACATGGTTCAGTTGGGTCTAATGTCATTCAGTCCAAAGCATCCTCTTAAATGGATTTTATTTAAGGTATCAGTGTAACAGGGGCTAAATACAAATGCACTTTCCTTTGTTTTCTTTTTATTTTAATTCTTATGATCCATTCCATGTCATCTTATACACTCCTTTATGTTTGTGTATCGCATAAAATCCCAATAAAATATAGTGATGTTTCTTAATGTGGCATAAACGTGAAAAAAGTTCAGAATGTAAGAAATAGGTGAGTGTTGGCGAAGGGACTGGAAGCCTAACTATATGCTATTTAGATTGAGCAAACATTTGACTGTTTTGACTGTGAAAGCGTGTAAAGCTTCAGCACAGAAATCCAGTCTCATCAGAACATGTGAAATACATTTCTTATTCTCCTCACCAACTCCCCATGGACTGCACATGCATTCAAGCTATATAAGGGGCAAGTTATATAACTGATAAGATTTTTATTATTATTATTCTGCTGTTGGTACGCCCTCATTTTAATACACGCCCTGGGCAACTGCCCGTGTAGTCCATATCAGAACCCGACACTGATAGCAAGTGAATAGAGCTGTTTGTGTGAGTTTCAGACGGCGTGTGGGGGTGAGAGAGTGTGTGTTAAAGAGAGAGAGGGGGAGAGAGAGAGCGAGCATGTGGTAATATTTGAGCAGTTGATGACTGCAGCAGCAGCAGCAGTTCGATGTTTCACCGCAAAGAGGACAAATCAGGATTCTGTTTGTTTGAGACCGAAACAAGGACCAAAGGCAGGTGAGTGCATCCTAACTGCGTCCTTGTGTCCGGCAGCAGCGTCTCATTGAGCTCCATGCGGTAGTTTCCTGACATCTCTGTTATACAGGCTCGCTCAGGTGAAGGTGAATGAACTGTGCGCGGTGCCCCGTCTCTCCCCTCTTGGTGCCGCAGTTCAGATCGGACGGGAGCGGAGTGGCTCCAAAATAAGATGTAGCGGTTATCTAGGAGCAGATTTGTTAGAACTAGGCGATTGGACGGTCCAAAAAAACAAAAACTACTGCCAAGTTCAGTCAAAGGTGGCGCAAAACACCCCCGTACAGGTAAATTAATATTTACAACTGCTTCTACTCTGGTGCAGCCTACACGTTCAGCTGGAGAAACGTGCCAACCGTCTATTTAAATTAAATAGCAAACATGTAATATAAATTTATTAAGTAGCTATAGAATGTGTTAATAATTTGGTGTTGTTATTGGAGACAAAGAAGAATGACTTTAAAATAAGTTGGATCATATATAAAAAAATCTACTTTATTTGTTATTTGATCCATTTATATAATAAAAACGACGAATCGGGATTTGATCTCTTTGAATACTGTAACAGTACAGTATTTCAAAGTCATATATATATCTATATATATGACTATATATATATATATATCTATATCTATATATATATATATATATATATATATATATATATATATATATATATATATATAGATATAGATATATATATATATATATATATAGTACAGTATTTCTTTGGTAAATTTATGCAGAAAACAGCAGACATACGTTGAACAACAGCCATTTTAATCAGCATAAAGCAACCTCTTGCATTAGTTTAAAAATGCCCTAAAGTTACAACTATAAAGGTCTGTACCTATTATGTGTGAATGACCAAAATATAGACTAACGCATAAGTGTGAAGTGGGATACAGTCTCTAGCTATTTTTATGGCTAATAAAAGTCCTAAGCATGACATGTTTTTTTCAACCTCTTTTGCTCTAAAACCCTCAAAATAAAGTTAAAATAAAGCAAATCACCTTGCACACTCCATTCCAGTCAGGAAACATGGTGGTGGCAGCATCATGATGTGGTGATATTTTTCTTTAGCATGGAAGTTTGTCAGAGCTCATGAGGAAATTGATGGGGTTGATTTTAGGTAAGCCCTCGAAAGAAATCTAGTAGGAGCTACTAGAGGGTTAAAAGTGAGGGACAGTTTCACCTTCCAGAAGGACAATGACCCTAAACATAGCAAGTAGGAGCCAAAGCTACAGTAGAGTGGTTTAGATCAAAACAAATTTGTGTTAGGAAGGCTCAGTCAAAGTTTAGACCAAAAGCCAACTGGAAATCTTTGGGAATACTTTAGAACTGATGTAACCATACGCACTTTATTAGATTTGATGAAACTTGAGTCATGTTGCAAAGAAGAATATGTACAAATCTCAACCCATAGATATGCAAAGCTGGTTGATATATACCCAAGAAGACCTGCGGCTGAAAATGCAGCAAACGGTGGTTAATTAATGCTAACTCAAGGGGGCCCTGATTAAAATGCACACATCAAAGTTCAGATGTATTTTACTAAAATACTTTGAAAATTGTTCATCATTCCACTCCACTTTACAGTTATGTTGTAGTTGATGTTGCTCAATCACATGAAATCCCAATGCAGAAGTATGTGGCTGTAACATGACAAAATGAAAGCAGTACTTCAGTAAGTCAGCTTACAGAAGTATTGCTTACTTCAGTAAGCAATGCTTCTGCTTACTAAAGTAAGCAGAAGTACTTAATAACAGTGATACATAGTTATCTAAAGGGATTTGAATAACTAAATTTGAAAATTTGAATAACTTTATTCAAATAAAATTTATTTTTGGGACATCACAAAGAGAGAAGTGTGTGCAATGGGAGTAGGCTATATATGTTTTATTTTTTTCCGAAATTGCAGGATGGGTTTTTCAACTTCGTATAATTTGCAAATAAGTAGAAGATGAAAGCAAATCATACGGAATCGACTCTGTACTCTTAACAGGAGGATGTCTAAACTTTTCAACTTTTGTAAATTTAAAATCCTTCCATATAAGAGATTGACTTGTGCTGATTCATGTCGAAACATTTGGTTAGAGTTACTGTAAGCTCTAAAAAGTGTCACATATTCATACTAATAATAGATTTTTAACAATAACCAACCAAAAATATTGATTACAATATTGTTGACGCAAGAGGAAAAAGGTCATTTATCTTTACTGCTGAGAAAGATTTGTCATCAGATATAAATGATCGGTTAAAACTCGGGATTCATGAGGAACTGGATTTTTCAATTTAACAAGCACACTAAAACAGCCTGAGCTTCATTTACACTTTAGCAGTGCCATGGACTTATATGCTGCATTGATGCAGTAATTCAAAATGATCCTATGTATTGAGTGCCTGGACATACTTTTCAGTTGGCTCACATGATCTTAATTGATCCTATGCATATGCTGTGAACATGTTGTAATTTTCTGAGAAACTGCACTTTTTTAATATAACTCCTAAAATAGCTTTTTGATAATGTTATTAGTTACTGAGTTGTGCAAAGCAAACTGTTTATGTTTATAACTTTAATACAGTGCTGGTGGCCCACAGAGTGAACCCACTTTTTCTGCTGTCATAGTGGAAGTAATCGCATTTGTGGGATTTACCACACTGCACGCTACATAGCTGAATAAAAGCACAAAAGTCTGCAGGTGAGCTTTTCATTTGTGCAAGATAAGCTCCCTTGTTTTGTTGATCTCCAATGGGAACGTCTTGTGTTCTGAAGAACATCTTGCTGTGGCTTTTGAAGTGAGGTTTCACCAAAGCATTGTCAACTCCTCATGCTCTGAAGACAATTTATTTTAGAGCATTTGCTGGAAATAAGACAGAAGGGACCAACTATCACTGAAATTAGGTCAAAGAGTCCCTGTAGATCTGTTCAGCGCTGAAAATTAGCAAACAGGAAGAAACTGTGTAGAATGCATTCGAGCCATCCTGCGCTGCTTTTGTTTGATTACTCTTGCCTGCCGCCATACGCGTCACATTGTTTGCGTGATTTCCATTAAGGCAGATGTGTTTACATTTTACCTCGTGGCTTTATCATGCAACACACTGCTGTCAGGCGCTTTGCCAACAGAACGCACAATACCCTTGCAGACGTGTTGAGAAATTGGTGTATTTTGTTGTGTGCTGGAGCAGCTGATGGGAAAAACCACAGGAAAACAGCTTGCTATCAGTGTTTAGTTACCACAGGTTTTCCTGACTCTGGTTCAGCGTTTGGCCTTGTCATCAAATCAAAGTCACATTGGTTTCATTTTGCATGGAATGTCAAAGGGAGGCAACTCTGACTTTTACATATCAAAGTGTGTTTACAGGTCTTGAAGAGCTGTAATGCACATGTGTGAAAAAGTTTTTGGCCATACAAGGAGGTGTATGAATGAGATAAAAGACAAAAATATTCCCAGTTGAATTTGAAGTAGCCATTTTAAGATGCAAAGAAATCTAGAGTGTGTATAATTAGATAACATGAGCTCGTGCAGATAGATGTCCGAAATGTCAGATCTAGCAGCTTCCAGATGGAAAAATGAAAATAAAGAAAAATCTTCAGCAAATGTCTTTTCCTGGTTGTTATAAAATCTTCACCCAACATTGAACCAAAGTTCATTTGATGGATGTGGCATAGATGTTTTACTAGGATTGTTTTTCTATCCAACAAAGGGTTCAACAAACTTTGCATTAAGATTGAGCAAATGTCTCTCAGATGTTCCCTCATTCCTCTTGTATTTCACAGCAATTTCCCATTTACCCAGAGTCCTCTACTAGGAAAAATATCCTGCTAAAATCTTTCCGTCTTCCGTCTTCAGTGTAGTAATGTAGTAAAGTAACATTTTCTGCTTGAATTCTCACACAAATCCCGTATCTGCATGATGAACTGATAGCTAAATATTTTAATTCAGTCTCTTTCTCGATGTGAACAGTGTGTAAAATAAAACTATTCTCAGTTTGAGAAAATCTTCCCTTCGGTGTTGTTGTGTCTTGTGAAGGTTCTCTGAAATTTACGTTGTACAAGTTGTAAATAATGTATAGGGAATCTTTATAGAACACTTCTTGCAAATTACCAGACGTTTGCACCGAATGAATTAATTTTTGGGGGACCTTTAGGGAACATTTTGGTACAAAAGCTACTAGCTGTGAAGACTTTGAGACCTTTTCTCTTAATATTTCCTACACTTTGCATTGCCAATTCAAAATACTTTAGAACAGAATGTTCCCTAAAGTTTCTTTATAAGTCAGACAATCTGTAACTTTAAGAAGACATTTAGGTAACATTCCCTGAAGCTTACAAAATATGTACTCTGTTGTGGTACTTTTAGGGAATGTTCGATAACGTTTGGACAGTTCAGTTAAAAATAACCCTCAAGAAATCTTTAGGAAATGATTTCTGACTGTTTTCTAGAAGTTAGAAATTCTGTATCCTTCAGAAATATTCAGGTTCTACAGTGTGTAACATTTAGGTAGTCTTCCCAGAAAGTGGCACTGTCAGTGTTTAAACTAACCATTGGCAACCCTTTTGGAAGCATCTCCCTGATGCTATATGCACTTAGCAGAGTTCATACAATTTGGAGATTGAGGAACAAGGTGTAATGAAGTTACTCTGGAGACATGTCATGACTTAAACTCTTTGCATAGACACATTTTCCTTGAATTTGTCACAGCTCACTGAGTTTAGTTAAATCCTTGGCGCATTGATCCTTTTCATCAGAACCCGTCACTTTCTCCTCTGTCGACTGTCCTTGCCCCTGTTAGTCTCAGAGCTCAGCACCCATCTGCTAACAGAAAGGTCACCAGCCTCATTGTACCCCACGCTGTGTGCGATTAGCAGCATGGCAGAGGCCATGATAGACTGATCTGGGCAGTCGCCAGTGTCACTCCTGGGCAGAACAAGATTCACATGGTTGACCCTTTGATCAGAAGCAGAGAACATCCAGCCAGGCGGTGATTTTGCTGATGGCTCGTGGCCTAATCTTCAGATTAACCGTCATGCTGCTCCACCGCAAACACAGCTAATTAAAAGAGGAAGTTTTGTTTTGCAGCATTTGCAGCATCACATTTCCAGGAGAGCATTATTTAATTATCGACTAGTTTTGAATAATAACAGCACTGTTGGATAATTGGCTGTACTCAGGGTGATGATGCATCTCGGCAAGGAATTGGCAGTTCGTGCTGTCACTAAGGAAAGAATGTTAATGCATAATATTTTTTCATTAGATTTAATTCTACAGGTTGGAAATCCTGTCGATTATTTCATGGTGACTTTACCACACAGCAACACAATAAGCAAGATACAAAATTTCAGGCGTATTTTCAGCTTCTTCCAGCTTGATTTTATGGCAGTCAGCACTGTGAGCAAGTATTCAGTCATTTCAGTTTTTTCTTCTTCTTTTGTTTCAATGAGTCAGGCTTTTCTGTGACCTTTTCAAATCTTGATCAGTTTTTTTTTTTTTTGCAGTGCTTGAAAGTTGTTCTGAACTTTTTCTTGCTTTTTCATCAACCTTTTTCAGTCCAGCAGATAATTTTCAGATGAATGTTAAATTTTTTGTTCGTGAAGCAACTTGACAGTAAAATATGAATTATTTTGTGCACAGAACATTTTTTGGTGTGTCCATTGGGATGTTGCTATAGTCAGAAAGAGAAAATTTAGGCATTTTTTTTATTTCAATTTATGAAAAATACCAAAGACAGCACAGTTTGACAAAAAATATATTTTAGCACCAACAAGGTGATTCTCACAGACTATTAGCTTAGGACTCACCACAGTAGGGATGATGGATATCTCAGCTCATGTATTTTTACCTGTTTCTCACATACTTGACTTTCCCCAATTTGCCTAAATAAACTGCACTCTTGTTAATATTTATGTTTGTATGTGACAAGTTTGAAAATTATATTAGCCTAACCATAAGTTTACAGTAATCCATATCAGAGATTTCACATTCTCATTACTGATGAAACAAAGATGAAAAAAGTGATAATTAAATTCAACATGAAGTCCAAATTATACAAGTGTTTTTTTGACAAGTGATAAAGGAGAGACATCCCTAATAAAATTAAATACTCTGACAGAAATTCTTCTTTTCAAAGCTCATTGAAGTCGTTTGCTGTATAATTTACCCTAATAAATAATAGTTGATATGACTCATTAAAAGTCTCAAACTGATTAAACACTAATAATGATGAATGTGTACCTTTCTTACTGCTACTGTACATAAAATAATAACATTTAAAACGTGTAAATCTCTAGACACTGTGACACTTCCTTTTTATCACCCACTTGTTTATTGTCCTATTTTTTAAGTATATATGACACAACATGTTTTCATGGTCAGGTACAAGTACTGGACTGAAAGTGAATGAAACACTTGGAGAAACCTTGAGAAGATCACAGGAAAGTCTTTGCTGCTTAGGAACAACATGCAAAGAAATGAAAGATGGTTTAAAGTGTTGATTCTGTATTATGTAAAGTATTCATGCGCATTGCCAGTGTTGATTAAAACGTACTTTTTTTACTGAGAAAGTTGACAAAAACAAGACAGGGCAACATTTAAAAATAAGTGTGAGCTCTTTAAGATTCATTTTTATAGGTTTTATATGTATCATTTTAACTTTAACTGTATGCACTCTTAAATGCACTACAATATTTAAAATTCCACATTTTAATTAAATAATGATGCTTGGAAAAAAAAAACAAAAGCATATTTAGGGGTTATTAGTGAATACATCTCAGCATTTTCCCTCAGATGGTAAACTCTTTGCTCAGCAAATGATAATTTATTTCCTAAATGCTCTGTAATAAAACTAATTAACGATGCTACATGAATTTACAATTTAAGTATTCATATTCATCTTTTCTATCCCTGCACAGACGGACTGACTGGAGGATAATGAAAGTGTGTGTCTGAGGCTGGAATAAGAAGATACACACTTTGCAGACACTTGCATTTTTTTGGATCCAACAAATTGAGCGCTGCATTGGACCCGGGTCAGTGTGTTAAACATGGGGGACCAGAAATCAATTCAGCCCTTCCTGCTCCTGCTGCTGATGCTCCTCAACAGGCTGTCTCAGCTGTGGGCATT
Source organism: Xiphophorus hellerii (assembly GCF_003331165.1). NCBI lineage: Eukaryota > Metazoa > Chordata > Actinopteri > Cyprinodontiformes > Poeciliidae > Xiphophorus > Xiphophorus hellerii. The sequence goes on from NC_045681.1 coordinate 13,914,877, forward strand.
TCCCTTCAGCCCATCGCTGGACCTGGACGTCACTCCCAGGACGACTATTTTCCACAAAGGTGGGAGTCAAATGTTGGTTTCTGTCTTATTTTTTAGAGAGGCGTATAGGGTTGAATTCGGTTTATAGAGTGACCATTAAAAATACTCACATTTTGTCACATATAACCCCCAAAATGTAATGTTTTTTCTTTGTATTTTATGTGATAGACAAACAGACAAAGCAGTGCATAAGTCTGAACCTTCTTGCTTTTGTACAAGCAAGCATAATGCTTGATGTACATTAGCATTAGCCCTCTTTCATTTGGAAACTCTAAATAAAATACAGTGCAATAAGTTGCCCTCAGAAGTCACCTAATAAGTGAAAAGAAAGCTGTGGAAAATGCTCAGCAAGGTTAGGCTATAAAACAATATCCGAACATCTTGCAGAGCTCTGTTCAATCCGTCATCTGAAAATAGAAAGAGTATATAGCACCACTGCAAGACTTGGCTCTCAGACTGAACTGACAGGCTGGGCAAGGAGTGAATTAATCAGAGTAGCCACCAAGATTTCCATATTGTGTCAGAAATCCACAGCTCAGGTAAGACAAGTCTGCCCTCTACAATTCTAGCCTTTAAGAGAGGAGAGAATGTAAGAACTCTGCTTGTATATGAAAACAGTGCTGTGGTCTGATGAGAAAAATTTGAACCTTTTGGCAGCATCATGCAGAAACATGGAAACTGGTCAAAGTTTATGGGAATACAGATGGAGCTAAATAAAGTGAAAATCATGGAAGGAAAACCTATTGGAGCCAGAAAAAGACTTGAGACTAGGACAGAGGTTTAACATCCAGAAGCACTCAGTGTGGTGTCCAGTTAAAGTCCAGACTTGAATCTAGCTGAAAAACTGTGGGAAGACTTGAAAATCAGTGTAAACATATGCTCTCTGTCAAATTTGACTAGCTTGAGTCATATTGCATAAAACAATGGGCAACAATCTCAGCCCCAGATGAGCAAAGCTGATAGATACATATCCAGAAGACTTAATTGGTGGTTTTATAATGAATTGTCTCATGGGATTCTGAATACAAATCCATACAAAACAATGTATAATCTTCTTTCCATTTGACAATTATGCCCTGCTTTGTGCTGGTCTGTCACTTTCAATCCCAATCAATTACTCTGGAGTATATGAGACCAAGTGTGCAAAAGCTTGAAAAACAAATTATGTTGTAATTAGTTTAGAGTTCCTATAAAATGACAATATTATGTATGGCATTTGGATCTAAATTACTGTCTTAGGAATGGTTCCCATAAATAGACACAAATTATTCAGCAAAGTACATTTTTCATCCCCACAACCACAGATTTAAAAGCCCCACTTGCAGTTTGGACATTTTTTCTCTGACTTAACTTTGTCCCAAGAAATACAACACCTGGCTAGTGACTAGTTTTTATGAACACTGCTTGTTGATATAAATAAACCACAGACATATTGTGGTATCACAACACAAATGCACAGAGCAACTAAATAACAACCTGACTGTCCTTATTTGTTGCTGCTGCTGCTGCTGCTGCCTCCTCCCCTCCGTGTTAAAGTGGCACAGTTTTTAAAGTTGGCCCTGAAGACGGTTCCTTCATGCTCAGAGTTATTAATCGCCTCTCTCAAGCCCTGTCCTAGATCACACGGCTCAGCAAACACTTCTAATGAAACAATAGACAGGAGGCCTCCATAAAAGAGGACCTGAGCTCCATGGACCTGATTAGAGTTTGTGCAGAAAATGCTGCTGAATAAGGGGATCTTGGTTGATGAGTTGGTATTTATAAAGACCATCAGCATCTCTAGTTCAACCCCTCTTACTGCCCACCCCCTCATCCTCTGCTTTAGTGTTTCCGGCTTCCTATCACTGTGGAAGAGGCCAATATTGCTGCTGCTGAAAGGTGGGAACTTCAGCGCACTTAAACTGAAGTACCACTCCACCTTTCCTCATTCTTATCTGCAGGTCTCTGACGTGTTTTTAGAAGTACTACTGAGTTTCGCTTTTTTTTTTCTTGTCACATTTTAGTGTTTCATACCATCAAACAAGTTTGAAAATCACACATATATAAAGTGAGTAAATACAAAATGTTGTTTTCAAACTGTGATTTAAGGGGAAAGATTTGTCCAAACCAACCTGGTCTGCTGTAAAAAAACAACCCCCAAACCTCTGCACACCTAATAACTGGTTCTACCACTATATTTTGTAACAACTGCCATCAAGGATTTGCAATAACTTGCAATAAGTATTTTCAAAGTATTATAGAAGACTTTTAGCCCTCTTTATTCCCACAATTTTTTTTTTCCCAAGGATGAATGACCTGTTTGGGAATATCCAAGACCCTTTCCATTGGACTTTGTCAGTGTGATGTCCTTGTTATAAAATGCTGTGGTAAATTTATGCCAGATGTAATAGGAACCTTCTAAAACATTCCACTTTTGCCTCATCAGTCTACAAAATCATGAACACTGACATTAAGTGAGGCACGTGGTGCCTGCAGTGCATTTGATGTTCTTGGGGGTTCTTTTGTGACCTCCTGCATGAATTTTTGCTGAGCTTTTAGAGCAATTTTGGTAGGCTACACACTCCTAGGAAGGATCATTGCTTCACGCCTTCTCTTTTTGTGTATAATGGCACTTAGGGAGCTTCTTTTGAAACGGTTTTGCAGAATTTGGAGCATGATGTTTGCTTTTTCAGATTATCATTTTTTAACTCTACTAATCTGGCAGAAATCAGATCTCGATGTGGCTTGAAATTCATAATTTAACAAGGTGTGAATACTTTTGTAAGACCCTGTAAAATCACATGCTGATGATTTTGAGCCAGGACAAAAATACAGTGGACATGCGATTCCTTTCCACAACAAACGTTTTCAGCTGCTGAAGCTTTTAGCAGTTAATTAACATGCATCTGATCATTCTGATTGATAATTCAAATACAATGCGATTCACAACCAAAACATATGAAGTCACAAGGCTTACCAAAACGCATAGGAAGTGACTCAACATTTACAATTTATTGTTGTGAAATTGTTTTGCAAAACTCTATGTTGCAATGAAGCCCTATAGAATTGTTGAATTATGAAACAAATTAAAATTTCATGGACTTGGAGAACTTCATCAGATTAGACTCCTTGAGTCTCTCTGAGAACGTTTGTTCCTTCATCCAAGATACAAAAAGGCTGTTGCTTCATTCTATCCCCTCCAAACTATCATGTCTTCACTTTCATATTTCTGCTCCTTCTTTGGATTATGGACCATACTCGCTCTATTTTCTGTGGGCTCTTTTCTGTTCTGCAGCTCAAGCCTGTCAGTCATTACAAATCTTATTTTTCTCTTGGCGCTTATAAAAAAATTGCCCTTGACCCACTTTTTCATCGTTAGGGAAGGCGCGCAGTAGTGCAGGCTGGGCATATGTGTCAGCATGTCTGTCATTCTTGTCAGTGTATGCCATCTGAGGGTCTGTGTTGTTTCTGTGATGCTCCCGGGAAAAACATTTTGTAAAATCCGACTGTGTGCGTCTCCTGAGACATATGACATTATGGGTGATGACAGACAACTTTTCTATATGCGATATGTGGGCGTCAATATGGATGGGAAAATCTGTGGAAGGACATTTGCTATAATTTTGAGCTGCTATGAAGGGCTACTCGTTAATTTACAGTGTGCTTTACTGGTGGCCTGGATCAGTGGGAGGACAAAAACTTGCTGTATCAGTGGAAGCTTAGATATATACAGTATGTATTATATGTATTGCGACATCTCAGAGGATGACTTTATGGGACATAAAATTCTGAGAAATGAATGCATTAGCAAACTCCTGTAAGTGAGAAAACAGATTATATAATATTTCTGTGCAGAAAGCAGCATTAAAAGTGAAATTAAATATATTTTTAAACGGTTACTCCAAACTCAAATGAACGTAATCACTGATGACCCTGCAGTTTTAGGCAGACTTTATTGTGTTGGTTTCCTACTGGCATTTTCTCTTTGTCCGATTCTCTCTCATTGGATTCAAAAACACTTTTGAACTAAAGACAAATATTCAGTGATTTAAAAAAAAATAAAAGAAAAATGTCTGTCCAACCAATAAAAAGTCCCTCTGGATAAGACAGTGATTTAATTGCAATTAAACAACAAGTATTTACTGTCTCTTGCCCAATAAGCAAAATATATCAACAAATAAGTCTTTGCTAGCTGAGGAAAATGAGGGTTTTGTATGTTTCATGTCGCTTGACAGTATTTCAAAAGGATAAGATCTGGACTTTGACTTGACACAAGACTTTGTATTTCATAGTCTACAACTAGTCTGGTGGATTTACTGGACTCGAAATGTCCTCAGAAACAGTCAGGAGCGCAACGAACTCAATATTTCTGGTTTCACAGGGAAATCTGCTTGAACATGCTGTGTAACAGTGTTTTAATCATGTTCAATTGATGTGATGCTTTTATGTTTTTCCATTTTAAATGGGAGTATGTGAGAATAATGCATCTTCTGTTGAGAATATGTTTTTTCTTTAACTTCTATTGTTTATGTATATCAGTTATCAAAATTGATATGAAATATCTGTATGTCCAAATTAAATGAACAGAATTGCAATGTTTTTAACTCTAGTGCTCCTAGCTGACTTGTTTGGAAGGGGTGTAGCTAAATGTTGTCGCTTTCCTTCTCTATTGTTGTTCTGTAGCATGCTGAAGAGGTCCTAACTTCCCATATGGTTTACTCATATTATTATTGTGGTGTGTTCACAGCTCCAGCATGATTATTGTGGTAGCAGATCGCTGATGATGAACACATTTAATATTCACAGAAGTGCAGTGTTAGCTGCACCCACTGCTATTGAAATACTAATGATGTTTTACTCCCATCAGCATTTTTGTCAAGTTTGCTTTACCTTTCGTTTTCCCCATTGAGCTCTTCTGTCTGTTAAGCTTTTATGCTTTGGTGTTTTACCTCCACTGAGAGATCTATCGTGTTTTGATTTCCTGCTAGCACTGATCTTTGATTTTAGCTGGAACTTATTGATGATTCAGTGATAGCGTGTTGGAAGACCTGAAACAACACCAAAACTATCCGTGTCTTGTACAAATGGGTTATGTTTGACTTTTGGTATTTGAGATGAAAGACTTGGCTGTCTTTCATCTCATTCTGCAGTCTCCCAGGCTGAAGAAGTGCTGGAAAAGACTTGGCTCTCACACAAGCGCTAAAAATAAAGATTTTGTGTTTCTTTCATTTTTAACTGGGTCGTAAACTCTGACATGACACAGAATAATATCTACCTGACAGCGGTTTTCATTTCATATTTGTTATAAATAATATTCCCTAGACTAGAATAATTTTACTTTATCAGAACAGGCTGTCTGGAGAGCTAAACAACAAATAGATTTATCCATCCATATGTAAGTTTTAGTTGTTTTTAACAAATAGAAAACTGAATAGCAGCATATACACGTATGCCTACCAGATTTGCTTTTTTAGACCTAATGTCTGTTTTTCTTTGTCAAATAAGGATGCACTCCATCAAGATCAAGTTAATTAGGGAGCATTTGCCAATGGCAAATTTCAAGTATTTCCACAGATTTTCTATAGGATTTAGATGTGAACTTTAAGTAGGTTTTTGTCCTCCTCAGTTTGAAGTCTTTTACAGCTTTTAACAGATTTTCTTTGCATTTAGCTCCATCAACTCTGAAGAAACGCTTCTCATAGCATGATGTCACAGCAGGGATGAAGGGCTTGAGGTGATATATATTGTTTTCCGTGTAGGCCAAAATGTTTGGTTTTAGTCCAACATTGTACAGCTAACTTTAAGCTAGATTTCTCACCTTTCTTCCTGCCCCTCCTGAATAAAGCAATGAATTGTGAAGGACATAACTTACACCTGAGTGGTCAATCTCTGCAGTTCCTCCAGTGTTACCATGGACATCTTGGCTGCTTTTCAGATTATTTATCTCCTGATTTATGCTTTTTAAGCTATATACACAGAGTTTAACAAGAATAAACACAATATACTTGTGTTAAGTAATCAAATTGGAACTCACTCCATGTTATGTGTAAACCTAAAGGATACATTTCAATTTTAAACTTGGAGCAAATTCAAAAATAATCTTCTCTGTCATCCTAAATGACTCGTGCTTTTCTTAGAGAGTTGTGTATATTTCTTTACATAACACAACCCAAAGTTATGTCCACCAACTCTTGAGCTTGGTTAAGAAATAAGAAGATCCTTATGTAATGTGGATAAATTTGACAACAGCTGACAGTTCTGACAGTGTCCAATGAAATCAAATTAATATTCCCTTAAAGCATTTTGTCCTCAAATGTCTGAACACGTGTGTGGTTGTGTTTGCGTCACGTGCTCACCACTGTGCGTCCTGTGAGCAGTGAGTCACACAGGAAGTCACACAGTCTCAGTGATTGTGGCACATGTACAAACATTCAGTGGATTTACTATCATCCAGGACCCCACATGGAGGATTTCAAATGTGTCTGAGCCTGAGTTTTCACATTCTGGCTTCACCACCTGTTACAGCTCAGAGTAGAAAACACCATTAAGCACTCCTCAGATCTTCTGAGTCATGGAAGCATGTACAGTACAGACCAAAAGTTTGGACACACTTTCTCATTGAATTCAATGAGAAAGTGTGTCCAAACTTTTGGTCTGTACTGTATGTGCAAGAGAAAAGAACCTTGACAGATGTTCATGCAGGGCAGCTGTTTTGACCCATTCAGATTCACAAACACCAGTCACAAGAGCACCCATACATACTATGAGAGGACAACAGTAACAGAAAGCAACCTGAAAACTAAATGGCTCCAGGCACACCTCAGTGGTCTGTTGACTTTTCACATTGATTTTGTGGTAAAGCCCAAAGTACAATGTGTGTCTGTTGTATTTATTAAACCTTAGCTTCGGGGACCAGGGGACCAACATCTGCGAGGGTCTGTTATTTAATTAGAAATATCTATTGTTTTCCTATAGTGAGGAAATTCAGGACACTACATAGGGGCATAGTCACACCATCCATGTGCGGGTTCTTTATTTGTATTGATAACCAATACATTAAGTACATGAGACATGGTTTGCTTAGGGGTAAAAAATGAAACAATAACCAAATACAGTGGCAAGAAATGAGTGTATGAATTTGCAAAGGGGTGAACTGACCTCGAGTCCTTCTCAAGTGCATGTCTGCTTTTTCTATGCAACACGAAAATATGAATATTTGGTGTGAATCACTGTGGCACTTGCTCAGTGTTTGCAATGCTAAAAACAAGCAAAAAAAAAAACATCTAACCTTATCCAGGGCCAAGGCTGCTGCATAATAAATTTAAATGAGCGAAAATGTGAACATTTCAAACCCAGAATCTTAGGTTTAATACTGTGGTGCAAATGACCCAAAATAAACAGGTACAATTGTATTTCATTAAATTAGAATATCATCAAAAACTTAATTTATTTCAGAAATTCAAATGAACAAGTAAACTCAAGTAAACTAAAATCATATAGTACATAAATGATGACATATAGTATACACACAGACTGATTTTAATGATTTGCCTCAGTTAACTTTGATGAATGTAGCTTACATTTAATCAATGTAAGCTACATGGAAAAACAAAATGAATTTTCCAAATTAATTTGAATATTAAATAAGAGCAATAAAAAAGGATTACCATAATACAAAAATGTTGCAATCATGGGAAGATTGTTATTTAGAAGAAAAGGGTACATGAAATTTCTAATAAAGTCACATATATGATAATTATTTTCATAATACATTCTGTAGCTCCACTTTTTGAAAGTTTCTTTTCTCGTCACTGAGGTGAAACTTTAAAAGTCAAATCAGGCAGAAAGATCTCTTTTTAATGTTCACATCTAGCAGAGAGGCAGTTTAAAAGAAACTCTAATTACAGCCCATTAATTCGACTGAGACTGAGGCGCTGAAAAACGTATATTAGCTTGTCCTTTTTTTTCCCATTGCGCATCTGGTTGTCCTGTCATTGAAGCTTAGGAAGTATAAGACAACACGTTGTGCCAAGATCCGAGACCAAGGACGTTGTGCCTCTGCTGCCTTGAGGCCAGTCGCACTTTGTGTCAGTGAAGCCCTTCTCTTCAGTGCTGAGCTTGTTATTTCATACTGCCACTATTTTTACAAGACAGAAACCAAGGCTTTTGCTCACTCATGGATGACGCACAATCCACGTGTTCTTTCCATTGCCTTGGGTTGCAGAACTTTTTCGAACGAGTTGCACAACTCTATCTCCTGAACATGATCTTAGCTGGAAATTTTCACTGTTGTAATGAGAATGACACACATTTAGTTCCCTAAAACTATACATTGTGCAGTGAATGAATACTTTATAGTGGAGAGGATCTGCGACAGACTGGCGACCTGTCCAAAGTGTACCCTGTCTCTCGCCCGGAACGTTAGCTGGAGATAGGCACCAGCACCCCTCCCAACCCCACTAGGGACAAGGGTGTTAGAAAATGGATGGATGAATGGATGGATGGATGGATAGTGGAGAGGACACTTTGCTGCATTAGTCACCCTCGCCAACCCATCATAAAAGAGCTACCACCCACCCTTCAGATAAATTCCCTCCTGGTGTTTACTGACCTTTGAGTTTAGGAGCTGTTCTTAGTTCTCTGAAGTCTGGGATGAAGGTCTCAGAAATTATATGGTAAAGTTGGCCATTCTTAAGAGTTGATGTGATCATTTATGCTGGATGTGAAAAAAAGGTGTACTATGTGACATTTTTTATATTTGGATATTTATGTATGAATAGTTAATATGACCTGTAACAATAATAAGAAATTTGGATCTTATTAGCTTAGTTTTATTGTTTTAAACAATAAAACTAAGAAAATACATTTGAACATTTTCTGTAAAATCTAATTAAAAACATTTCTGGGTAAAAAATAATTTTGACAGTCTCACATATATTCCCCCCCAAAATTGCTAAAATTCAATAAAGGCAGATCCCACAGTATATGAATATGAAGCATTTGGAAACTTTGCCCTTTTTATACCTCAGACATCTAGTTTGTTGTGCTTTTGACCCTTAGAGTGAACACCAAGTTGAGATCAAACAAGTCACCTGAGGGCTTCAGAAAAAAACATTGAAGCAATTCGTGAGTCTGGAAAGGGATTTATAAAGGAAAGAATTGGGAATAATTTCAAGTTGGAGGACTTTTCAAGTAGCATCCAAGCAAGTTCATCCAATCAATATATTTGGGAAATAATAAGGAACATAAACACAGTAGAACCAAAGACCCAGGATTATAACAGCACAATAAATTTTGCCTACTTTCAGAGGTTGCGTCAGGAATATGTAAGGCTATCTGTGAAAGGAAATACACCTGAAGCAGAACTTCCCCCTGCAATATGACAATATGAAATAAAAAGTCCTTGAATGAAGCAAAAGCCTTGGGGAGGATTTTAAACGAGCTATACGAGAAACCTCACCTAATGTAAATTTGTAGACTCATTCCTGACTCTGTTATGTAGGCCGAGCCCAGTATGATAACCCACATATTGACCAGTGAGGCTGTTCCTGTGGGTGTCTGTCAATATCTGACCTAATATGAAGAGGCTGTGGTTATTGGCCAAGGAAGGGACAATCTGACTCACTCTGAATTGCTACTGTCATCTCCCTCGGTCTCCATGTGACAGTAAGACGAGCTGACAGTCATGTGACCCAAAAAAACTCCCTCCATGTGACGCTGTGGAAACCCCAAACTGCTTTCATTGTGTTCATTGAGTTTTATTATCTCAGATCAAATCAGCTTGTCGTTCAACATTATCATCACGGCTGTTTCCAATCAAAGCCGCTGAGGCGTCAGTAACAGTGCAGCTGAGATGGAGGAAGTCGATGACTAGTTTTAATGTTTATTTGGTTGACTTCATCCATTTTTTGGCTTGGTTAGGCAGTCGACAGGTAACAGTGTTCACACCCTCTGTAAAAGTATTCACACCCATTGTACTTTTTTACATTTATACAATGTAAAACAATTGTTACAGGTACAACAATTGTTAGTGTGGTTTATGCAATAGATGTTATTTTATGCAATAGACCAACACAAAATAAGGTATAATTATGAAGGAAAAATGAAGTAAAATCTAAAAAGTGAGGTGTGTATTTGTATTCAGCTCTCTTTATTCTGCTACCCCTAAACTTAAAGCAACATTCTCCTGTCAGACATCGACTAATTAGTAAATAGAGACAATTTAATCTCAGAATAATCAAAATTTTGTTGTTATAAAACTCCATCTTTAAAATCAGAGTGTAGCTCAACTTTATACCTATGTGCCTGTCTAACTAAACTGACTGGCGGGAAAAGGAGAGTATTAGTCTGAAAATTAGCCAAGAGGCTCCTGAGGGAACTTCAGAGATCCAGAGTTCAGATGGGATAATCTGTAGGCATGAAAACTATTATAATTATTTATGGACTCAATAACTCTAACCTTTAAGGAATACTGGCATGAAGAAATCCAAATACTGGAGAAAAAAAAAATTCAGCTTGCAATTTGCCACAAGCAATGTAGAAGATGTAGTAAATATGTGGTAGAACATGTTTTGGTCAGATGGGACCAAAAGTGAACATTTTGGCTTAAATACAATATACACATGTAGTAGAAAACTAACTTTACACATCAGGTAGACACACAAATGCCAAAAAAAAAAACAAAGTGCTGGCAGAATCAGGGTGTATGGATAATTATTTTCAGGTGGGACAGAGAACCTGGACTGAGTTGAAGGGAAGATGGATGAAGCTAAGACATGAAAATTCTCAAGAATACTTGTTAGAGGTTGCAAAAGAGATTTGCCTTCCAGCAGGACAATGACCCTAATAATAATAAAAAAAGAAGGCTGTAAAATATAAGGATAAAAATCAGTTTTTACTGTGGTTACACTGTTTTCTTCAGTTAAAGAAGGATCCTCCTGTATATTGCTTACTCCTTGAAGAAAAGTAAAACAGTAGGTGATTAATTGTGACAGGAATAAATCGATTGGCTTATACAGTACAGGCTGGATACATTACCATAATTTCCTAACAGAAAGAGAAGAGGGGGAGACGATAGAGAGGATCCGTGGAGATTAATATTCCCATCTGCACCCTGCTGACTTGGATCCTTCAGCGTAACATGGTTGATACCTTCATTCTCTTGTTTTCTAATGACTGCTGCTCTTTCTGTGTGTGGAGATTTATCCTCCTGAATGTCAGATTTACTCAGTCAGACATTAATCGCCAACTCTGAGTGCAAATCAAAGCTCTGTAAACCTATTTTTGCACAGATGGAGATCTTCTGCACCCAGAGGAGAAAAAACAATGTCCTCCTTTTCTCTGTCTCGCAGCGGTAGTCGCAACCTGCCCCCATTTCTCGGGTGCGGCACTGGGGCGTGTTCAAATATTTAGCTTTGTGCACCCTGCCAACTTATTTTGCAATGGATGAAAAATTGGTTTGTCTGGGAAAAAGAGCATCCAGCAGCACAGCTTCAGTAAGACAGTAAGGCTCCATGGCTGCACAGTAACCCTTATTTGTCCTACTTACTATTTGAATCATTCCCCTCACCCTCATTCACTCGCACACATCCTCGAGCACAGAAATCATGATGGGCTTGGCAGCACTGCTGATGTGATTTGGCAGTATTGGGGCATGATTCCTGCTGAATGCCCTGAAATGTTGTTTTCCCTGAGCCACCCCATTCCCACTCTGTGTCCTCTCCCCGCAGTCAACACCCCACTACCACCATCTCACCAAGCATGTTCATTTAAGTGTTTACGATAGAAATACTTGCAAAGAAATGTGGAGGCCAAACCGCCCACAATTTCATTTATAAATACCGAAATTTACTTTAAAGAAATAGAAGCAAATGGATTTAAAGATACTTCAGGCTCACGAGGATCAGAGTGAATTTGTCCTGGCTATGGAACAGCGGACCAGATTTTTACCCTTGTGGAGTTGCTGAAGAGGTTATGGGAGTCCACTTATGTCGTCCATGTTTATAGGGGCGGAGGGTATTGGATTAGACCTGATCTTCCACTACATTAAAAGTAGATAAAAATGTATCCCGGTGCACCTCTCTTTGGAAGTTTTCCAGACACGGATGCTGGGAGGCGCTGCCGTGGATCCAGGACATGCCCAGAAGTGGCCGCACTGTAAATCTTTTCTGGGCTTGGTACGCCTCGGGATCCCTAGAATGAGCCAGCGAGTTTTGCTGGGGAGAGGGATGATGCCTGGGTTTCCCTCCTGGATCTGTTAACCTGGTCCTGGATAAGAGGAAGGCTGGCTGGATGGATTGAGGTCCCTGTGACATGGGATGTTCCTCTTTCAACTATAACTTATTTTAGATCTGTTCCTCACAGAACAAACTGATTTAAAAACAACTGCTCTAATAAAATGATTGAAAACACAAAAGAACCATCATTTTTAAACACCAGCATGTGAGGCAGGGGACATAATTGGATGGTAGCTGAGTCAGCTCTGCGTCTGCTGTTTTTTTTGTTGTTGTGATCCTCCACCAGTGTTTGTCAATATTGTCAAAGCTACATGAGACGAAAATGTTTGAGGGGAATAGCTAAATATAATCATCATAAATCATAAATGAAGGTATAGTGTTTTGAGTTATATTCATGCAGATGCATCTAAGCAAAATCATAATAAAAAACGCCTCTAATTTGATTCAAAATCTAAAAATCATTTATGAATGACAGTTTCTTTGAAAGCTTCAGTCTTGTGAAAAGTTGCCATAGTAATATGCATGTATACTTATTGAATGGATTTTGCCATTTGACAATTTGGAGTAATTTATTTTAACACAACCTGGAACCCTTAACCCACACAATATTCATTTCTAATTCTAATTTCTAAACAATATATTTTTTTTGCTTGCTTGTTATTTCATTTTCCCTCTAATCACGTAAAGCACTTTGAATTACCTTGTTGCTGAAAATGTGCTCTAGAAATAATATCACCTTGCCTTAATTGAAACCCAATAACTGCTGATAGAAATATATGCTCTAAATGTTTTATCAACGTAACAAGGTTTAAGTCTTGGTAAATGAAAAAATGACATACTGACCTGTTTATATATCTTAGACTTCTGAAGCTGCAAGTAAATCTTGTCACAACCTGTGTGTTATACCTCTAGGAATGCTGAGCAGTAATGGCTTCACGGGCTCATCCCAGAACTACAGTACCCTGCTGCTAGAGGAGGAGACTGGGCGTCTCTATGTGGGGGGCAGAGGAGCTTTATATGCGCTGAACACCTCCAACATCTCCACATCTGCAAACCTCACTGTAAGTGTGTACTGCAAGCCAAAATAAAGCCCACTTATTTCCTTTGTTTGAAAAAAAATAGCAAAACTAATTTAATGAGAGAAGAAAAAAACAACTAATAATAGCCTTAAGCAAACAGTCTGAGTAAATCCTGTTGTGTTTCTCCGGATTTTATGCTCATTGGCTAAAATGCACCAAGACTTTATTTAAGGCTTTACTGGATTTAGAACTTAGTGAAGCAGTCAGAAAATAATGTCTATTGTGCTTTTCTTCCTGTTTATCTGACACATTCACACCCTTGTTTTCCATTATTTATTTCCGTGACGTTTCTGTCTGTCTATAGAGCCTAATAATCAATTCCCATGCCTTTTATTTACTGGTTTAACAGAGTCATCCTTATTACACCCCATTGTTTCCAGATTGATTGGAATGCCAGCCCCGAACAGAAGAAGCAGTGTTTAAATAAAGGCAGAAACAATCAGGTACATGCTTACATCGATACATACACTCCTTTCATTTTCTTTCCAAAGAGGTCTGTTTGTTTTTATGTTTTAGACACCAACTGCTTTGTAGTTTTCTTTCTCTAAAATCTGCATGCACTTAGCAGCAGCCTGGCCTTTTACTATTAACTTATGTCAGCGTTATTTTCTGCTAAAAACCCTGATAAAGTGGTCTGTGTATTGGAAAGCATGAATAACCAGTTATTCTCTGTTCTCTGCAGACAGAATGTTACAACCACATCCGCTTCCTGCAGCGATTCAATGAAACTCACCTGTATGTCTGTGGAACAAATGCCTTCAGACCTCTCTGTGCTTACATAGTAAGACTTACTGCACTTTAACTGCAGTGTTCAATGCTGTACAGGTTTTAAACTACCATTTATTTCTTTGTAGTTTGCTTCCAATCAGTCTACAGTATACTGAGAATCAAATGATCTGGATCAATATTAATGCATTCCCAAAAATGTTTAAATCTAGGAAAAGTTTTTCAATGTTTTCCTTGCACTTAATTTTCCATTAATATTCGTGCATGTAGCGTTCTGCTAAAAAACAGCTTCATTAGACGTTACCTTTAGTTACCTTTAGCTCCGTACGACAACATTTTGTGGAAAATATTATTTTTTCTCTTTATAATATTTTGATATTCTGAGAAATTGAATTTTTGGTTTTTGTTAGCTATAAACTCATATCAAAATCTACTCAAATAAATGCTCAAAATAAATCACCGGATGTACATGAGTTTCTATTTCTGAAATGAATTACTGAAGTAATTGCTATTCTGATTTATTGCTATTCTATGTATACGGAGATGTACACATAGTTCTTCAGACCTAAATAACTAGTATCTGAAATATATTTCAGAAATCAGAAAAAAAAAAAGATTTAGCAGACCAGAATTCTTATCTGCCATCTGTTGAACAAACAAAAATGTTTTTCTGGACCCCAAACTGAAAGAAAGTCTAAAGGATTACTGGAACATATGACTCTTTGGAAGCAAAAGAAAAGTTTAGATTTGAGTTTAAAAGAGAAAATATATATATATTTTGTCTCATCTCTTTTACAGGATATAGAAAGGTTTAACTTCTCGTCTGGTTTTGAGGAGGGAAGAGACAGATGTCCATATGACCCAGCAAAGGGATTCACTGGCCTCCTTATTGGTATGTCTCTGCAGCTTGCAATCAGATGTGGGATGGGATTCAAAGCAGCTAGGAGAAATCCTGATAAGTAGAGAGACTATTTTAATGTTTATCATTGCTGATATACAGTAGTTGCTTTATTGTGGGCAACAAGTAAGGCTGTCCACTATTTTCACTTGCATATCATTAATATTTATTATCTTCCTACAAATAATTTTTTTGATGGGTCACTCAGATGGTGAGATGTTCACAGCCTCCCAGTATGAGTTTCGGAGCTCACCAGACATCCGCAGGAATTTCCCCTTCCCCACTCTCAGGACAGAGGAGGCTCCAACCCGCTGGCTTCTGGGTGAATATACAATAATCCATAAATATGCAACATGTTATTTTTGTATGCTGAATATCTGTGGTAAGATAATTTCTATTAAGTCCCTTTCAAAAATAATCACACTCCTTGAATTTATGCATCATAATTAAGTAAATTGCCAATAATATACTTTTTAAAAATATATTTATATATATATTTTGTACATTTACACCCCATTACCCTGAAAACCTTAAATAAAATATGGGGTAGTGGCAGCATCATGCAGTGAGGCAAACCTGAAAAAAAATAGTGGCTGCAAATAACTGAGCATAAGTGGATGGTTCACTATCCAGCAGCACAGTCACCTTAGACATTCAACCAGAGCTACAACGGAAGTTTAGATCAAAGTATATTTATGTGTTAGAACGGCCTAGTCAAACTTCAGAACTAAATCAAACTGAAATTCTGTGGCAAGACATGTTCACTAACACTTTCCATCTAACCTGACTGAGATTGATCTGTTCTGTAACGAACAATGGAGAGATATTTCAGTCAATATATGTGCAAAACTGGCAATCCAAATAACTAAGCAAAAACTGGTTTTTACAAAGTATTGACTTACGGGGGGTAATTATTAATGCACAACAAACATATCAGGGTTTTGTGTATGAAAAGACATTCATATATTTTCTTCCAGTTTACAAAACTACATTAACAAAAAAACTAAAACAAATGTGGTTGCCATGTAAAAAAAAGAGTGTGAATACTTTTGCAAAGTACAGTACTTCATTCATTCAGTGTTAACCAGAATACTTGACCTGAAAACAATATACAAAAAAGATGAACGGCAGCTGAAATGTTCTTGTTGTGATTCAATCATATCTAAAGCGCTCCGTCTTCAGTTTCCAAGGAGACCCTTTCTGGCTGCTAATAGGTTTGTGTTTGGACATGTGGATCTGTGTGTACAGAGGCAGACTTCGTGGGCTCTGTGCTGCTGAAGGAGAGCATCAACAGCTCCATAGGCGACGATGACAAGATCTACTTCTTCTTCACGGAGAGAAGCCAGGAGCAGATCGCTTATCCCAGTCAGACCAAGGTGTCTCGGGTCGCTCGAGTCTGCAAGGTCAGAGAGCACACCGGGCAAAGCTTGAGTGAAAATGTTTATATTAATGCTCTCCCTAGAAAACATTATTTACTAGTAGGGCCACAGGGAGACATAAAGGAAGAGGAAAAACACCAGCCATCAGAGAGCAAAAATCACAGGATTATTTCCCCAGTTACACCAGTGACTCAGGGTGAAATGAGCTGCCACTCTTTGCTGACAGTCAAGTCCTCACTGAATAAAGTAGCAGTTGGACGTCTCTAATTGCCGCAGCTCTTTTTGTGCTGCTGTTTCTAGGCCACCCACGAGCCTACAAACTTGTACCTTCAAAAGCAAACCCTTTCCTTTCCCCCCCCCCAAATCCCTGTCTCTACATGTCCTCCTCTCACTTCATTTGACTTGTGCTCAGCAGTGGGACATCATAACACCACATTTTTCTTGTTTTTTTTTTTTTCTCTCTCTGCATGCTGGTGTGAGTGTAGTTAGAGTGTTTTTATGTTAAAATTGATGCTTTGTTGATCAAAGAAGTGACTTAGAGACTCAGCTGGTGATGGAACTTGATTTCTTATTGTTAAAACCTGTAGAAAGGACAATTTGCAACAGAACTGAACAGGAAAAATAGCGACTTTGGAGCGTCAAATTATAGTAAAAGACACAAATCATTCAGAGCAGGAGAGTATTCAAAAGATTTTTGTATCAGTACCAAACTGAACCCAGTTGGGGGAGAACTAGAAAACTTAGAATATGTTAATTTATTTCCTTTGGTTTCTTGTCAAGTATAAAAGTTGCAATCATGAACTTTGCAGCTACTGCAAGACAGATAGGTTCTGAGTTTTAAAGTGATTCATGCCCCATGGACAGATAACCTACCATCTTTCAACTCTTTGTACTCTGCTCATTTTGTTTATCAGTTAACAGAAAAAAAGATAACCTGAGCAAATATAAAGTTATCAAATGATTTAATTTATTAAATAAATATAGGACTGGGAGGAGGTGGAAGAGCTTGATTTTTCAGCAGTTTATCGGTCACATACCACACTGACACGAAATAGTTACAGTTTTAACAAGTGTGTAAAAAACACACACACATATAAATGTTACATAATACAGTTGTAAGGCTAAACATCTCTCAACTGGTCTCCTTTCTCCCGATGATGTTATTCTGAAAGCCTTTGGCTTCGTTCAGGTGCAGCTTTGCAAAGTCTTGCTCAGAGAGGCGGAGACAGCCCCTCCAAGCAATCCAAACTTGCAAAACACAGGCTTTATCTTTAGGGTAAAACTGATTACACAACTGCTGGCATATTTTTAAAGTTTTTTTTTTATTTGTATTTTTTTTACAGGATTTCTAAAAAAATTTAAATATTTATTTAGCGGTCAGTTCTGGGTCCAAAAGGAGTCTTTTTTCATAATAAGGCCTTTGCATCTCACTTCATCAGAGCTGCGTAGTTGTCAGAACAGTCGAGAAAGTAATAACTCAGTCTGAAGTAGGCCACAGCAGCACATGCAGATGTCGAGCCAGTCCCCAGTCAGGCAACACGCTGGTTGCAGGAAGACCTACAGATAGAGGAGACAGACATTTGCCTCTGGCCTGTAACCACTGAGGAGTTGTTTTTCTGAGTCTAACCAGTGTTCCTTATTGTCATCGAGTTCCTTACCAGTCATCGCCTGTTTTCACAAAAAATTGGAGTGCAATACATAAATTTTGGGTTCATACACTGATCCAAAAGCAGAAATCGCTGCCATAACAAAGTCATCATGATGCCCTGATCATTTGGATGTTCCACATATATTCAGAAGCAGCTAAAAATCTTTTTTTCAGTGTCTTTTCTGTTCAGTGCAGAGCACATCATCTTTCCCACAGGCATATATTACATTGCTCTGCTGCAATTTTTGACTATTCCTCCCTTCTTGTGCTTTGATTGACAGAAATTGTAATCTGCCAGTACATCCCTTAAGCTCCATACACAACAATAACCTCGAATCATCTTTGGATAAAATGCTTATTTTCTCATGATTATCCAGGACCACGCTTTGTTAGGAACTCATGTGACATTTTATTTTGTGAAAAACTGTCTTCATCTTTTCCCTTTTTTATTACAAAGAAACATTATTAGCGTTGATGGAAGCGTCTTAATATGTAAGGTGTGTGTGTGTGTGTCGTATGTTGATTTTCAACACTTTGCCATTTGGTGTGGGAGGATGAGGCAGGCAGTGCGGACTGATGTATGACAGACGTCCCCCAACAACTCAAATACGGAAAGATGAGGCTGAAATCTCCAGACACACAAAAAATGAGTGTCTATCTCTTTATTTACCTCTGAACAAACAACACTAAAGGACAATTTTGCTGCAGTACCCTTTAACACTGTGGATGAAAAGTAATTAGGGAAAATGCAGCTGTTTCAGTCTGATCTACAAGATGTATATATCTCCCATAGTGTGCATAGGTGCATCTCAATAAATATGAAAATCATTCAAAATTAGTTAATTTTAGTGAAAATGAGACCCACTCATTATCTACATTAACTGCACATATGATAGATTTATAAATTTCAATAGTATATTTCTGGTGATTTTGATAATTATGGCTAACAGACATAATTATCTGTTATAATCCAATAATAGATTCAATGTTTATTGATGTTAGATTCAATAATCCATTGAATCTGTGAAGGCA
This sequence comes from Xiphophorus hellerii, assembly GCF_003331165.1. NCBI lineage: Eukaryota > Metazoa > Chordata > Actinopteri > Cyprinodontiformes > Poeciliidae > Xiphophorus > Xiphophorus hellerii. The sequence continues at coordinate 13,933,893 of NC_045681.1, forward strand.
TGAAGTAGTCTAACATTTCTTGCCAGACTACGGCTCTAGCCAGTCTGCCATTGATAAAACACATCGGACTAACACCAGCAGATGACATGATGTCTCAAATCATCACTGACTGTTAAAGCATATTAGATTCTGTTTGCCACAATTTTTTTCTCTCTAAGCTCTGGGAAATTTTTTTCCCTGGTAGAATGCAAAACGTCTTTCATCTGAAAAGTTATTTTTGGACCATGGAGCAGTAGTTCTGGTCATTCAATCCTCGGCCTGGTTAAGATGCTTTTGATGAAGTCTCTGGGTCAGAAGTGGCTTAAACCAAGGAATATAATCGTTATGGTCCATGTCCAGGATATGTCTACATATGGAGACTCTTGAAACTCTGAATCTAGGCACAGGCTGTGCCATGTGAATCTCCCCCAAATTCTTGTCTTGAATGGGTTTTGTTTCACCACCCTCTCAAGGCTACAGTTATGCGCCTATTTCTCTACCACATTTTTTCCTTCCCCTCAGGTTTCTGTTAATAGACTTGGATTTAGCCCTCTGAACAACCAGCTTCTCTTGCAATAGCGTTTGTCGGGTACCTGCCTTGCGGAGGGTGTAATGAACCATATGGAGGACAACTGTCAAGTCAGCAGTCTTCCGCTTCCAGGGCTTCTGGTTGTAATGGATCTCAAATGCAGAGACGACGTAGACGGGATCGTGGTGCTATAAAGATTTAATAACAGATTTAGAAACCAGGCTGAATGCAACAGGAGACTGGGGCAACAGATGATCTCATGCTGATTGATAAAACTCAGAGCTATTTCTGCTGGGGAGGCTGATGATTACTGAAGTATAACACAAGTGAGAGACAGCTGCAGGAGTACAGATAACTGATGCTCTGAGAAGAAGGTACTAGCAGAACAAGAGTAGACACTAAAAATAACCGGAAATGTAGAACAAGGGAAAATACTAACATACATAAGTCCACAAATAGAGGAAAACCCTAAACTAAAGTCATACAGATCCACAACAAACAGATTGTGAATACCGCATGAGTGTAAAGGTAACATACCGATTTTTTTTAAAATGAATATTTTAAAAATTTGTCTCATGTAATGTTTTCTGAGAATCACATTTTGTAAACTGTAAACTAGTATCAAATAAAACAGAAAAAAGCTCAAAATGTATCATTCTGTCTATAAAGAATCCACATATTTGAGTTTAACTTCTTAATTAAATATTCTGCTTGAGCTTAATCTGAAGTGGGGTTTGTGTAGTTACTGTACAGTCAAAAATATATCCACTCAATCTATGTGTCCATTGCTTCCTCTGCCTGCAGAATGACTGGGGTGGCCAGAGGACTCTGCAGCGGAAGTGGACCACCTTCCTGAAGGCCAGAATGGTGTGTTCAGTCCCAGAGTATGAGCTTCACCTCAATATCCTGCGTGATGTGTTTGTCCTGCAGGGGAGAGACGTGCAAAGCAGCATCTTTTATGGCGTTTTTGGCTTGGAATGGTAAGAGTATATATATATGTGTGTGTGTGTGGGGGTGCGTGTGGGTGTGTGTGTAAGTTCAAATAATAGAAAGTGGGACAGTCCTACTGTTTGAATAAAGAAGGAACTGGAATAGTTTATTTTGTCTGTTGGGAAATGTTTCACTTGTCAAATCAATAAGAGCTGAATATAAAAAGGTACCACATACATTAATATGATATAATTAGTTTCCAAATTAGTTTTGGATAAAAGCAATAAATGGTGCAAATTAAAAAAAAAAGGATTTATGAACTGAAAAACAGCCCAAAATTATTTACAATGAAATGGCTGTGGAAATTCTTTATTTCTACTCTTTTTTACTTTTCCTTCTTCCTACAATGTACATCAGCTCAAGCGTGGAAGAATGACTAAGCCCCTGAGCCATACTGGTCACCAGTTGTGAGGCTTGAAGACTCAGGTTTCACTTGGTTCTCATTTTTCTCAGGTGAATGCTTTGATGACTGACGTGGGGACACAATGGATTTAAGAATCTGACGCACACCCTTTATTTCCCTCTCTTACCCCCTCAGTTTACTAATCTCACCTTTAGGGCACCAGAGTAGGAGCCACCTGGTTTGTGATTACCAGTTTCTGATCTTGTCTTTTCACAGGTTTGGGACAAAAAAACAGATCAGTTCTGCTTATGACTCAGAGGGAGGGAGTTATTTTAGTTTTGCAAATTTGGTGAAGAGAACCAATGGTTATTCTTGGTGTGGATGATGGGACTAGATACTGATAACAAACTGGGAAACCTGCATCTGCTGTCTATTTTCTTAAAAGATTAGGCCTTTCATCCTGGCTGCAAGTTTCTGGATAAATTCCTACTTCCTACTGATCTTTGACTTGTCACTGATGATCTGTACTCTGTCTGAAAATGGATCTCGGCGGCAGCTTCTTCTTAGATCTGTCTGCATCATCAATCCTAACGGGTGTCTTCTGGACATGTCTTTGGGGTGTTGGATTATATTTCAGGAAGAATATCAAAGCATCCGCCATCTGCCAATACACTTTCTCAGATGTGCGCAGAGTGTTTGAAGGACCATACATGGAGGTGCAGGATTCGAAGTGGAGGGAATATACAGGAAAGGTTCCGGAGCCAAGACCTGGTTCAGTAAGTTTCATCTCTTACTTCTCTGAACTCTGAAAGATTTTATCAACCTTTAATAGGTAAAACACTTGGATTATGGTTTTCCCTACAGTGTATAACAGACGTACACAGGTCCCAGGGCATAAACTCCTCTCGAGACCTCCCAGACAGCGTGCTCACATTCGCCAGGAGGCACCCCCTGATGGCTAAGCAGGTTCACCCAGTAGACCTGCGGCCACTTATGTTCAAGAGGAGCGTCAACTACGTCAAGATCGCCGTGCACAAGGAGCCGGCGCTGGATGAAAACCTTTACACTGTCTTGTTTCTGGGAACAGGTGAAGTTCAGTCAACTCCCAACAGTGACTGTTTCTAATCTTCATCAGCTTAGTGTAATACGTGTGTGTCTTGTCTTGTAGATGATGGGTGGTTGCACAGAGCTGTGCAAGTCGGTGGAGAGATGCATATCATAGAGGAGCTGCAGATATTTGCCAAACCACAGCCAATAGAGAGCATGGTGATATCTGCAGTACAGGTATTTACAGATTCAGTGCCATGAGTCATCCCTCTTGTTTTTCTCTCAAGTTGTCAAAATTTATTTTGGCATTTAAAAGCAATTATGATCTGCTGTTGCATAAGGCTTTCTGAGGATCTTTTTAAAGATCTTCTAACTGTGCATTGCACTGTTGTCATTGTATAGGCACAACAGCTGTCAAGTCAAGCCAAAGTTGAAGCAATTTAGTTCATCAACTGTTTTTTTCTTTTTTTGGGTTTGACAGAGAAGCATCTACATCAGCTCCCACTCTGGCGTGATCCAGGTACCAATGTCCACCTGTACGAGATACACTTCCTGTTATGACTGCGTATTTGCCAGAGACCCATTCTGCGGCTGGGATGGGAGAGTGTGCGTGGAAATATCGTCACGTTCACAGAGGTGAGGCAAGCACCTACAGATGCACAGCGTTTTTTCATAGAGGTGGATACAGAAAACAGAGATCACACTCATGAAAAAAAAACAGATTATAAATCTACCGCCTTTATTTTCTATACACCATTTACATTTCCACCAACTCTTTTCAGTTTTCAATATAAACTGAAAAAGCATCAATATATGGTTAAATCATATTCACTGAGCTTATTAACAGATTTACAACATTTACAGTGCTTTGGTCTGGATGTCACCGTATGTCCTCCCTCTGTCCCAACAGCAATATCAAAGCATGATTAATCATTTATACAGCCTCTTCTCGTCCAAGGCAGTTTCTGTGAAAACAGGTCTAAGACACTGTGCCTGGCCTGGATTATGTTTTTTATCACTTCTGTGAAACTCAGCAGGAGCTTCAGCAGAAAAAAGTTTTGACAGTTTGGATGGATCATGAGCCTGAATGCAGTAGGCGGAGCATGTAATTAGGAATAATATATAATTAGTTTTAGAAATTCAAAACTCGAACAGTAATTAGTTCAAATCTGTTTGATGTTGTATATCACTTATTTATTTTTGGGGATTTTTTTACATTTATGTTTCAAAATAATATTTCCATGTGGGCCTTAGTATAGGGAGCTTGTTGAAGGCAGACACGGCCATTTGTCACACTATGTTTATGGGGATCTCTGTAAGTGTAACCTCAGTTGTTTTGATGTTACAGTATCAAATACCTGTGGATCAGCCACATATACCTTCCTTCTATCATCAATAGCCACTTATCCATGCAGAGGTGTGAGGGGTGAGTGCTATGTGGGGGCTGGTGCCTACCTCCAACAACCATTAGACGAAGACAAGCAAACATGCAGATGCACAATTTAGAGCAGGGCAATTTGGAGGAACCAATTAACCCAACAGCCAGGTTTTTCGACTGTGAGAAGTAGCCAGAGTATCCAGAGAGAACCCATGCATGCAGGGGGAGAACGTGTAAACCGCTGTTCCACCGTGCAGCCAGCCATAAACCAGCAAAATCACAAAGTGTAAAGCCGTCCAAAACAAACACATACAGTGTGCTCAGTCCTCCATTTGGGACTGTCTCTCCTCATTCACTCTGCATCAGTGAGCAGCAGACATCTTAATCTCTATTACTGCAGCAAACACTTCTGCCACTTCTGTGAATTTGTTATACTCATCATGGCTGCTGGGGGAAAAATGCAACACAAAGAGCAGAATAATAAAGAAACATCTTACATATCATAATGTACACATCTGATATATAAAACCAATCTTTTACAAAGAGTATGGAACAGCCTGTTCTTTGGTGTTGGAGAGCAGATATAGTGCTGGAAGAGATTTGCTCACCCACTATTCATTAAAGCAAGCAAAGCGTCCAAGTGCGGAGGCTCCCTCTGCCAGTAGATTGCAGTGAGCTCAAGCAATGCAAAATGTTCTGCAGCATGAAAATACTTGCAAAATATTGCTGTTGGACATGTGGTTTAGATAAGTCTGAATTTAAAGAAATCATCTGCTATGTAGGATCTTCATCATGGACAAAAGTTTAATAGTGACTGACTGGTAGCAGCGTATTTTGTATGTTGCAAACTATCACTGCTTTAAAAAAATAACATATTAACTAATTGGAAACAATTTTCTAATATGTGAGTTGTTTTTGTTTTTTTCCCCTTTTTTTTTACAAGAAAAAACATTCTTATTTTCCTCTGGTACAACAGGTTTAGCTAGCTACTCTTTACAGTAGAATGCTATAAAATTGATGTACTCTTGTAATTTATAAAGAACCTCCTGAGAAGGTTCTCAAATTTTATCAAGTCCCAAGCACAAACTTCTAAATATTTTTCTTTAGATTTTATTTCATGGAGCAACTTAAAGTAGTGAATAAGTGTGAATGGGAAATACTGTCTTTAACTTCCTATCGTTGCTTATTTCTACCAAGCAACCTATTTGGGAACATTTCTTAAAATCTCATTAAGTCTATTCCATTCTAATATGGCTAAATGCATATTTTTCTAAAACCTTTTCTTTTTAGGTCAAACTTAACGCAGGACATCTCTAGAGGAACCAGAGGCTGTAAAGAGAATCCAGGAAATGGTATGTCTTACAACACACACACACACACACACCCTTGCAATTATTATAAATCCATTATTCAACAGCCCCGACTCCTTTAAGTTTTAAAAAGTTCAATACTTAATTTGCCTCCCGCCCTTCTTTGATGAGTTTCCCTAAATTTTTTCACACTCAGATTAAGGGGTTAAAAGAGTCCTTCTTATTCTGCCTGAAAAAGCCCAAGCTGTTAGCATTTGTGGAGGGATTTCATTAGGTGCATGTTCCTCACCCATCCCCCAGGTCCCAGCATACACATTTTAATCAGCTCCTCTCTTGCTGGAGGTCAGGCGGTCCTGCTGCTGCACTGCAGGGCTCGCTACATTTAAAGAAGCATGTGAGATGTGATAGAAAGTGATGCCTTAACTCCACTTGCGCTTTTAAAACGTGCAACCTCTGTGACCTGACATCTTGTTCGATGTTCGTCTCTGTCCCCCTTGCTGTCCTTTTCTTTTACTCAGTGATCCATCGGAGACGGGCTGTGATGTCGGGGGACGATGTGTTGCTCCAGTGTGAGCTTCGCTCCAACCTGGCAACTCCACGCTGGACGCTAAATGGCAAGGAGCTCCAGGGATACGGGTTGAACACAGGTTACCGCGTTGGGACGGACGGGCTCCTTATAATAGGTGCTCGCACCCAGCAAGGTGGCTCGTATCGCTGCTTTGCAGTGGAGAACGGAGTCTCAGTGCTGGTTTATCTTTACACAGTGAAGGTTCACACAGATCCATACTTCCCAGTGGAGCCCACCGACTCCACAGAACCCACTACTGTCTCCAGCCCGGTGGTTTTCTCCACCGCCAGCCCCACTGAGCAGCCTCTGCCCTCACCACCAGCACCGCTCCCTCCAGGAGCCAATTTCCAGACCTACAGACACATGGAGGCCATCTACATATCTTTGGTGGCGGTTCTGGGAGGGCTTTGCTTAGTGTTAACCGTGGTGCTACTTTACGTAAGCTTCTGCACCAGACGGGCAAGTCGGAGTCGGAAGTTCTCCCATCAGAACCTCCATGTTCTTGGGGCCTCGGATAGAAAGAGGAGCTCCCACCTGGAGCTCAAAACCATCTCCAGCCACTGCAACGGACGCCAGGGTCGGCGCTCCATCTCGGTGCCGACCTTTGGGGACTTTAACGACAGCTTCCTGCAGATAATTCCTTGCGACGACCAGATGTCTCCGGCCAAAACGCCGCCGCCAGCTCCCCCTCTTCCCAATCCGCCTCCGCTTCCGAACATGGACTACGCCAATGGGCTGTCGGCCACGCTGCCCAGCGTGCTGAGGAAGATGAACGGAAATAGCTACGTGCTGCTGAGGCAGGCCGACCCCGAGGGCATGTCACCGCTCTATCACTCATTCACGGAGGAGCTCAACCGGATCCTGGAGCAGAGGAAACACACACAGCTGGACATGCATCCCGATGAGAGCTCCATCTAGGATGCTCCGGTCAATATGTTTGTCCAACTTATTTATTTTTAACCCAACGGAGAGGTTCGGTTGTGGGAAAAGCTGAAATTTTGCCATTGCTCTCCAGGGTGTAGGACTTGTTGCAGCTTGATTCAAAACATGGAAACTCCTGCATCTGGAGGGCGTCCATGAGCTCATGGACCAAAAGAACCAGAGTGACTGAAACAAGCTTAGCAGCTGTGAAGAATTTGCACTAATATAAAGCAAATGGGAGCGGGACGATGTCACCTCATTAAACTCTGTGGAGGTTTAGGGACGATGGGAGTTGCATTGCAATGAATCACTGGACTTTTTTCTTTTAAACATTTGAGGTTTTTGAGAAGTTTAAACATTGTGTATTATTTATTATGAGTAGCACCAAGAGATACTCTTCTCCATATGGATGTTTAGAAAAATAATGTTTTTGCTAGCATTACTAAGTTTGAATCCTGAGAACTGAGACCGTTGTACAATATGTTTTTTTTTTTTTCTGTCTCGGCTGCCTGGATGGCAGGAAGTGAGGTTGTTTGTAAAAGTAGAGGTTTCAATTTTCCTGATTTGGGATAACAGTATTTCTTTTTGGCTGAAATTTGGTGAAAGATGTTTTTGAAACTCATTTGTTACAGTACAACCACAAACTATTATCTTTGTTATTTACCAACACAATAGCTAGAATCTACACAATATAGACTGAAGTCATTGTGAATTAGAGGGAAAATGACAGGTTTTCCATCCAAAGTGTTTTAGAAATACAATCTGAGAAGTGTGCCGTACATTTGTATTCAGTTCTTATGAGTCAATACTACATTTCATATAGCTACAGTTGCAATTCTTTAGAGGTCTGCCTCTACCAGGTTTGCATATCTAGAGACTGAAACTACTGACTATTCTTCTTTCCAGCTGAAAAGTGAACCTTTGCTCCTGTGTCAAGTGTTTTGCAGCCTTTAACATGTTTTCTTCTCTTGCCCTGTATTTAGCTCCATCCAATCTTCCCATTTAAAGTCTGAAAATGCCTCTTTCTCCCTGCTAAATAAAAGCATTCCTACAGTAAGATGCTGCCACCACAATACCGGGCCAAAAATATCAGTTTTGTCTGAACTTTGATGCAAGAGCACTGGATTCTAGCAGTATCAGAGTAAAGAGGAGGCAATACTTTTGCTAACCATCCTTACAGAGAGTCTTGTTTCCACCCTTCTGCCACACTTGACACAGATCACCACCGTTTCTACTTCACCCCATAGTGAACAGCACACACAAATTACTTTAAATGATTGTCCCTGGTTGGTGAAACTCATCGGCCTTGTGTGCCTCCACTGATCACTGTTGCATCAGTCCTGCTTTTACTAACCTTTTCTCTTCTCTCTGGACTCTCTTTTCATGTACACCCTACATGAAAACTGCTAAAAAAAAATCCCTCTTTATTTCTTAAAAACTATATTTTGCTCAGATATCGTCACTAATATGTTTCTTTAAGACTTTAGAACTTCCACATTTTATTAAGCTGCAATAATTCACCACCGAAAAAGTGTTTGAAGCAAAAACGGTACATATTTTTTTAAAACCACCGTTATTTTAGAAATATGCAATTGAATTCAAATTACAGGTGGAAAGCATAAAAGCTTTTGTGGAGCGCTAAAGTTTAAGTGATTGTCTTCCAGTATATTTCCTGCTGTAGATGTCAGTTCACACTACTTCTTAGTTATTGTCAGGAAGAATTGATCCTCTGTTTTCCCACTCTGAATGGAGGAAGAAAGGAAGCTTGGAGTCAAAGACGAATCTGTGACACAACCACAATGGACAGTACATTTTTGTGAAATTAGCATTTTGCTTGAAGTATCACTTGAGAAACTTTGTATGAAACATATATTTCTGTGTTCATTTAAACACTATTTTGTTTTTTCTCTTGTTTAAACACTTGCTTCCTTTTACAGGCTCATTATATTGTGTTTGTAAAAATAGCTGTAGCTGGGCTATTGCTTGTTTCTGCTTTCTGCTATTTATGTGGGGAAAAAAAATACATTTATGGAAATGTGCCGTGTGTGACAAGAGGAGTCAGAATTCAGCTGGATTAACTGATTTATCTAAATACTGCAGACGGACTTTGTGGCTTTTAAAAAGCACAGCGCACCCTGAAGAAAAATAGATAAAACACCGTAAATAAGTTTCTTATACATGACTATGACTCCTCCCACATTTAAACTGCAGGCAACTTTTGCCTCCATTTCTCTGCACATTTACATACCAGCATTCATAAATAGACAGAGCATAATAGTCACAAGGCAGCAGGTGAAATCTCACAATTACATATATACACAAAGAGCATCGTCAGCTGAGAAATAATTTTACATGTTAATATTGATAATTTATATTTCATTATAATTTAGTTACTATTTTTTTCTTTTTTGTCTTGTTCTGTTTATCACTATTGTAATCATTTCTACAATTACCTCCACCCCTTTAATTTTTGTCCTCCATGTCTCTGACATCTTTGTCTTTTAGGTAAAATGTAATGGTATCACAGAAGAAAATAATTATTTGGCTGTTTCAGAATTAAAGAATGTCTGTTTTATCCTGAAATCAGTACAAATAGAGTACGTATTAGCACGTAAGTTTGTCCTCTGCAGTAAAAAGAAAGAGGAAAAATCTGTAGGTGGCAAATTTTAGACTGGACATGCAATGTGATGCCAAAAAAACAACCAAAAGCTGCACAGCTCAATGTATTTCCATGGCAAGGTGAGCATCCCTGTGATTAAATAGAGACTGCATAATATATGATGACTGAAATGAATCTGTGAGCAGTTTGTAAACATGTCACGGTCGTTCGTGAACAAATGTCTGTCTTCCCAGAAAGGTGTCGAGTCAGCTCTTGTAGCTCAGCAGCAGCAGGCCTCTCTCGTGGCTTGCAGTGCATAAGTCAGAGCAGCGCAGCGTGGCTCACCTTCACAAAGAGAGGGCAGGAGCATTTAGGCTTCCTGTGTTCCTGCCATCTCTGCAGGCTGATGCAGCCTTGCAGGGTACAAGACCTTTTGGTCTTTGTGCACAGATTTTATTTCCTTTGCTTGTCAATTTAAGCCTCTCTCAGTTGCTTTGTACAACATTGGAGCATTTCTTAACGTTATCTATAAAATCTGAGTTAATGCGTTGAACAATTCTTTACAGTGATCTAAATATAGCAAAACTGTGTAATTTGAGTTCTAAAAAACTGTGTAATTTGAGTTCTAAAAATTTGTATCTCACTAATTGATGGTCCGCTGTACAAACATGTTCTTCATGTTCCTTTAAAGTTTGAGCACATAAAATTCTAAGAAATATACTATTATTGAACTGTATTGAATGTAGAAGTTAGTTTGGACTGGGTACAGTTATGCTATGTTTGATTTGCCACAGAAATCAGATCTGGAAATGAGCTCTCAACCCAGTTTGGCTTGAAGCAGCTGCAAGTCAGGAAACTATTTGGGATAGCTACTTGTCGAATTGCTAATTACTATAACCAATACAAACCAACGACAACATATTATTTTCCCTTTTGTGCAAACATTTAAGAAACATGGTCAGATGTAAGGATTGCAAAATACGGTATTTACCACTGACTTAGTGAGATATAAACCACCAGAAGTACAAATTAAGGGTTTCATCCTGGTTTTCACAGTACATCTTTTGTTTTTCACAGCCAACCCTAAATTCATTTCAGATTTTGACTTTCAACAAAAGCATTTTATTGATCCAAGTTAAAACTTGGACAACCTGACCATCAGAAAATCCCACTGCATAGTCTCATGAATCAATCATACTGGGAATGTCATCATATCAGTGTTGAGTGCGTTTGATTTGCAAACTGGAAAACCAGTGGGTTTATTTATTTTATTTTTTTTTGGTTCAGACACTCAAAAGATTGCACAGTACATTGCTTGTTATCAGTTTATCAAGATGCAAACAGATCCTGCACATGTGAGACTAGTGGGAGTTGGAAGTATAAACTGTTTATTTTTATTTCTGACGGTTTGCATCCCATTAAACCAACAGCACACACAGCACTGTAAAATGTCCATTTGTAAACAAGGTTCCTTGTGATTTGAATCGCTAAGTACTGAGGGGCTAAGTACGCTTCAGTGTACTTAACGCCTCAGCATTTAGCAAATCCTGCTGGTTTTTTACTGAGTAACAAATAAAATGCGCTCAAGTCAACTGTGACATCTGATTCCCACATAAAATCAAACAGTATATCACTAATCAACTATTTTTAATAATACTTTAAAAAGAAGTTGCAAAAATGTTGTGTTTTTTCCCCTTTCTTTGCCTTTAGGATGCTTTTGATTCTGCAGAAAAAACCCTTTTCCAGAGCAGATGTATTTCATGCTTTAATCCTTGTTTTCTGTCAAGACACTTCTTTTTTTAAAAAAAAAACTTTTACTCTTATTAAATCTGCCCCCACAATTTCCTCATCCTATTACCGCTACATAAAACTTTTATCCATCAGTCCCTCCATTCGCTCTCTCAAGGACCCTGTTGAGTTTATGAATGATTGCTAGTCAATTTGAGCCAGATTTCCAAGAACACTCATGTTTGTGTTTTTGCAGATGCAGGAAAGAGGTAACGAGTTTCTATGTTGATGCTTAGCACATAATTAAGGATATTTTTATATTCTATAATCTATAATGCTATATATTTATAGGGTACAGTTTTATTTAAATCAAAGTTGTAAAAAGTTGTATTTTGTAGCACATGTAAAGTGATACAACGCTGCTTCCTCTGGTGTTAGATAAACAGTAAATTATTGTGCTCAGTTTTTCTTATGTACATCTCATGCATGTCCATACTGAATCTTTAGCATCTGCTGCTTCGTTTTGTTTATTTGAAGTTTGAGTGAAGAAGTCAATACGTACATTTTTTGGTCACTGGATTTTCTGTTTAAAGCGCAAAATATTAAATTGAAATACACCGAGGTTTTCATTAACATTTGCATTTAATAGAATATTTTGTCATTTCAAATGAAAACTAAACACCCACAGTTTTTTTTTATTTTATTTGTTACTGGTTTCTCACTAGGCCATTCAGTTACTAAAATATGCACATGGCACTGTGTGGAAAACTACAATGCAAACTTATACCTTTGGCTTAAGTCACTGTCATTTATTTATACTTTGTGATATATGTGGAAGTGCAATGTTACTTGATTTATTTAATGGCTTCCATGATCTGCGCTGTTTAATAATGTATATTTCAAAAATGATGTAAAATCTCCTGTAAACAGTGACCCGTTCCATCCGTTTTTCTTCTATTTGACATAAATCTGTATTTCCTTTCAGTCTGAACTTATGTCCACTCTTATTGTAAAATAGTAAATTACCCTAATGTGTTGACATATATATATATGTTTTTTTGAGTCTCATGTCTTATTTATTTCACCTCATTAAACAGCCGCTGGTTTTTCTGAGAATAATAAAAACAATAACTTGGGTTATGTTTAGCTTGGAGAAGAAAAAAAAAAACAGGAAATGAGTGTCAACAGCCTGAAGGGGGAAATCATGAAATTACATGTAAGACATGTTCAAACTGAATCTTACTCTCAAGACGGCTTGTTTGTTTTCAGCTCGTGGCAAGAGGAGAGGCCGGCGTTTTCCGGTGGGACAATGAGTCCCAGAGTCATTTACATTTCTGCATGAAAATGTCAGGGCAGAGGTAAAACATAAGCCCAGAGAAGACGAAGAAGGGGGTTGGGGGGTAGGGTAAAATTACCATTTTTCAAAGCAGTAGCTTAGCAACAGCAACTTTATTTAGAGCCTTTAATGTCCTTGCTTGGGTCAAGCTGTGCCAGCTCGCCTCAGGGAGAGCAGCGGATGTGATGCCTTTAATTGGTGCAACAGTTAGATTAAAGGGAAGGAGGCGAAAATGAATCAGAAGAATTTTCACCTTTTCAATTCCCAAGTCTTTTCTTAAAGAGCTAAAACAGCTGAGAGCATTTGCTCTGTCTTTTTTTTTCTGAATGAACAGCTCTGATTTTCACTTACATGCAATTGTGATGATGTAAGAATGCAGATCTGAGGGAGAAAGTGAATGTGCATTCAGGGACAGAGTTCAGGTCCCATTAAATTGGTATGACATTTTTATTTGAATTACTAAATTAACATTTTAGCAATATTGTGATTAATTGAGATGCACCTGTAGATAATATCTAATGACTGTTGTATGCAGACTCCAAGTTGATGCACCTTTCTGCAGTTTGGTTTTCTCTTCACATTCTAGATACCAACATGGGTCCTCATCCAGGCTAATGACCAGCGGCTGACAAAAAGAAACTTTTCAGAAATCATGGAGAACTGTTGCAAGGTTAAAAAAATACAAGAAAGTTTGCCTGCTCTAAAGGTAAATACAAAGACACAAGGGTGGTTTGAAACCGTTGCGCTGTTTTGTAAATTTTCAATAAAATGTTAAATTGGTGTAACTCGCTCCTGAGATGGCTCTGATCGTTCCGAGATTATCCTCTTATTTGTATAAGAGGAACCATCGACTTCTAATTCTCTGCTTACATCACTGAGGTCATCGCCAGCTTTTCCTGTCAGAAATGATGAATTAGGGGTTGGGGTTTGCAAAAAAAGCTGGATCAGTAGCCTGTATATACGGCTGGTTAGGTTTGATATTAAAAAAAAAACTCATGCTACAGCAGTAAGTATCTGGTTACTGTTAAAGGTCATTATATAGAGGACAGTAGGATCTGATGATAAAAGACTGTTGCCCCTCCAGCTATCAAACAGCCATCTGTCATCTTCATCAAGCTTTGGGGCATTTAAGCATGTGCAAAAGGAGCACCTTCAAATCTTAAGCAGCAAAAACATTCCATGTGATGTACCTCGCAACATTCATCTTTCTTCTAACTTTTTGTAAACTTAGAACTGGAATTTATTGATAAAATTTTCTTGGGATTTTATGTGACAGACGAAGCCATGTTGTATAAAAAAATGTGTCTACAGATGTGCAAAGTTCGTATGAATTCCACTGAAGGCCCGCCGCTTCAGATTATTTGTAAAATAAATTTTAAAAACCATGTATCTTTAGCCTTCCAATTCATAATGATGGACCACTTTTGTATTGGTCTATTAAATAAAGTTCACATAACACACATTGGAAATATTTTAGCATAATGCGACAAAAGATTTAAAGGCTATGAAAAATATGCCAAGGCACCGTATGTGTTCACAAAGCTATTAAGCCCCGTTATCAACCAGAAGTTCAAGAATTTTGTTCTGTTCAGCTCATTTTGAGAAAAAGCTGCTCAGTCCATGAAATATGAAATGCCTCTATATAATTAATTTTAATTGTTTTTTATTTCAATACAATGCATTATATACACATTTTGCTTTTTTAAAAAACATTAACATTAAACGTGCTAGCTTCAAATGTATCTGAAGACTGCATTTGCTTCCAGCTAAGAGGATGGCGGACATAATAACAGCACACGTCAGAACTGTGTTTTCTCTGCAGGACCCTCAGGATATAACCTGAAGACAAGCCTCATTAGTTTCTGGAAACTGTCCCAACAATAACATTAGGAAGTCTTTATTCTCCATGTTGGTTCTGTGGTCTGATGAGGCCGACAGATGGGGGGCGGTGTGTGAACGGGTGCCACTGGCCCTGGATGCTGGGACTGTCGGTGTGAAACGGCTTGCGGATGCGGATGATGTCCTGGCCAGATTGGTCGGTCAGTTTGGTGAGAACCTCTAAGACCTGCTGCGACGTTTTGTTGGTGAGCAGCTCCTCCTTTGTGTTACCATTTACTGCAAGGTGGGAGAATAAATGTGTCATGTGGTGAAAAACTGAATGGGAACAAGATAAACATGCAAGTCTGACAGAAACTATGTCATGATCATCGTCCATGTCTTATTCCTGAAAAGGAATCTTAGAAAAGGGGTAACATATTGCCCCCTACAGTACATTAGGAGTGTTACATCACAGTTCACGCTTTCTTATAACAAACTAATTTATTACACAGTGATGTGGTATTTGCATTTTGCTTTATGACTGCTTTTTTGATTTATTTTGTTCTGGTTCCTGCTATGTTATTCGGTACTGTATCTTAATGTGCAAAATTTACAAAGAAGTTACTCTTTGTTGCACATTTATGAAGGAACAGAAAAAGTCTGAATTTGTAATGGGAATGCAACATCGCAGTCTATCTGAAATCACAAACAGATCGATTTTGTAATGAAACTCAGATCTTATTTAAAATAAAAACATGGAACAAACTCCTTAATTGGCTTAAAAGCTAGTCAAATCATTTTAAAAGCTTCCGAATTACATGGCAATCAAGCAATTTATGAGAGCATGTAAACTTTTGAAGAGACCTTCATGGTAAGAAAAAGCCTGACCACATGATGTTTACACAGACAGCAAGACCCGGTACTGTAGGAGATGTGTCGGCAACATTTTACTCAACTTAACTCAAGTTTTGGTGTGTAAAACTGAGTCTGAAATTGTACTTTTTTCAAATGTTTTATCTAAACATTAATTACCGGAGCCCCATGTGTAAGAATTTAAAATGCTTTCATGCGAACACAATGCTTTTCACTTATTCATTTTTGTGATGATCTTTGGAACAATAGGGACATTTCTACCAATGATTGATCACATAACTACAGTAACAATAAAATAAAGCCATCATGAGAAGACCAATTCAATATTTCGTCAATATTGTGGGTACTTACAGTACTCTGCAATTACTTTAGGGATACTACTGGTGTGAGGAGAAATATAAACAACAGTCCCAGGGTTCTTATTGGCATAATCCACCACTCCCTCCTCAATGAAATCCCTGCAGGAGGAGAAGATGAATTAGTTTGTAGACAGTTCTACAAATAAGGCATGTTTTAAGAAATAAAGTAAACATGCAACAGTAGATATTTGACAATAATTCTTACAATGCAAAAGGTCACTGGCTTTGACAGTTCCAGCTGGAACTTTAAATACATTGTCGTGTAAACAAACTTCTGGATTTATAGAGATTAAATTACACACAGGTGGAATCTACTTACTAAATAGGGGACTTCTGAAGGACAGAGTGTCCTTTTATGAGGCCACTTTATCAGTCTATCACGTAAAATTCTAATAAATCGTTAAAGTCTGCGGTTGTACAGAGACAAAATGTAAATGTGCAAAGGAGTACAATAATAATGTAGTATATATATATTTTAATATACATTACCTGACTCCCAATGCGCTCGGAGACCTCTTGGAGAAGATGATGGAGACCCGTTTCAGTTGACACACGTATCGGCCCACACCGTTCTGAAGAACGCTCTTCAGGAAGCGGCTGGGCGTCCCTCTGGATGTCATCCTTTGACCTTCAACTTTATCTTCAACTCAGTAAAGACAAACCACTGCTAACATGTGGTAATTTATAAAAACTGCGATTCCTAAACTCGTAGAGGACAACCTCACCGCTAGCTACACAAGGCAGCCCGTCGCTTGAAAGGTCCGATGTGAAATATACACGGAACTGAAGTTTCATAGCTTCCTCGCGCGGTTGCTACAACAGAGCGCCGTCTGCCATATTGTGTGTGGCAGGTTGTCGGGTTCTCCTTGGAAACCAGCGCAGGCTTTTTCGTGTTGGTAGGCAGTTAGACTGGAATAGTTTTCATGTGCAGTTTCTTTTCCTGTTTTAAAATAACATTACCACAGTGTGCGAAGGAATGCAAACTTACCCCCTGGGGGAAATCCTCTGTGTTCCTTCAGGAGCTCCGTAGTTCAATTTAACTCAATTCAGTTAATTTATATAGTGCAAATTCACCACAAATGTCGTCTCGTGGCACTTTACGTAGAAATAATAACTTCATTAACTCCAATCACAATTATTCAAAGTAGTTTAAGTAGTTTCCAAGAAAACCCTGCAGATTTCATCGAGTCAATGGCTTGCAGCATTTAAAATTCCAGATCCTTTCTGGACCGAATCTCCATTTACGGCGCAATCCCCCAGCTTGACCAAAGCTTTTTCTTTTTGCATGCTTTGCAGCAAAAAATGCCACTCACAATATGGCAACGACATTGACGTAAGGACCTGAACGCGCAAGAGATGTTTCTTCTTCTATGATTTCGAAGTGTGTTTCAGACGGACTTGTTTTGAAAGCGTACCAATAAAACCCGGGCTGCATGGAGCATGGTTCAAGACGAGGTCAGACGTTTAGCAGGTAAAATGTCTTTATGAAGATCATGGTTTTTATTAACGTAACGCACTTTTTAGCCGATTTTTATAAGGTGCTTCATTGTCTACTTCCAATCTGTAATTTGTGTTAGTTCGAGTGAAAAAGAAGACTCTCTGCCTTAGTATATTTCTGTATCATTTCATAAAGTTAGTTGTGTAGCTTTAATGCATCTAACTAATGTTTTGCATGCGTTTTTCTTCGTTGCGTGTTTTTGTAGGTTGACTGAGCTAAGCAGATAGCCAATGTGGAGAGGCCTGCTGCTAAAGGGCACCACCTGTCTCCTGCAGGTGTCGGCCCAAAGCTTTCTGCATCAAAGACATGCTTCCTCCCCGTGTTTCAGACTTCTCACCCATAGGTTCCTCCACAAACTTCGAGAGACCTCATGCATCCCGAGGCTTAGAAGTACAGACTTCTTCCAATCCCACAACCTGATCAGGAATTATAAAAAGGATGCCAAGTCCACTGTAGAGTTCCCTCTGAGTCCCATCACAGTTACAGACATCAAGCAGTACTTGCGCTCCAAAGACATTCCCTTCCACGATGGCTACAGTTGCCTCCACATCCCAAGCATCTTCATCGACGTGTTCACGAGGAAGGACAGCTTCTCCCTGTTCATTGACAAAACCACGGGACAGTTTTTGTGCAAGGACACGCTGGTGGAGGGCAGCTGGGAGGACCTCCAGGACTGTCTGGAGGTGATGCAGAAGGACGAGCAGGACTCCCTCAGCCCTCATGTGCTGCTGGGGTATCCGGAGAGCCTGGAGGAGCAGGAGGAGAGGGAGAGGGAGCAGAGGGAAGTGCGGGAAATCTGGTCCAGCTCGTTGCCCTTCACAGATCTCCACGACGAGGAAGCTCAGCTGGTTAAAACCATGTTCCAGGTAGGATTAAGAAGAACTTCATCCTGTCTTTATGTTATCTTCACGCTGTTTTCTGAAATGCTACAACTAAATCCGCATGCTGCAAGATTCTAAAAAGTGGTTCCAGAATCTTTAAAAAACGTATTCCTGTTTACAGTCAAACACTGAAGCATTAAAGTTATGAATTATGTTTATATTGGATTTACATAGGGCTTTATTTAGTCAGCAGATAGGATTTTTTTTATTTACTATTTGCCAAACTTCAACAATTTTATTTGCAGAAAAGTCAAATTGTCAGGTGTCATTTATTTAGTAGCAAGGTGATTTCTTAAGGAAGTCGTTTTCCTTTAATTTAATTTAGGATTATCGTTGTGCTGGCGCTCAATACAAGTGTACACCACACCTTTCTGATTGGTATTTGTATAAGACTCAGAAAACCATGACTTGTTTCCATTCCATTTCACAAATATACGTTTGATCTATCTCATCAAATCCCAGTAAAACGCCTGAAGTTTCTGGGTCTAATATGACAAATGTGAAAATGTTCAAAAAGTATGAATACTTTTGCACGACATCATTGTTGGTGAATTTAAACAAAGATTTTAAAGTGTGTGTTACAATAAAAAGAAAATCTGCATCTCTAGCAACACGCTAGAGTTAATAATCTTTTGCGTAATGCAGACCTTTATTAACTGTTATCCGTACTGATTGTTAAAGCGCTTGTTCTGGTTTACAATGTGTATGAATTAATAAAAGGAGGACTACCTCACAAGCTTATCACTGTTCTACTTTTTCAGATCACAAAGATCTCCAATGCAACCTTGAAAAAGTTTGGAGTGAGGCTCTTTAAGCCCACCAAGAGTCTGGTTTTCCCCTGGTTTGGTGGTCCTGACTCCTCCTTGAAGGGGATCAAACTCCTCTCCGCCCAAGGGATAGATGGAGAGAAAGTCACCTATAATGAAGCCACAGTTCCAAAGTGCACCTCCTACTTTAACTTGTTCGGCCTCACCCTAGTGAACCGTATGGACTCGGAGGTGGTGGTGACAGGCTCCGAGTTGGACACTTTGGCCGTTTGCCAAGGCACAGGGCTCCCCAGCGTGGCTCTGCCCCGCGGGGTCAGCTGCCTTCCACCGGCCCTGCTGCCCTACCTGGAGCAGTTCAAGAGGGTGACGCTGTGGCTGGGGGGCGACATTCGCTCCTGGGAGGCATCAAAAATCTTTTCGCGTAAGCTGGGCATGCGGCGGTGCACCCTAGTGCGACCGGGGGAGTTCCAGCCCTGTCCACTGGAGGCGCTCTCCCAAGGGAAAAACTTGTCCCGCATTGTCAAAGCCTCCATCCCAGCGGCGCATAAGTCCATTGTCTCTTTCAAGCAGCTCAGAGAAGATGTTTACGGAGAGCTGATTAACACAGATCAGGTGGCTGGAGTTAAGTGGACCAGATTTCCAGAGCTCAACCGGATCTTAAAGGGACACAGAAAGGGAGAGCTCACTGTTTTCACAGGTACTTATCTGTCATGCTTCCATGATTAAAGGTATAACTCTGTTTCATCTGTGTTTATTATGTATTATGACATTTGTCTACTTATTTTATTTAAAGCTGGTGCAGAAATAGTGGATAAAAATCGAAATCTTTACAAACTGGCCCAAACTGGAATCAGGCCCAAAATAAACGGAAAGACGATGTAGTGAAACATTTTTGAAGGAATTGTACATATTTAAATGTAATTATGTTACAGATCTGTGCATTTTTCTTTACAGAAAACCAAACTGCTACTTTATTATGTGGGCATAAAATGCTTTGTTTAAAGGTGTGAAATAGAAGTAGGAAAGGGTGAAATGGGGTTATGAACTAATAAAGTTCATAACCCAATTTCTGTCCAGTTTTCTATCAATGTGTTTCCTATTCAGGTCCAACTGGAAGCGGGAAGACCACCTTCATCAGCGAGCTCGCCCTGGACCTCTGCATGCAGGGTGTCAACACGCTGTGGGGCAGCTTTGAGATAAACAACGTGCGTCTAGCTAAGATCATGCTGACGCAGTTCGCCATGCAAAGACTGGAGGAGAACCTGGAACAGTACGACTTCTGGGCTGACAGATTTGAGGAGCTGCCGCTTTACTTTATGACGTTCCACGGACAGCAGAACATCAAGTGAGTTTGATCAGGGCTGTCGGTTTTTACTTTACCTTTACCTTCTCTTTGCATTTATTTACGTTTTGCTGATGCGACCACCATTTTTAATTGGGAACTTTTCTGTGAACCTGTTTTCAGGACAGTACTGGACACCATGCAACACGCCGTCTACCTCTATGACATCAACCATGTCATCATTGATAACCTGCAGTTCATGATGGGTCAAGAAAACCTCTCAGTAGATAAGTGAGTAGAAACATAGACTTTTATTCAGTGTCAGGCAGAGCTCAATGTTCCAGAATGTAAGCAGGCAAATGTACAAGAACTGTAAATTTATGAAAACCTGTAGATTCATCTGCAACAGATTTACTGAAACACACAACATTTCAGCTAATAGTCACATCAGTAAGGCAACTGAAAGTCCTGCTGATGGTAGACAAAACACTTACCTGAGCCGTCCATCTTAAGGTAGACCAACTGGCAAGTACCCCCACCACCATGCTTGGCAGGTGTTAACAATGTTCTTTGAACACCTATTTCTTACAAAGTAGATTTGAAAATAGCTGTCTAGTTAGGCTCTAATCATTAGCACATTTGAATTAAAATATGTAAATGAATTTATGATCCAGATTTGCCGTCCAGGACCACATCATCGGGGTGTTCAGGAAGTTTGCCACCAACAGCAGCTGCCACGTCACTCTGATCATTCATCCCAGGAAAGAGGAGGACGACAAGGAATTGCAGACTGCATCCATCTTCGGTTCTGCTAAGGTATTTAATTTCTATATTTTGTCCAATCTCTCCCATAAAAGGTCTAGTGGGGGTTCTGCAGGGTCTTAAGTTGAATAAGGCCGAATAATTTATTACTATATCCCAAATTAAATTCACTCACATCTTAACATTTTCTCCACTAGTTTAATGAAATAAAACTTTTAAGTGTGTCAAAGAAGAAATTTACGAGGGTACAAATATTTGTTTTTAATGCACTGTTGGACTAATTTTGTTTAAAGTGCTGTAAATTTAATTTATTGAAACATGCAGAAACCGTGGTTTACCCAATGAATAGGAAGAACAACAAGTAGAGAAGAACACACACTTGTGATGTTAAAAAGAAAAGACGCATTCAGTGCACGAGTCCTGACCTTTAACCTCTCCCCAGGCAAGCCAAGAGGCCGACAATGTCCTCATTCTGCAGGAGAAGAAGCTGGTGACTTGTCCCGGCCGCAGATCCCTGCAGGTCACCAAAAACCGGTTCGATGGAGACGTGGGCCTCTTCCCCCTGGACTTCATCAAGTCTTCGCTCACCTTTTCAACGCCCATCAAGGGCAAGCACAAGCTGAGGAAGGTCGCCGCCAAGCCGGAAAACGAGGAGGAGGTCCAGGAGAACGAGGTAACTGTAAAGAAGGATGAAGGGAAGAAGGAAAAAGCGGCAAAAACTGCGAAGGCATCACAAGCGGTTAAACGCCCTGCTAACGGAAACGAGAAAGCAAAGTAGTGATGCGAAAAAGTGTTTAGAGAATGAAGTGATCCCTAGATTGTTAGCTCTCAAAACTTGACTAAGCTGAAAATATTTACAGCACTGTGCAAAAGTTTTGAGTCATCGCACAATATTTTACATACTGCTTGTAATGGAGCTAAAACATGATCTGATTCCCTGATCTGTCCTACAAGGTCTCTACATTTTATGTGTTGAAACTCTGGAAAAGATGACCAATACAATCGGACTTTTTCTGGTTTAATAAGATGCAAGCTGTCAGAAGTGTGACTAAGCACGTTTTTCTATGTATGTCATGCATATGTTATTTACAAACCCACACCACACAGTTACATCACAGTCAGTTAGAATTTAATTGAAAAGTTAATTTAGTTTAGTAATCCGACTCAAAAGGAGAAACACACATATAGATTTATTACAGTGTAATAAATTTAATTTTGATGATTATGGCATGTGTCTAAAACACCTAAAATCGAGTCTCTCACAAAGTCTCATCACCTTGTTTAACATAAATAAATACATCTTATGTAGGTCACTCTTGTATAATGAATTTATATATGATGAGTTTCACTGCTGGTTGTAAAGTTTGGTTGTCAGATTTCTGGGACTCATTTAAATCCAATTTCCCGTTTTGGATTCCAGAAATTCCACCTATTGAGAACAATTCAAAGTCATTATTGTTTTCAGGCCATTGGAGGGATTTTTTTTTTTTTTTTGCACTTGCGTACACTTCTGGCAAGTGTTCACTGCAAATGTGTAGTAGACATTTTACCTGTATGTTTCGATGCTGCTGTAAGACTTGGAATGTCCCAGAAAATGTGTGACACTCTTTATTTTAACTGGAGGATCACATTACGAGTGACCAGCTACTTAAACATTATCATTCTCTAAAGTTACAGAAGATAATGCAACAGTGTCACGCCTGTCTAGTCAGTCATAAGTTCAAGGAATGATGTTAGTCAAAATTAGAATTTTGTTGCAGTGTTTAAAGCTTTTCATAGAAGTATTTAATTTACTGTGAAACTAAGATCCACTGTATTTTGTTTGACACTATCAATGTTTTCATTACCATAATGTGTTCTCACTCTACTTATCGTTTTCATATACTTTGTATCATGATTTATTAATAAAGCTTTTTTTTTCTACATAAGATCTCATTGTTGACGTGCTTTTAACCATGGTCAGCAGGGGGCAGTGTGGGATAAGGAAAAAACAATAAATAGACTCCTTGTGCCTAAAGTAGCAGCAGCAATAGTTTTCATAAAGAAGGAGGAATTTCCCTAAAATAGATAGATGCTTTATAGATAACTACAGCATGACAAAGCACAAATGTGGATATTAATTAGATCCTAATTAATATCCACATTTGTGGTTTCAAAATGCGCAAGAAGATATACCACATCTAATTATTAGATTCTGCTTCCACTGCTTGCCCTCAAGCATTTAAATATTGGCAACTTTGATAAAGTTACAGATTGTGCATGCGTAAAGATACACATCTACAGGGTTAAGCACACCTACCTGTCACTGTGTAGCATTAAACCCTTCCTGCATCATGTTACACAATCTATTATTTAGGATGACTCTTAATAAATGCACTGCGTTTCAAATCGTCGTCACATGAATATTTAATAGGTAAAATTAACTGTCCTACCTTGGCTCAGCTGGTTTTGCTTGTAGGTGGAATTGATTAGGTCCCATCACACTCGCATCAAATTAAATACATTCCACATTGATGATGTGAAGGCAAAAAAATTAATTGCATGTTGTGTATATCAAGGTTTTTAATTATTTACAATCTTGGCGTCTGTGATGAATGTGGAATATGGAAGATGTTAATCCTGCAGTAATTTGATTAAGAAACTCATACACCTGCAATAGTATGAAATGTTGATCAAAGCCATCTAATCTGATTATTTTTCAACTTTAAAAAAAATTTCTACTTGGGTCCCTTCAGGATCCTGTAACCCAAACTGCAACTCAACTACTGGCAGCATAGAATTGTGTTTTTATTGTGGCTTCACAGTCCAAACAAAGGAAATTATATTTGTTGTATAATCCTCTGCTTTCATCTCACCCATTATTCTCTTCAGTCACACCCTGCACATGTCCTTCATCACTTTATCCTTTAACCTTCTCCGTGGTTTTCCTCGTTCCCTTCAACCTGGAAGCTGTTTATTCAACATTCTCTATGCATCATTGTGCAGTGCTTTGCAAGTTATTACGCACCTTGAACGCTAATATTTTTGTTAAATTACTGCTACAAATTCAAGAGTATTTTTTGGGGGGGGGGGGTTCTGATAAAGACCAACAAAAAGTAGTGCATAATTGTGAAGTGGAAAGAAGTTTTTCAAATGTGTTTTCAAATTGAAATCTGAAGACTGTGGCAGTGCACTTGCCCTGTATTTAGCTCCCTTATCACACTATTTAGCTCCCTCCCTCACACTAGATTCTCTGTATTTGCTGATAAAAGTGCAGAGAAGCTTCAATGTGTTAATGATATATTCAGTTTTCATGATGCTTTTTGTTCCTTAATTCTCTCAAACAAACTTCGGAGGTATCCTCTGAAGGTTTGTAATGTTTACCTATAGAGAGGGCCGAATACGAATGACTGTGACACTTTGTAGGTTTTTAATTTGTAACAAAAATCCTGAGAAACATAGATCATTATCCCTTCTCTTCACAACTGTGCCCCTACTGTAACTCACCCAGTCTCACAAAATTCAAATGATTAGGAAGAAAAGACCTTTCAAGAATTTGAGGTGTGGACTACGAGTAGATGAGCTTATACGGTACAAAACAGTAAAATGATCCAAATTTAAATCAAACTGAATTGCTTGTTTGAATTCTGATTTCTGTCTCGTTTTGATCGTATTTATCCTTATTTTGCTCTGTTGTGTGAAAGACGTCCAAATATGACTGAATGAAGTCCTGTCAACAATCAACATGACTCTTTAATATTTGGGATAATGTGAACAAGCAGAGGCTGGATTCAGACTTTTCCTGTCATGCACGAGCTTGAGCAGTTCTGCAGGCTTGTCAAACAACTTGTTGCAAGCCACCCTGAATGTTTCTGCAGCGTTGTTTGCCTTGGTGTGGACCAGCCGATGTTGGGGCCTCTCTGTCTGCTTTTAATTTCTTTTCTGGCTCTGTCCGTCCCAGACCAGTCCAGAGAAGCCCGTGGCTCCAAAGTCAGCCAACACAGACGACGTGGAACTCTAAGCGCACTGGATCACTAAAACATTCAATGTAACGTAAACCATGAGAAATATCCCTCTATGTTTTACACACATAAATCTTTGTATATGACTGTGGATGGGTATAGTGATTCCTAGATACTTTTTTGTTAACTACTGCGTAAGCACACACTGCCTTTTGTACTGACTCCAGGCTGTGTGCTGGATGGGTCTGTGTGTCCTCTTGACTTTGTGGGTGTGGGATATGGATTCATGGGTTTCTGAATGGGCTTCTTTGTGTTTTCAGGCATTACTGCATCGAGTTGATGGCAGCCCTGTCGCCTGAGTGCTCTTCTAGAGGCAAAAACCCACGGAAATCAGTACAAACGCTACCAAATAGCCATGCCCTGTTAGTCATTACTCATAGCATGAAAGAAATGTTTCCTAAATGTTCTATCATAAAATGCCTTTGTCAAATTAGAGCTCTGGATAAGTTTGGTTTAATCTGTGCTTTGCATGCCTATCCAAATAGATCCCATCTGGCGAGAAAAGCAGATGAAGCAATTTGAGTAACGCAGCTTTTAATCACGGAGGAAACAAATAGCGCGGAGACCAAAAGAATCCCACTTTATCAAATCCTGCAGGATGTGGTACAACAAAAAGAGAAAAAATGTTTCATCTGCTCATAAATCAGCTAAAAATCATGTCAAAACACACAAATAGTGTCTAGCAAATTAGGTTGTTGTGTTTTTTTTGTAAGCTGCTTGCACACAAATGTAAGCCTTATATGGTATTAGACGAAGAACAAAAGATGGAGATGAGGGCTGCTTTGAACTGTGTTGATGGTGGGACGCATGGATACATGCATGCATAGCTTTTCGCTTCATTAGCTACCCTTCATTTAGACAGCTATATTTAACAAAGTCTGGAGGTAATTTAGGGATTTGCAATCCGTCAGTCGACTCTGGACTTTAATACAAAGTTCACACAAAGACATGATCTCCTCTTTTATGTACTGACAGATGGTATTTCTTGTAAGGGTAAAAATAGAAAGCACTGGAGCTACAGTACAAAGTATGAAGGTGCAAATTTGCCAACCAATCTATGGAAGCATTTATACAAAAGCACCATATGAATTCAGTCCATTAACGTTTTAATCAGAGCAAGTAGATTTTTTTTTGTGGAGAATAATAAATGTTTTCCAACTAAGAGTTACATAAAAAAACATTCTTGTATCTTCATATTAAATTTAAAACTATGGATATGTAATTTTCAATAAATATCAATAAATACATACACATAAACCCACTGTAATCCTGAATCAGTCCGTTTGCATTAGTACTGAGCAGTCAAAACAAAAAAGTGTATTTTCTTGTCAGTATGGAAAAAAGTTGCAGCGCTACTGACAGTCATATGAGATGTGATATGACATAAAATATTATATATGATATGATTAAGTACTTTATAAAAATGAAGGATCTGCCTGATAGCCAGGCATTTGATTGTGTTCTTGTATAAAGAAATATTTAATTCAAGATGTTACATGTACACATGAGGCAGTCCTTAAACAAAAATGCACCTCTGTAAAATCTACTTAAATGTCAGTCAGTATTTACACGGAATGTTATTTTCTTTGTCACAACATATCTTTTCGTCAAAAGTCTTGAAGGCATTATTATGCAGCAAATTTGCAAAATATATCACCACCTCCTTCAAATTAAAGCTGCAGCTCCCTCCATGCTTTCGATGCCTTCCTCGGGAGAAAAAATAACTCAGCCAATGTGATAAAATATGACATAAATGACACGACACCTGGCCATTCATTACGTGTACTCCCCTATGCGGTTCCTTAACAAGTGATGAGCCTTAATTCAAGCCCACAGACAAATAAAAAAAATGATTTAAGAAAGCCTGATGATAAAGTAGAAAATGTGGAAAAACACCAACATCACATAATTCAGCAGTATTCATGCTGACGAAATACACTAGTTTAGCAAATTGTAAATCTAAAATCCTCAGAAAACCTCATTCCCATCATGACCACATGAATTTTGAGGTTCATTTCTGTGTGGCGCTGCAGCAGCCCCATTCCGCTGGAGACTTTCCAGAGGCCCTTTTTCAGACTCACAGCTGATGGAAGTAGCCCTATTGCCCCTCCACATGTCAGGACATGAGGGAGGTGGGTTTTTGCTCTGTCTCTCTCACGTGGCATCTGGCACGTTTGACCCACATTATGCCTTCTGCTGCGTGTATTAATAACCGCATACTCCTCTGTGTGCTCTTCGGCCAGGACACAGCTCAGGTTTCAGCTCATTATGCGAAGCTAATACGCTAATGTTGGTAAATAAAAAAATGCGCAAGAAGATATACCACAAGTTTGCTCTGCTACTGGATGTCCTAATCTAAAGCTTTCTGTGAAATTAGAATTAATCATCTAATTCTAATTTTTGGCTGCTGATGTGATGCTCTGTGATGCAGCACCATGGAAAAGTCTCGAACCACTCCTAATTTTCCCATTCCGTAAGTTCTTGTAATCTTCTAAATTGATCATGAGCTATAAATCCCCAGACTTTCCGAAGATCATTTAAAGTGTTCATTTGAACACCTGGCAAATTAAAAATAAATCATCTAAATTAGGAGAAATGGGGGAACTTTGTTACAAGCAGTCTATTGTGCTAAACAGCTTTATTGTCTGCAATGCCACGCGCATAAAATAAATTGAATGTAAAACAACTATAAAATACGATGACAGGCGTTTGGACATTAACTCCTTTGATTCGAACATTTATGGGCTGTAAAAATTCCAGGAGAAAATGCTTATGGACAATGCAATTTCAGGGTGTGGGTGGTGGTCCTGGAGTAAAGTAGTTAAAATATGAGAAAGATCAAATCTGTGTTTCTGTAGACTACACCTTCCATTCAAACAAAAGGGAAAAATTAAAAGCAATCAGTATGAAGAAGTTCATAACTATATTAAGAGGGGGCTTCTCAAAATAGTGAGATTGAAAAACAAAAGTGAAATAGCAACAAAAAGATGCCCATGAAAATTGTTGGTTCTAAATTTGAAGCAATAGTTAAAATACATCGCTGAAGAATTGGAGACTATTTCTATCAAGCCCCCAGTTATTGAGTTCTTTTATGTAAAAAAAGGAATTGAACACAACAAAAAGATAGGACTGAACGAATGATTTCATTTTTGACATTCACTGAAAAAAAGAACTGGAATCAAAATAGAAATCATGTTACAGAATATAAACTTATGCTGAGTACAGTTAATTGTGGGCCAACAATGCTGCAAGTGATTTCTTCTTTTTTTTTTTTTTTTTTTTGTGGTGGCAGTCCCTTTCCAGTTTGGAAGCCCTCCCCAACCAACTGTGTGTCCCTGCAACCACTCTGAGGACGCCATGTCTTCATGGCTCATATGCTAATCTGTCATGCTGTTACACAATGACCATGAGCTCCTCCAGCCACACAGCTGTGCTGCAAACACCTGTCTCCTACGTGGACGTAGCCATTAATGGGATTATTGTTTTCTTAAACTTTTGTTCATGCTGCAGTGTACTTTCACACAGAAAGTATGCTGGGCTCAGTGTTTTTATGTCAAGCTGTGTCAATTTCCTGAATAGAGTCAGTGAAGAGTCTGTTTTCCATTTGCCATGTGTAATTCCCTTGTTTCACTAAAAGTATTCCTTGTTCTGCACTGCTGCAAAACGAAGACCGAAGTATAAAATAACTCTGCTAATGGGAGCTAATGTGTAAGTGATTTTGAGTCTCACCAGTGCTACAATTGACAATTATATAGCTCCCATTGCTGTCCTGTTTAAAACTCCTTATTATTCTCCTCTGTCTGTTCAGCCACCCCTGTGGACACCATGTGCTCATATGCTAAACTGTCATGTTGCATTAGACATGGACCCTGATTCGCCCCAGCCACACAGCTGTGCCGCAAACACCTGCCATCTCCGTTTGCTCAGCTAACCGTGTCCTGCCTGGAAAAGGTTTTGAAGGACATTATCATATCCAAGGTTTATACAACTGAAATCTGGCCAACTAGAGAGCCGAGATGCTTAATCTCCTCTGGCACTAAAGGAAGCCCTAAAGAAATTGGAAAGGATCATATGGGAGTCCTTCATAAGCTGGAATGCTTTAAAGGTTGAAATAAGAGGGCAGGTGGGTTGATAATCAAAGTTTAATTATAGGGGAAAGAGATGTGAATGTTGGGTTTTTGATAGGGAAAACTTTACTCCAGTGCTTGGCCTAACCACTGCTATTGAGCGAGTGGTTAGAATTGGTGTCCCATACTTCTGGGCACAAGGGAAGCACCTGGCAGGACTCCAGCTCCTCACATCGAGCCTCTTTTAATTCACTCTGAAGGCGAGAAAAGAAAAGAAAAACACGAGACAGGGACAGCTAACCAGGCGTACACTTCAAACCCGGGCCAAAGAAAACTGCTATTCACTCTCACATTAGCCGTCTCCGCGGCCACCTTCAAACGAGGCCCCTCTCTGTCT
This sequence comes from Xiphophorus hellerii, assembly GCF_003331165.1. Taxonomy (NCBI): domain Eukaryota; kingdom Metazoa; phylum Chordata; class Actinopteri; order Cyprinodontiformes; family Poeciliidae; genus Xiphophorus; species Xiphophorus hellerii. The sequence goes on from NC_045681.1 coordinate 13,963,326, forward strand.
AATCTGCTCAAACTGCGTGCACACAACAACCGTCTGCTTCACAAGCTCCTGGACGCAGAAAACCACAGCAGTTAATTGAAGAATTATCAGCGCAAGCACAGTTAGTTAAGCTGATTATCAGTTTGCCATCGTCCATCAAGCCAGGCCCAGGCCATGTAGGAGTTCCGTTTGTAGCCATCATCTACATAAAAATGTTTCTTTTTCGATCAGCTAAGAAATGCATATGATCAACGCACATTTTGCCGAGGCTGTGAATTACAAAAGGAGATTGTTTGGTTGTGGGAACTAAAATTAGTGCACGGTCCAGTATTGGACAGCTGAGATCACCCTTTGGCTTCTCAAAGCTTTAGACAACAGCAGCAGCTGAATTATTGCTTTAAAAAAACGTCAGACAGGAGCCAGAAAAGAACGCTGGCCTAATGTATCGACATAAATATCAAGTGGCAGATGCTGATTATTACATTTCAGATGGAGTTAGTTAATCATAAATTTCAAAATAAAAGATGAAAGAAAACAAAAGAAAGGGGCCACCTGCAGATCGTTACTGACTGGATCATTGGAGCATATGTGGAAGGGGATCCATATAAAACTTGTGGTCCATTCCTAGACGCATAAAAAACCATATGTTCTCTTTCAGACGATGTAAAACTCTTTATTGTCTGACTCTGCAGCTTTCATAGCAGTATAATTTGTCCATCTGTTGTCATTTTAGCAAATTATTTACTTCCTTTCTGGTTGAGTATTTTACTTGGAATAAAGATATTCAGTTGGGGAAAAAAGCACAGAATATGTTTGAACTTCTGTAAAATAAGTGACTTTCCAAAGACAAGTGGCAGAAAAGTTACTTTCTGTGATCAACTGAGATGTTTTAGTTGGTACAGGTCTGTACCTTTGGGATTGAGCTGTTATGATTGGACAGTATTAGATGGGGCTGGATTCAGTGTAGTTGAATATGAATTGAACCTGCTTGTCAAAGTGGCTTGAGATGGAGTTTGTTGTGAAACAACACTGTGTAATTACGTTGAAAAGAACAGAACAATGGGACACTGACACCTGCTCTACCCGGCTTTTCCATAACATTGCAACTTGACTCCTGACAGACACAAGCAAGTGAGAGCACATCTTGTGCTTTTCTTGCCTTCTTTGCACTAAACCTCTGTTTATTTTTACTGTTTGAAAACAAGAAACAAATCGTCTTTGTCCTGGAGCTAAGGGCAAAACTTTGCTGCCTTTATATTTGATTTTCTTTTCTATGGAAGGTTCTCCTGGTCCTGTGTCAGAAGTCATTAACTCAACAGCACAGTCTTTTTTAACAAGATTTTAACAAGATTCTCCACCAATTCAGAGCAGCTTCCCAATCCCTGAAGAAGAAAAGCAAACCCATTAGCATGATGCAGCCACCACCATGTTTTCTGAAAGGGACGGTGTGTGAACTGCAAAGCCTGTTTTGTGCCACACATGGTGGCATTTTGCATGTAGAGCAAGTTTTATTTAAGGTTGACAGAGTACAATGGGCTGAACAGGAATGTAAACCACTCTTTTCTGATTTTCTTTTTAGAAAAACATGAAAAAACATTGTTCCTTGCTTTTCACTTCACATATCTGCACTATTTCTATAAAATTAAATATTAATAAAATAAACTGTTTGAGGCTGTAATGTGAAGGCATATAAATTCATATTCAAGGCATTGTGCATGATATTACTTCCTGGCTGCAGGAAGTGATATCTGGTCTGGCGCAGATTAAAGCTATTACTGTACCTAACTTTAGCGTTATTCACCATCCTTCCAAAACAGCCTGGAAACTCGTTTTTCAGACTCAGTGATGATTGTTGATTCCATTGTTACACTTATTAAAGTATGTTGGGCTGATTTATTGTGTTGATTTGTATTTCCATTCATTTTTTTTTTCACTTTCGTAGTTCTCACATTCTGTCAAGTGTTTTGCTTTATGTGGTTCTAAACAATTACACTTCACTTGACTTTGATTGTTGTGTTGGAGCCACACAGATGAAAATATCAAATCATGTAGTTCACAGACTGCAAAATAAAAGACTCAACTAGCCAGTTGGCAGTTCACACCTGTCAGCCAATTAAACTTGTGAGGAAATAACAAATGCTACGTAAAGTTAGACGGCTGTGACAAAGACACCATTTAAAAAGTTTTAACTAAATCTCTGTATTCAAACTTTTTTACTTTCTATCTTTGTGTAAACTTGCGTTGCATTTTGTTTTGTCTTTCCTAACATTTTTGTAAACAGTGCTGTGTGTGGTAAAATTCCTCTGCTCTCAAAATATGCGCAGAGAGAGAACAATGGATGTACTGTTGGAATCTTTCCAGTCACTCAACAAAAGCAGAATAACAACGCTGGTTTGGAAAACTGAACTTTGCTGTCTGCGGATGTTCCTGTTCTTTAACTTCTGTTTGCTAAATGTCACATAGTGTGTGGGTGCGTGTGTGTGTGTGTGTTTTCTTTTATCAAATGCTTCAGCTGGAACTGCAGAACCTAGTAAATTTTATAAGCAGCTTGTTCATGTCACTTCCATACTGTAAGGTGGTGAAACAAAACTTTGAATTTAAGTGACTTTAATGTCGAAAAATAAAAATATATTGGTGTTTTATAGGGCAATCAAACACAAAGTAGCGCAAGGATGATAAGGAAATGATATTTGGCTTTAAAAGTTTTCTAAACAACGAAATAAATCTGAAAAACGTATCTCTACTCCCAGTGTTTTGCAGCCTCTGAAATATTCTCCTCTTTGGATTGCAAAGCATTTAGCTTCATCCATCTTTTCACCAACACAAACTGGCTTCCCTGTCACTGCTGCAACAAACATCCCTTACACATATTGCTGCTGCCACCATTTTTAAGAAATAGATTCTACACTTTTCAGATTTTCATTTGTAAGAAAAAACCCAGGGAACCGTTCATATTTTTGCGAGGATCTAAACATGAAGAGGGTCCTGGATACTTTTGCTGACCAGAAACTGAACTTTTTAGCAATTACATCAGTCTAATTTTAAAACAGATGCGGAACATCTGGGACGGAAATATCCAAATGGATTTAACTTTTGATATGATCAAAACTGACCTCACTTCAACTTCAAAAGAAGTTGAAGTGAGGTCAGTTTTCTTTAATATTAGTTGGACTTGCCAAACCAAAAAAAAAAACATTTTGCAGTTCAGAACATGGAAAGTTAATAAATGTATACGTCAGTTTTTTTTCATTTGCTGATTCTAAATTACATAGTTTAGAAGAATAAAGAAAATCTTGTTGTGCACTCTTAACAGTTAAGCCCAATGTCTTTTAGAAATGGTCTTAGTTAGCGGTTCACCAACTTTACAGCTTCTGACTCACAACAGCACAGTAAAAACTGACAGTCCCCTGAAGTTTAATCCACTAATTTTATCTCTGAAACTCCACTTGTTTTTTTTGTTTTCTTTTACACAGAACAAGAGTTCAAGAGATTTCCTATGTCTTTCTTCTAATTTTATTGTTTCCAAGTTAAGAGATTTGAAATTCATTACAATGAAAATAAACTCATGGCCCCATCTGTAGGTTGAGTACGAAAGCATTTCTATTTAGGAATGACACAAACAGCACAAACTGCAAATACACCGCTTTTATCTATTTATACTGTTATTTTTTCCTTTTCTATTTACTGCTCAAATACACTTTGCAATTAAGTATTTATGTTATAAGTGACAAAATGTCTATGGTTTTATACTAAAACGTAAGTTTGTGAATCAATACAAAGTGCAGAGTTGTACAACAGAAGTAGACTTTTTCTTATCCTTAAAGCTTTGCTGCAGATACTTTTAGAAGAGAATTATAAAACAGAAAAAGATGAAGAGGGATTAAACATTAAAGCTGTGGTGCTGGTGTTCGTCTTAAAGTGCTTTAAATTATCAAGACTATTTCCTCACCCCTCATAGTCCTAGTATTGCCCAGTTTATCCTTTAATCTTATTCTCATGAATAGAGAGCATGCATTCAGTACAAAAGCCTGCCTGTCTTTGGTTATTATCTACTTTAACTTTTTTCCCATTTTTCTCCTAATTAACAACTGCCGCTCCCTATTAAAAATCTTCTGATTTACCAGCCAATTAAAGAAATGAAAACAAGGACGACAACTTGTTGTACAAGGTTTTTATTGTTCTTCACTTGTACTCCCAACCTTGTAACAAGATCAATATAAATCAGGGTGACAGGTCATCATTCCAGTAGCTGTAAATTTTAACTGCTGTCCTCCTTGGTGAGCATCTGTTTTGCCTCTTAGAATCCAACTCCTTATTGGAGATTTGAGTCTCACACTTATACATTAGCTTCAACTCTTTCTTTGCTTTAGCTGATCGAACCATGTTTTATTTTTCTTCCCATCTTTTAAATGCAAACATGCACGATCGATGATGAGAGAAGTGCACGACTGTAAATATCACATTGTCTAAAGCGAATCCAAACGACTCAAATGGGAATAATAAATGTGCATAAAAGCTTTTATGCTGCGCCTGGGGAGAACATGAAATGTCTTTTCCAGACTTCCCCTCTTGCACGTGCCTAATGCATCATAATGGAAAGTTCTGCTGTTTCACATTCAGGAAGTCGGCTCTCAAACACCAGAGATCTGGGCGCCTCGTCGTGAGCTGCAGCGTCACTTATCAGTTACTCTTCACAACTCGTGTCTACGTTGCATGTCTGATTGAAATTAACTGGCAGTGGCCTCCTGGCCTCCTGGCCTCCTGGCCCCACTTCCTCCTGTTCCACCAGGAGGAAGGGGAGTAATTTGTTTGGTGATAGGCATCCTCAGCATGTACTGTATGCAACCCGGCCCAGCTGGGAGTAGGGAGTAACTAAAGTCCTTATGCTTGCATGGTAGAGAGCAGATTCAGAGTTTTGATTTTGGGAGTCGACAGGCATGCAGCGTTCAGCCCACACACAATTATCCATTACTGTAACTGCTTTCTCTCGTGGTCAGAGAAAAGCTGGACAGTCTGAATCTGCATTCCTGCGTGACGGGACCGAAGTTGAAAAGAACTCTGAGGATAAAACATTAAACTAAATGAATGCAGGGCTCTGACAATCAGGAGAGAATGTTCGAAATGCATATATTTGCTTGGTTTGCACTGAATGAAATGGTGATTTTCCATGCAATAACACGTAGTATGAAAATGAGAATTGCTTTGACAGTTCACTATTTAAATCAAAGCTTTTGGTGCAGATCCAAATGAATGTCTTCGAACAACTCACAATGTTCCACAGCCTTTTTAGAAAATATATAAATTAAAGTTCACGGTAGATTTTTTCTCCACTGAATATCACAGCAGGCTCATCAGATACAACTACAACAATGAACAATGCTTGTTACCAAACAAGAGATCTAATTTTTACATAAACTGTAAGTTTGTTAACTTTGGTTAAATTGTTCTTTTGTAAAACTATAACTGCAGTGGGTAGAGTAGCAAGACATTTTGCACAAGTAAGAGTAGTGATACTTCATGTGCAAGAATTGTTGGCTAAAGTCCACTACAGAGAGGAATTAGTTGAAAATGTATGTCTAGGTAAAAAAAACAAACAAACAAACAAAAAAAAAACATTCAAAGTATAAGACGAAACCATGGGTTGTCTAGACAGGGTGCAAAATGACGCAGAGTTGTGGTGGTGGATTTAGAAATCATAAACTATCTCTCCAGAATTCATACTTTTTAATGTGAAGTTTTACTCTGCTGTGGAAACTTCTCTGAGCTTTCTTTGATATGGCCTCATTTTACATTTTTAGAGCAAAGCACAGGTTGTTCAGAAACAGACTTTAAATCTACGGTATCTTCTTCATAAACCATTTTTTCTGGTAACAAATCGGCCTTCCTTATAGGCATCATTTTCTCTGTCATTTTGCAGTTTGATTTATTTACTTAACACAACAACAATTCAGCTAGACATCTTTTATGCAAGCCTCGTGGGATTTTGAACTCATTCCACACAAAGCCTTAGGTTTGTGTGCCTGTGGGGACAAATGTTTTCCTTCAAACCCAAAAGGCCATTTGGTGTAAGGAACGGCTCGGACGGGGTTAGCCTTTGGGGCAAAAGGGTAATGTGAAAAGTAAAACAGCCTGAGTGCGTGTGCTGGTATGCGTGTGTGTGTAAGAGGGACATATAAATCTACTCTTCTCAGAAAGTAAACATCGGAAACTGTCATTTGCTCTTCAAAACAAAAGCACACATATTTTATTTCTCTTGTTTCTAGACTACAGACTGAAACAGATGTAACTATGATTAGAAAGTAACATTTTTCTCTGCCAATATTGTGAAAGGCAATATTTATTTCACAAAGTTTCCTTATGTTATTCGACCAGCTATTCCTTGAAATTAATATGCATAATCAGAGTAAAAATAAAGGCCCTTTAAACCCTTAAGTGCATCACAACAGCCCAAATGTTCAAAACTGAGCATCAGTTTCAATCATATTCCAGAAAGCATTGATGATCAAAAAAGGTTTAGACTTTAAGGTTAGAAAATAGTTTGAATTAACCAAGATTCATTGCTGAACTGTACGTAAAATGTTGAACACTAAATGTGCATCTAATTTTTTTCATACAACATCAGCGTATTGAACTCTTACGTCGTAAGCCATTAATCCTGCAAATTTCAATATTCAATTGTGATATGTACTAATAAACCAAGTGAATAACTGTGAAATGATAGGAAAATAATACATACTTTCAACATTTTTAGGTGAAGTTGAAATCCCGGTTAGATCAGTATCTGCAGCTTTAAACAGCTCCAAGAGTACTGTCAAATCCGCCTCCTGATCATTTGTAATGTGACATAGCCCTTTGCCTAAACAGACTTGTTGGACACACAACAAACTTGTTGAAGAACGATCTTTGGTCAGGCGAGACCAAAATTAGCGTATCAATTTTGTTTTTACTCTGTTTTGTATTTGCATTTCAAACAGTATACTATAGCATTCATTTTCATGTAATCATTGGCCTATTGGACAGAATTAATTCAAACCACATAGAATGATCTCGTACAGCAAACTTTGTACTAATTTGTATTGATCTATTACGTAAAATGATGCTGAAATACATTAAAATTTGCTGTAAATCCTTGCAAAGTGTTAACTTAATCAGAACACAATTTACAGGGACTTTTATTTTGAAAGTTTCAACCGGCTGTAGCTGCTAGTTTTTCGAGCTAGCTTACTCCCGCTGTCTAAAACTCGTGTGGTTTCTGTCCAACCCAGCAAACGCGCTTCACGCGAAAGAAGGAGACACCTCAGAGCTGCAGGGAGGACATTTAACATTTTGTTTGATCAACACTTGCCTTGACTTTGTTCCGTGTTTGTGGATGAGGCGCTTAGAAAGGAAGAAAATCAACGTCGCATGCAGGTTTTCCTCAAAACAGTTTTTGACTATCGGAAACACTCTCTTGGTATGTTTTTATCGAGTTTTATTTTATTTTATCTTTAACTGTTTACAAATGATTATGCTGTAAATATGTAAAAGCTTTGTTTGTGTAAGTTGTTAATGACTGAATTGTTGTTCGGAGGGGTTTACTGTACTGTAGTTTTTAATTACCTGTGGACAGGTGTAAAGGTTAGCTCCACATGGTGCAGTTTGTTTGATTAATCGGACATGAAATAGTACAAGTAAGAACTTATTGTTTTTAAAGTCCTGCTTAAAGCCAACACCACTTTTCTGACGTGTTACAGATAGTTGTTCTTTTTGCTTTTTAGTATTTTTAAAAAAATAATCTATGTATGAATCAGGCATGACAGGTTGGGTGGATGCAGACAAAACAAAGAAGCTCCTGTCGAGTAATCGCACTAGTTTCCTGCTCAGATTATAGTTTCAGTCCAGGACTCTGCTTCATCAATGATCCTTATCAGGAACGTCCAACAGTAACCTTTATCATCTCCAAATAAATCTAATTTCATTTATCTTATATCTTCAGAAACAAATAGACCTAGACAGTTTCTGCTGAGTCACACTCTACTGGATGCCTACAAAACTTAGATTGTACAATGCATTTAGTTTGTGCATTGAAGGCACATACAGTGTCTTGTGCAGTATATTTACCCTTTAAATGTTGTTTTTTTACATTTTGTCACATATCAACATTCTTTGATGCATTTTATTGAGATTTTATGTGATAGATCACTGCAAAGTAGAACTAGTACCTGTGAGGAAAACAGGGTAGTTCTCAAAATTTTTAAATCTGGAAGTGCAGAGTGCATTTGTATTCAAAACAGTGTATTTTGATTTCATTTGACCTGAGCATGTTTTTCCATTTTTGTGGTTGTTGTTATATCCACTACCTGAAACTGCAAAAAAGCCTTAAATACGTCAAGTATACATGAATAGCAAATACCACTCTATTCAATTCACATAAAATCTTAATGCAAATGTGAAGTAAAGCTTAAAAAAAGTAGGACAAACTATTAAGAAAGCAATCAAAGAGATGAGGAGATTGTGGAATTGGCACTACTGTTGTCATTGGATAATTAACTAATATCTCCATTCATGATTTCTAAGTAAGCCTTGTTGTAAGTCATGTAACAGACATGAAATACACATAATACATTGATTTTATAGTGTTTTGCAAAGCGTCAATTTCAGAAAAGTAAAAGCAGAGTGTGGAGAAACTTAATTTAGACAAAATTGACCATATTTCATAGGGCAGACAATCTGATGTAGTGTAGTGAGTGACGAGTTTCAACCATCTGAGTGAGGAAAATCTCTCCTCTCTACCAGATCTGCAAACATGATGTATATATGACTCACCTGAAATGTCTCCACCTCCAGATCCATAGAGCCTCAGAGGAATAAACAACTTTGTAGAATTTCAGCTATTAGCTGCATAGATCCTTTTTAAAAAAAAAAAAAAACTTTTGTCAAGATAAGCATCGACTGTATGAAAACTTAAAACGCTCTCTATTACATCAAAGCAGAGGTTGCCCAATACTATTTTGCTTATTCGGACTAACTTGCCCTCTAGGTACAACAATAGCCTGAGAATTCCTAAAATAAATGGCATTCCCCTTGCAATGCAGTGCACAGCCACTCCTTACATGATACAGATGCGCAGCATTACTACTATGACAAGCCTGGAGAGAGAAATCCAGGAAACACAAACACAGCTCTGGGTTTTCCAAAATCTGAACTCGATAACAGCGTTTGTCATGCACAAGTGCGCAGCAGCACTAGTGGAGTGTTTACAAGAGAAAAAATCCCCAGGAGTGCTCATTTGCTGTAAGTAACGAGATTTAAAAAAGCATCTAGGCTATTTTTGTAAGCAGCTGCCTCATCTGTAAACTATTGCCAAATAGTTGGAACAAGATAAGAACATCGAAAGACGAACAAACAAAGTGAGCAAGGAGAGCTCGACACTCCTACACTGTAGGATGTTGGATTTCCATTTCTGCACCTTAAGCACAGAACAAGGCCAGATTCTTAGGTGAACTGTTTTCCTTAAGGAGGTGGGATGTTTGTGTTTATGCGTTCATCAATTCTTTCTGCTTTTTTTCTCTTCCCCCCGTACTGTCGTTTTAGTTAGCATATCAGTCTCAAAACTCTATACAAGTCAAGATGTGCTCTCTGTTTGCTGTAAAATTGTATTTTAATCTGTTGTAGCTTTTCTTTTAAGTTAAAGACATTTTGACTTGTTGCGTGGCTTTCTCCTCTTTTTTTTTGAAAACAGCTGATTTTAGATCCAAGTTATGTCGTTTCTTTCTTTTAAGTTTAAAACACTTCATTCACCTCAGGTTATGGAGTCTCCTTCTGTTTTGCTGCTCTGAATTTTGTCCTTGACTTGATTAAACTCAGGGTCAAGTTCCTCTGTCCTTTATGTTATGCTGTACAAACTTTTCTCTTGAACAAATAAAAAGAGCTAAACTTTAGGAGACAAGTCAACAATAGGAACACAGCGAGAGCTGTCAGGCGACTTGAAAGCTGTGTTTTAGTTTTCCTGAGGGACCATCACATCAAGAGCAGTGCTGTTTGAGGATTTACAGGCTTCCTTTGTTTAGGCTGTCCTTCATTGTGTGGAAATTACTCTGCTGTAGATGGCTGGTAGCTGTAATTGGTGATTTCCCACACCACGGTAGTTTCGACTGCAACACTGACTCATTTTGGTTTTCCCAAATAAGAAAATGTAGGACAAGTTTCAAGCCTACATGTTTTGTATTCCTAAAGGGTATTTCATCATCTTGCATCTCATTAACAGCAGTGTTTAGGTTCAGAGGTTGTGATTGCTCATATTTATTCCATGTTCAAAATCGGAAAAAAAATTGCAGAAAATTGAGCACAAGGCAGCTAAGAGCAGAGTAGGAAGTTGCAAAGGAGTGATAACTAAGACTTCAAACACTGGGATCTGCCATAACGTGAACATTTCTGTCAATACTTGGTAGGAAGTTAGAAGTTTCTGCTCCGGTTCTGACCAGCATTTTCACTCTGATTCTCCCAGGTGTCAGCCCTCTCATTTCTTTTCTCCCAACAATTGTGTCACCGTGATGCTCTACATTAGTTTTATCCTGGAAGCAGAACCTATCTTACTTTTTGACTGTGTCCATAACCTTGACATTTACTAAAAGAAAGCACTTTTTGATAAAAATCCGCATTGCACTCTAAACCGAGTCAACCAAGGTGGCTGAAATGCTGCTGCTTCTAGTTTTTAATTTGTCTTAAGAGTCTGATTTAAAAATGGATGAAGCAATGATTTATTGAAATTGTCAGTAATAAAATCCTCTTTCCTGTATGTGAGCTGCTGGAGTACTTCAGGAAGGCAGCAAGCCTTTCTTTTTAAATGTGGCTGTAATTAGAGGGGCAAAAATTGTTCCTCTTCTCATGTCAGTCCATTTCAGCCACAAAGAAATCTGAATTGACTACAAGTGTAGAAAGCTCAGAACATAAACATAAACCGCATAGATCAGCTTTCTGAGAAACATTGAGTTGATTTTGAGAAAATAAAAGTTTTTTTTTTTTTTATGAATAGTGTCAGTAACTAAGTACTGTTTAAATACGTTCCCTTCTTGGTGAGACAAACATTAACTTTACTGTGAATGTTTAACTTGTATTCTATTGCGGGTTTAATAAAACATAAAGGACCACTCTGAAATCAGTATTCTTGACATTCCAGTTTTATCCAGGCAAACACCCTTTGTGTGCTGGAATGATGCCACACTTCTTGTCGCCCTCACAGCGGTGAATCAAAGCCGTTCGAAAGACTGGAGTCGGTGTTTGCATAACTTTGTCTCTGCATTTATGCAAGTCTTGTAATGATGGATTATGAGACTTTAAAAAAGTGAAAAGGGGAACCTGAACCTTTACATCTTGAAAGTAGCTCAGCCAACCAGCTGATATGTCCCTGAATTTATTTGAAATCTAAGACTCTGAACTTTTTGTCTTGTATCACAGTTTCTGATACCCAGATGTTTCAGCTAATTTGTATGTAAAGTATTTATAAAAGCTTTAACAGTTAATTTTAGCCCTGAGATAAACTATTTCAATATTCTTGCAATGATAAAAGATGCCACTTTATAGTGACCGCGCACTCAGGTTTAAGAATATATCTTTCATCCATTGGCAGTCAGGATTTAAAAGGTTTTCCTCTTTATCGAGGCATAAAGGTTGTGACCTCTCCACATTTGGGTTGGCATTCTTATCCGGCTCTGATTTTTTTTTTTTTTTTTATATATCCACAGCTGGACTGCACAGCTGTTTGTGCCACGTTACAGAATATTTCATGGCCTTAAAATCCTGAGTCTAGGAACAAGTTGCATGTTTTGGTTTCAGAGTACTTCAGTAATTTCCCTACAGGTTAAGGAACACGTGTTTTAATTTCTTTTTATTTGCTTCAGGTGACCAGCATAGAAACCATTGTATATTTCACATCTTTTCCCAGTGCTTTTTTAAAGGAGAACACCTTAATTGCAATTGCATTATATTGCTATGCTTCAGAAATATTACCGTAAATAATGACATATTATTAAGACTTTAAAACTTACGTGCTTGCTGTGGAGTTAATTCATCCATTTTATTCAGGCGTTTTTGAGTTTCAGCTTAATTTTTTGTTTTTCATAATTTCTCACTCTAAACAAGATTAAGAAATCATCAGGTTTTTCACCTCAACCCCTCCCACCCCCAAAATCACTGAGGCTGGTTCTGTTTGGGTCTTCTTGCAACACGTCATTAATCTGACATGTTTTTTTTTTTGTAAAGTGCCCTTGGGATGAGCTTTGTGACTTGGTGCTAAATAAATAAACGAACTTACACGCACATGCACGCAAAAAAAAATCTGCTGAGCTATAGAAATACTCACTTATGTTAGACAAACATGTCATCATTTCAAGTAATAGAAAACTTTTCCAGAACCTTAAAAATACTGTGCGATATTATAACTTTAAAAGAAAATATACTTATAAAGATAGATCATTGAGAGTAATTATAAGCGGGTGTACCTGTGCCGCCACTCCATACTCAATCACTGCTCCACCTCTATAGCCCCATTCATTTTCTTAATTACTCCCAAATGTTTCCTCCCCTTCTCCCTCTGACTCGACCCTTCCTCCCAGTGCGTCTTTTCCTGCAGTCACTTTGTGAATGAGTCTCACAGAGCTGCTGCAGTCATGATTAGATTACAGTTTTGTAAACAGCTCAGATAAGACGCCCGGCTGCTGTGGTCACAGCGAAGTAAGCGTGACAGAAATCAGCTATAGTTTGGACAAAGTGTCCTTGGAGGAAGCTAACTCTGATGTAATGTTGTCAAAAATGTATCTTATACGGGAGATAACCTTGTCATTTACCTTAAACCTAGATCAGTAGCTTCTGTTTCAGTTACATACTTAAAATATAATATACAGTGTTTTGGAAAAATATCCAAACTTCCTCGTTTTCATTTTAACCACAAACGTCAACATTTTTTGGGGGGGGGGATTTTGTTATAGACCTAAGCAAAGTGGAAAATAGTTTTGAAGTGGTAGGAAGGAATAAACGGTGTTCATATATTTGTTTCTTTTTCTTTTTTTTTGTTCTTGTTTGTTTTTTGCAAACTGCAAAATTGTGGATTACCTCTGACTCTGAACACAGTTGCTTGCAGTGAGTTTTAGATTTTTACTTGTACAGTTTTGTGTTGTTCAATCCTAAAAACCTTTAAATCACAATGACGTTTCTTATTATGGTGTAATATTTGGGGAACTTCAAGAGTTATGAATATTTTTTTTTCAAGCAGATGTAGGCTCATACTCTAGTTTCACAGATTTTTATTGGAATATGTTTTTATCATAGTGACATTAGCTTTCGTGTCATTGCTTCCTGTAGATGTCTATTTTTTTTAATTTTTTTTTCATTTTCTTAAAGCCCAACCGGTTTTTCAGTTGGTTGGATTTAATTAGCTCAGTCTTCGGGGTTTGTAAGAAGATTTAGTCCCAGTATTGTTACACTTGGAACTGTGCCCGCATTTGAGATCACACCGATCTGTTAGAATCGTCAGGAAGATATTCCACTCAGTTTGTTGCATCATCTGTTTTTAATCGTGGATGATTATGTGCTCTGAAAAAAAAAGAAAGGAAAAAGAAAAGCATAAACAACAAGACCTTTTCCCAGGAGCAGCTGTGATTAGAGGTGTAGTTAGTGTGATCATGACTTTCACAGCTGCTGCAGGGAGAGGCCCATATGTGCTCTTGTGCGGTACAATATCTCACTTCCAGTTCTGTGTTGTTTATCCTGTTTTTTTTTTTTTCTCACATTTTTGCTCATCAATCCTTGCCATCAGTGTCATCGCTTATTTACTCTTCAGATGTGTCAGCTGCTTGGCATCCTTCTGTAATCCATCTGTAGCCTCTGGCTACAGCAAAGCCCACAATGTTTCTCATTAAGGCCAGGAACATGAGAATTGGCAAACAAAACAAATCGCCAATTTAAAAATGAAAGGAAATTTTAGTTTTTGTTCATGCGTTTAGTTCTTTTATAGTGATAATTTTTATTGTAACATTACATAAATTGAAGTAAATGTACACCAATAAAACAAATTTATATTGGAGTTGGCAAAAAAATAAATAAAAATAAAGATCCTATCAGTTCATCTCCAGGGTTTTTTTTTTTGTTGTTGTTGTTGTTGTTGTTGCAGTGGGAAGCCCACTCCACAACTCGCAGACCTAATTAATTCCCAAGTTGTATTACAATGTTAGTATTGTTTAATGTTCTGGCTCATCACTTTAAAAATATTACTTGTTTTGCTAGAACCTGACTGAGTACAGAACCGTTGTGCATTTCATTATGGTTTCAGGGTCTCTTTCGACTTGACGTGGGCTGGTAAAATTACAACAAAGTGGTATTTAAACACAAAAAAGTTAAACGTGAGCAAATTAATCTTTTAATTAAAAAAATATGTTGCTGCTAAACGTATAAATATTAAATGTTGATAGTGTTTAGTATATGTAGAGTTGAGCAAAAATATCAAAATCTAGTCAATTTATTAGTAAATTTCAAGACAATTTGCTTAGTGTAAAATATTAATCTGCTGGGACACAACCTGTCTTTAGTTGCTTAACAGAGAATGGCTATTTTTACTTTTTAAACACCTTTCTTTTAATTAAAGGGTTATATTTAGATTTTTATATTCTCACCAGGATCTTCAGTAAAAATCTTCCCAAACTCTCACATTTCTTGTTGGTGAGGGAAAAGAAGCTTTCCTTAGGCCAGCTGGCCAGCAGTGCAGCAACAGGTGGGAGGGAGGCTGTTTCATGCAGGATCGCTGCTCTGTTCCCTTTAACCATTCACTCTTCATTTTCTAGGAATTATTAGCAATTTCAGTAGCATTTTAAAACCTTGATGTATTTTGATACTGGTAATACGGCCTTTGCTTATCGTCATTTCTGTGGGATTCACTTCTACTTGTTTTAATTTTTTCACACTCAGCAAAGTTGTATTCTTAATCTATCACCCATCTTCACTGTGTTTTTCAGCTGGCTTTATGTTGCTTAAAAATTAAACGCTTCAAAAATTCTGCTCATGTGTTATGTACCAACATCTTGTTAATGTAGTTTTCTCGTAACTGGGCGAAACGGGGTGTTCAACTGGACTTTCATTATATAAGTGGGACGAGTCCTCCCTGAGGTTGGTTGTTTTGGATATTTTTAAATACATTTCTCCTCCGTGTCACTATGATTTCTGGCCTGATTATTCTCCAGCTGAGAGAACACATGATGGCAGCATCCAGCTCCACTTTATTTAACACGTGTACTGCTACTTCAAAACATGGGGGAGGGGGAACAAAATTAAACATAACAATATATCGGCACATATCAACAGATTCACACCTCCACTGTACTGTAAGTGAATGTATTTTATTTGTTTTTTTTGAATGGAGAGGCTGGCCAGTAGGTGGGTGGATGAGCGAGTGAAAGGTGAAGGGGTGGTTTGGAGGTGCGAATCATAAGCCACGTGGGTGGTGGGAAGCACGGTTAGCTGCGTCACGGTGTTATATAAGAACCTACGTAGGCAGAGGGGATGTGGATCTGAAGTAATGAGCGTGGGGAGCCGTTGGTCCTATCTGGGAGCACTGATGGAATGAGAGATGGTTATTGTTTGAGCTGTCAGCAGTCCATCCATGTGTTCCTAGCAGGCTAATCAAAGTTGCTTCGACGGCTGTTTTCCAGAATGTAGTTGGTGCGTTAGAGTGATTAGCAATCATGTGATTAAATTTTTTATGTATAATAAAAAGCTGAATGGGAAATTTAATCTCCGTTTTACCATATTATTATACCTTATTATAAAGGTATGGTGAGAAAAAAAAAAAAGCACCACCTAATGGTCAGCCTGAACTATAGGAGCGGTTTTCCCTCATTGGTTTTCTGAGATGTCGGAGGATGTTTGAGGTTTGGCTTGAGTGATTCTAAATGAGGATGTCTGCGGAAAATACAAGGATTTTGAGCCGTTTAAGATGGAATGTAATGTTTTCCATGTGGGCTGTCAGGCATGCTGGTTTTCCCTGTGGACTGACTTCCCACCCTCTGCCCAGTTTATCCTCTTTCAAATAAATATTTGTGTTGTAGCAGGATTTCTGAGTGCATGTTACACTGTTGCCATGTTCTTTGCCACACTTAAACCCAAGCTAGTGTGTAAATATCAAGCATGCTGTCAATGCCGTCCTTCTTGCTCCACCACTTCCCCTTCCTGGCTTCTATCCGGATGTGATAGTCCCATGTATTCACATTGAGTTTGCTAACTTGACTGGAACCATTGTCACTTGGTTGAACTGTAGAAGAGCAATAAACTTTAGTGCTCCAAGCTTGGATAGGAGATGAAGTCAGAAATCGCCCTATTCCAGAGGGCATATGTCCTCATTTTTAACTTTTTTATTTCCTCTTTTTTTCCCCCCCATTGTTTTTTCAGACCGTTATTCACAATATTTTACCAAGGCTGTTTTGTGCAGACAGCTGAACTTTAGCATCGATAAATATTACACTTGTTGCCCAAGATGAAAATCATGATTGTAAAGTCTCAGTGATTAGAAGGAAGGTGGTAGAAAAATTGTCTGAGTAGTGACTTGGAGACCTAGCAAGCCAAGCACCCTATTCAGGGATTTAAGAGTTATGTGATCAGCCTAGTCTGCTTGTAATTCTCCACAGTGTGGTAAATGACAATTTGTGACAAATTGCAGTTTACATAAAATCCTCTCGGCATTGAGTTAGATGATGCGACTTGCTTCTTTTGTTCTTTCCAACGCTGATGGGCATGGGCATGGGCACATGTTTCTCCCAAATGTCCAGAATAGCACTCTTTATCTAGAAACATTAAGTAGTGAATGGAAGCAGCTGAAAGTCTTGCTTCTCGCCACGTAACCATTGTGTTTTACTCGAGGGTCCAGCTGCACAAAAGATATCACTTTTACGTTTCATAAATGAAAATTCTTACTTGAAAAAGGCAGGAAGTATTTATTCAGGTTATGTTCAACACCAAAATTAACCAGAAAGGCAAAAAACAGAAATGTTTGATGGAGCAAATAATTTTTACAACACTTTTAGGCCAGAAATTAGTATTCAAGTTTTCTGCTTTTTTGTTTTGTCATTTACAGTTCTTTGGTAGAGTGCGCATGCTGGAGCACTGGTAAACCTTTTGCCTCCAGATTAAGCTCTAATCTGTGTCCCATTTCCCTCGGTCTGCCCTCTTTGGATGAGCAGAGACAGGTTTTAGACCAAATTCTGTCCTTTATCCTGATCTCTTACAAGCTTTTGATTTAGGGCTTAATTGTTGAAAGTCTTCTTGCCACAGTGGTAAACTGCTGTTTTTCATTCATTTGGTGGCAACTTGACTTTTTTTTTACTTGAGCGGGACACTGAAAGGAGATTCTGATTCTCAATAAGATGAGCCTCCGTTCATAACAGAAGTTAGAAGCTGTGCTCAATGAAATTGAAGGGCAATGTAGTGAGAAGTGTTGAGGTGCGTTTATCTACTAAAGTACAGCATGCCCTCACTTTTAAATTATGTTCCTAGCTAAAGTTGAATCTCCTTTTTGATTAAAACTTCAGGTTTATGACGTTAAACAATTTTTAAAGCTCCCGTTTCAAGTAAACTTTCTGCCACAAGTCCCTCTTTCTCTGCTGTTAGGCCTCTCATTTGAATAAGGATTATCCCAGTCTGTTCAGAAAAGCAGGTGAGGGGTGTGACCCTCTTAGAGGAAACACCTGTTTCTCCTATGTAAAGCAGTTTGTCAACATTTAAAACAAACGCTTCAGGGCATTACTTTTCAGGGCGCCGAGTTCATTCTGCCGCTCAGCCCTCTTAGGCAACATTTAGAAAGACGCCCTAAAGCCTTTCTTTCTGTTGAACCACATTACATGTGGGCAGCCACGCTGTCCTCAGCACTTCCATCTGCCTCTTAACGTACATTTGTAGTGCGTCAGCCACAGATGGAGGAGCTGATGGTCTTAAGTTACACTAACCCTGTTGGCAGTTGGTAATGTTAGTTTTAGCAAACATCCCCTGATCCTGCTGATAAACAGAATACACACTGACCAGATGCTACCTTCCTCATTCTGTTTCACACCTCTGACAGCAGTTTCCTTTTTTAATCCAAAACAACGGAATAGGGATTAAAACACATTTATGCTTTTTGAGTGGTATTACAGCAATGTAAGGTTTTATTTTTGGTTTATAGCAAACTATACTATGCTGTCTGCTTTTATCTGCTGAGTTTTACTGATATCTCAATTGTAAAATTTGATTAATCAACCTGGAGTTGGGGCAAAATATGCCAACGTATTGGTCAGACTTATTTTAATTTCTTACTCACATTTACAAAAAAAACCCAAACAAAAACAAATTTTCTCATGAGTTGGATGCACCGTATGGCCTCAGAAGTATATCAAGGTATGTCAAGAAAGCAATTCTTATAACGGCACTTATGACAACATTGCAAAAAAAAGTTAAAGAACATATTTTTTAAAAATTCAAAACAATAATAAAAATATGTTAAAAAGAATAAACAGTTTTTTTTTTCAAAATATGACTTTATAATGAGGTATTAAATCGAGTATAGGAATAGGCAAAGGGGCAAATTAACTCAAATTGGCATATGAACCAAGATGCCCCTGAACTGAGAAAGGGTTTCAATTTTTTTCAATCAAGTTTTTTGTGTACTCTATAAAGACAAAATTAGAAGGACTGAAAAATACCCCAAAATCAGGCCAAACCCCTGAAAGTTAAAACATCTTCATATTGGTAGCTAAGTAGCTTTGGGAGGCTAATTAACTTCTCCAGCCATCATAAGGTCCACTCTGATATGGGAAACACAACACAGATCTGTACATGTTGAATGTGGGTGGGGAGCCTGTAGTGTGTGTGTTTTTTGTAATCATCTATACCAGTGCTATCTTGGCATGGCTCTTTTTAATAGAAGCCATATGGATATTGGAACAGATTGGCCTCATCTCTTTTAATGAAATGAAACTTTAAAAAAATGTATTCAAAAGTGTGACAAAGCGGTGTAGAAACACTGAAAAGCTGCCTCCAGCTGTTAACATTTAGACTTTACACAACAGGCATTTGTTTTGCGAACAGGGTTTTACAGTGTTAGTGTTGGTCTTCACTCGTGCGGACATGGAATTTCCCCCTCAGTCTTAACCTTCCTGCATATGAAGCGTCTTATTTTTTTTTTTTTACAACTCTGACTCAGATTTTCCTCTTTCTTGCTGACTTCTATAAACACAGTTGTCACATTTCAGGTTTTCCAGCACTCCACCGCGCTGTTTACCTCACTGCTTTGCTTCTGTTGAATAATATGCTTATTCTTTTTCGTCTCCCCTCAGTCTGAGAGAACATCAAGGCAAAGTGGGGGAATAAAAAAATGAAGTTTCTCACCAGTGTGAGTTACCACGACGCTCACCAGATGTGTACGTGTCCGTCTAAGGCCATCAGAAGCTGAAGACAGGTCATTTTTAAAAGGTAAGCGCTGACTTCTAGTTAAAATCTGACTTCGCTCTGAACAGCTGATTCCAAAACAGCACTTCAGGACATTTTACTAGCATAGTTTTGGCATGCAGTGCTCATCCTTTGTGACCGTTAACAGATTTCTGCTGCGTGAGTGTGCAGCAGAACGGATCTTAATCAAGCATGGGGTATTGCTGTAAGTCCAGAGCTCCAGGCGCAAATCTAATCTCTTTGGCACATTATACAGTAAATCAGAACTGTGGTTAAGTCGAGTGCCTGCCAACTCGGAACAGCTACAGTGTGGATTTATGACTGGACTTACTATGGGAGCTTATTTCAATCTCTTTATTTGGGTCTGAGACTGATGAACCACTCCATGACACTGGCTCAGATTTTTCATTTGTTTTAATCTTGAGGTGTCCATGTAACGCTTTGGGCCTTGGTGGGTTATTATGGAAACAAGCGGTCCAAGAGAGATAGCCGGTCGCCGCCAGTTTTAGCTGCAGCATCCAATGGGAATGATGTCCCCATGCCGAGACAGGGCAGACACTGATGGATGGCCTAGCTTTCTGCCAGTTTCTAGTCCCACGTTGGAGCCCTTGTTATGAAAATATGGATGGAAGCAGGCTGATGGGCCGCAGAGAGATGACATCTGCTCCTGTGATGGATGATCACCTGCATTGCATCCACAAGAGATGGAGATGAAGCATAATTGTGGCCTGAGTTCTTAGAGATTTAGCCCCTCTCAGCATCCATTTGGATTGTGCCTGACTCAAAAGTATGCAAATCCCTGACACCATGCACAATCTGTATAAATCAGAAAAATTAAGTAATGCATTATGAAAAGAAAAATACAGAAAAGACGTTGCAATTTGACGGGATTGGAGTGAAAACCCCTAAAAACAATCGCTGTTGAATCAGTTTTAATTTGGTTACCTCATTTAGTCTTCAGTTCACATCTAACATGAATTGCTGACATTTGCTCTTCCACATCTGTACATAATCCAGGTTAAAAATAGGTTAAAGTAGATAAAAAGTATATCATTGTGCAAATGTATCAGGAAAAGATTCAAAATAAATCCATTACAATATATACCGTAACAGATTACATGAAAAGTTATAGATTGAAGCTGGAGAAGAAGGCCAGCAAGATGCAGGTATACATTAAGGTGCCTCAGGGATTTCTTACAAGGTTTCATTTTTTCTACAGGTGAAATATGCGATCTTCTGTATTCACCGTGTGTAGAGTAGGGTTTCAGGATGGAATCCTTTTTTTATTTGTGAAAACAAAATATAAATCGCCTGTTAAGATCCCCTCAAACTTTGTTTTAGAATGTGTGATGTCTTGATGAAACCAAGCTTAGACATTTAGGCCGCATTTCCAAAATGAACAGTTGTCACGAAACAAACTTGAGTATTTCTTAAAGAACACCACACACAGTAAAATTTGGTGACATTTGCCTCATAGACAGGTCTTATACTTCTTAACAAGACCAGAGATTTTTGTTTAGATAGATGGTGGTGAAACTTTGACTAATATGTACAGTATGAAAGTGGATTCAAATATTTTATTTTTTTTGGTTTGCTTTATATTGTACAGAAGAGAATTAGGGCATCTGGGGGGGGGAGAGAAGAATTCTGGCTTTAATCTCAGAACTCTGACTTTATGTCAGATGGATACCTGAGAGGAACCTTCAATGACCAGGATGCAAGTTGTGGAGGAGGACAACAAACTTTCTGGAGGAAGATGTTGGATTTAAGCCAGTTTCTCCATAGTCGAGGAGTTCCCAAAACTGTCATTTCATTAATGAAAGAGCAAAAGGATTCCACTGAGGTGCCCATTTGCTTTTCAAAGTCAGAATTCTGAGATTAAATTCAGAATAATTTTTTCTTTACTTTTTTCAGTAGCCCTAATGCTCTTCCATAGTATTATCATTCTTCTAAATCCTCAAAATTTTAGTTTTTCCTGAATACTGGAAATTTTATGTGACCTTAAGAGAAAAACATTACTGTAGTGTAAACCTACGGTGTTTTTTTCGTTTTGTTATTGCAACGTTAACGTGGATTTTCTGCAGATTTCCATGCAATATTTATTTTCCTTTTCTGCCCTGGTATGTAAATCCACTCCCTCAAAGGAGGCTGAGTCACGTTAACCCCCCCCCCCCCCCCCCCCCCCCCCCCCCCCCCCCCCCCCACACACACACATTTTTAGGGAGGGGCCTTTATAGGCCCCTCCCTCGGGCCTATAAAGAAGTGATGTTAATGGTAGCATTCACAGAGGTGATTTCTAGCCTGCCTCTTTGTGCCAGCACTGGTGGCCTTGGGCTGGCTGATTGATGTTTGTTGTTCTGTATTGAACTCTGGTTTATATTGCTTTAGCTGCAGCTCCATGGGGGCTTTGCTTGTGGCACATTCAGTTCTACGCAGACCTCCCATTGAGACGTCGCCGCCAAGAATGACCGTGAACTCCATCTCCTGCACAGGGCTCAAGGACAAACTTTGTTCCTCCAATGTGACCTATTTCTAGGAGCAGGGAGAGGGAGCAGAAATGAGGGACAGATTTGTGTGCAAGTCTGTAGCAGGACCTAGCCTACTTCTTCTACCCTACTTTATCCCCAGTCTTGTTGTTGGAGCTGATCAGAGTTACACAGATTACACCATCTCTTTGCTAAATTTGGAGAAGATGCTGGTTTACAAAATAAAAGTATTTTGAGTGGTGTATATTTAAGGCATACAGCTGTTCAGATTTTAGCAACTGAATTTGAAAATGTTTACATTTGTGAGATACCACTGTATTTGTGGGCATTATTTGCTGCAGTTTTCAAAAGAAATTCTTAATAGGGATAGTTCAACTTTTATAACGATTTTTTTTTTTATTGATGTCACAATAACAAAAGTTACAATTAAGTATTTCTGGCTGTACATCTGACAGTGTTTACAGTCAGAGCCCCATGAATTTATAATTAATGAACTGCTTAGTCATTTTAAATTGATAATTACTGAATGTCTCATAAAGCCAATAGGAAATAAATGGTTTAAATAATAAACTTGGTCAGTTTTTCAAGTTCATGAAAAATTTACATTTTTATCAGCTTCTAATTGATAGTATTCTTGCAGTTCTCCCAGCCGAACAGTCTGTTACTACAATAAAGTTTCAGCCACGATTGATAAAATCAAAAGACTGAAAATGAGCTATTTCCAGTGAGGTGTGTAAGAATAAAGTCAAATAAAGCACTGAGATGCAAAAGGGTATTTAAAGAGATATTTCATTCACCACTCTCAACACAAAAAGCCTAGGAAGAAATATTTTGAACACTCTCATAATCTGGTTCTGAAAGAGAAATTGTCTTGCATCAGCTTGATGGCTTTATACTTGGTGCCTGTATGCTTTTTTTGTTGTTTTAAAGAACTGAAAGTAGTGGAAAGAGCTAAATAGGTTTTAACTCAAAGCTGCTTTTTCCACAGCTATTGATTTCTTTCCTTTCTCTTCATTCTCTTGTCCAACAAAGGGAGCTCAGGGCTTTGCTGATGTTTCTTTGGTTAGAGGAAATGGCAGAGGACTGAAGCAGGGAGAAGGAGGTGTATCTGTATCAGAGAGAGGCTGGGCTGTGTTGTGAGGAAGAGGAGGAGGGAACATATGAAAGCTGAGGAAGGGGAGGGGACTGAGCTCTTATTCACATTGGTGGCATTTGTCTTGAGAATGAGCTGTTTCTTTTATTTTTTGGAGAGGGATTTGGAGGTTGTTTTTTTTTTTTTTTGAGGGAGGGTTGGTTTTAGAAACAGAACATAGCAAGGGAGCGAGCTTATGTCTTAGAAACGTTGTAGTGTAGGCTGGGTTATCAGAGGAGCTGGTCTGACACCAAAGCAGCCATGCAAGGAACAAACTGGGGTAAGAAACTCTGAGGGTTGGACTGTTGGAGAAATGGAACGTTGCCTTTATTTACTTTTGTAGCAAGAGAGACAGGATGTTTGTACGGCTGGTTCATTTTTATACTTGTGTAGTTGGGAATCATTCTGGTTTATTGCACTAAAAATGGCTTTTTAAAGTTGTGGAGAAAAAAAAGCTTCGATTTTGTATTGGTGTAAAATACAAGCTACTTTCACAAATGAGCTTTTTAAAATTCAGTTTCAGCTCCTTAGAAACAAAAATATCTATTTTATATGTCACATTCATATGGAAACCGTTTTGATACTAAAACTAAGAACTATATTTTTTAGTTAACAAGCTTACTCAACTTCCTGAAAAACCAAACTGTCACGTGCACATCTGACATCACGTAAGGCAGCTGGTCAGAACTCTTTTAAAGCATTTTTACTTCTGTTTTCTTGTTTTTCTTTATTCATCGTTTTTAAGATCATCTTTCAATGGTTTAGTTATTTCCTGTGCAGCTGCTGCAAAATATTTAAGGTCCATGTGAGAAAAAATCCTGGATTTTGGAGAGAAAAGAAATGGACCACAGAAGCCTGTCATCCCAACACTGCATGCACCTGCATTACCACTAAACCCATGACCATCATTGCTATCAGCATTGGAGGGAAGAAGTGCAAGAAAAATACCATCTGAGTAGTCAGAGACTTCAGCTTGCATGCAAAGCTACTTTGCTGGCAATTCATGTAGTATTTAAGGTGATGCAAGAAAAATTCACATTTATTCATGTTAAGTGTGGTGAATATGCCTGAAAAATAAATGACATTGAAAATACAAAGAAGATAGCTCTATTGGATACAGAAATATAAAAAGATATATTAACTGTTGCAACTTTCTGCATAATTATTATGCAACAAATGGCAGTAAGCATGGTTTTGACATCCTGTCAGCAGCTAATTAGCGTTCACATCAGCATCGTTAGCAGCCTTACTTGGGAATATTTACATTTTTCATTGTGGCTGCAGTTTTTGTCAGGTCTGTGAGGTGTCTGGCTGCGGAAAGCTGGGTTGTCGTTGGAACCAAAATAGCATTGTCACACTTTTGCCCTCTGTTCCACTTTCTGAAGAGAGGGAGAAGGATAAAGAGGTGGGAGAGGGGGGTACAGAGTGAGATTCAGAAGTTTCAGTGGTAGGAGAGTGGAGGAGGGGATCTCCAGGCATGCAGACGTTCCCTGCAGAAAACTTAAGATGCTCACTCTTCCAGAAAATGTCCCTCTTGAGGCTCTCAAAAGGTGAAGCCCCAGTTGAGGGCTGACATTTTCAATTAGGACACATTGAACATTTTACCTGGTGCGAGGTATATTTTTAGCTTCTGAGGATATGTGTTTATGGTGTGGCGCAAATAAAGAGGGATTTAGCTTAAGCTCCTTCAGTTTGGGTCAATGCAGGTTTGTGTGATGTTGGAGTTGAGGTATACACTGTGCTCATTTAAACTGCTCCTGTAATCCATTTTTTATATTTGTAACGCCTGTAATGACCAGTCTCAGGCGTAGCCAGACAGGAAGTGACTCTACTTGCCAGTAAATAGCATACATTTATAAAGGCCTACGGTATGTGGATTGGTGTTACCTAGCTGGCAGACTGTAGTAAGACACTGTAGTTATTTTAGAGCAGACTGCAGACTGTTTCACATTTTTATGTGTGAATGTATGAATTTGCAAAGTGAAATCCCAGCAAAAACTTCTCAATGTTGTGCTTTGAGGCATCATTTCAACACGAGGAATAAGATGAGTTAGATATACCTTGTGAATGTTTTCTTTTTTTTTCTTCTAATTGCTAATTATCTAATCCAGTTCAAATCTGCTTTTAGATAAAAATGAGAGATGCACAGACCCAAGCACAGCCTGGTCACTGGCGTCAGGTTAAACTAAACATAAGTGAAGAAGCACTAATATTTTTTCAACAGACAGTTGAAGTTACAGTTCAGTCATTTTTAATTGGAAGCCTGAAAAAGTGAATCTGTAACCAGAATTTTTTTTTTGAGCTGTAATTCCTGTTGCTGGTGACACTGCTGGTCAGCTGGCTAAAAGAAGGCTACTACATTTAAGATCTTACAAATTCAACTGTTTGTGAATATTTCCAGTCACATCATCCAGTGGATCTGGACCTTCTCTGTCCATTTTAAAAGGGAACAGTGTTATTAAAATTTATTTCTCTAGTGGATTTTGTGTGACATCCTGTGAAGTGTTCTAGCTAACCAGGGAAGCGGGCTTAGCAGGACATTAATAATGGTTAATGTTCCACTGGATGTCAACAGGATGGTCTTTCCTTCCTGTTCATGTTGTTGTTCCTTGTTCTGCTCACTTTAATCAATCTTACAACAAATTCAGTAGAGGTTCTTTGCATTTCTTTTAGTTGTGATAATTACAAGAAAACATTTCAGGTTAATTGTTTGCTCTCCTCAGCTGGAGCAGCACACATTCCTCCAGTCAGAGGAGTGACTGAAAGGCATTAAAACCCCTTAAAGGCTTTCCCCAGACAAAAACAGTTTGCTCAGTCAGAATCAGCTGACAGTGTAGACTTTATGTGGGTAGCTGAAATGTCGCCTACATGCTGTACCGTGTTTATTGTTGTTACTGTCAGATGTGGTCTATTTGCAGTAATTGCTTCAATAGGTTTTGACTGTTTAAGACAATGGGTATAAATTGCCTACTTAATTTTACAACCATATTTTTTGTCATATTGTAAACTTAGAGCTCTGCTTGAAGTTTAGAGTTTTGCCCTCTCTGTAATAGAGAGCAAACATCCATCTTTTAGTCATTAGCTGTAAATGCCCATTTATTTTCCATTAAGCCTCATTTGGACGACTGCGAGAGCCATAAAATGATTAAAGTTTTTAAGATACTAAGGAGGGTCCTGGCCTCCCTGTCAGCCCTCTGACCGCTCCCCCATTCCCTTTACTTTCCCTCCGTTAATGTTTGAGGCCCTCGTCTCTATGACAACAAAAGGGAAACCAGGACTGCATGATCATGGCAGAGGCTTTAAAAACAGTCGAGACCCTTTTGCTTTGCTTATAAGGGGCCCTGCGTAGTTTCCTCAGGGATTAGAGCTCATTCATTTCTCTCTGAACAGCAATGGACTCTTCTTGATCAGAAAGAATGATCCAATATAAACAACTGCAAAATGATGTATTTGTTAAACTCCTCGAGCTTTCTGATCTGGGTCACTAAGATCTATATCAGGTATGCGCGTAAAGGACAGTAAACGTTCACCCAAATATATTATTGGAAAGCCGAATTTTAAAGCTTTTTGGGGACTATGTAGCACTAGTGTCTAAACAGGAACTGGGCATGAAGAAAAGTGAGGAATATGTACAGTAACGCTTCCAAACTTGAACGCTTTGTGGAGCACCTTCTCTACTGCTAGCCTACAGTACCATAAATTTAATTGTGTATTTTTGGGCTCAGCATGTTAAAGTAAAAGACAAATTATAAGACGTAGGGAAAGTTGAGCTGGAAAAACAAGATCAAACATGGATATATGTTGAAGGTCTTATGGAGGCATAGAAAAATAGGGCCAGATGTCAAATGGTTAAAGAGACACCAATACATTTTGAAAACCCCTCTTTCAACCTGTTGTCTCCACTGAACACATGCCTTTAGCTGGTCTTCACAGGTTAATCTCTGAAGCACATTTGTTTGAAACTCTTAACAGCTCCACATGTCCCAGCTAATAATACTTCCATTGATTAAGAATACTTTATCATTTTATCAACACAGAAAAACAAACCAAGAATGCAATCACATAATTTAATCCTGTTTTTTTCCATGCATCATAACACACTGTAGAACCACATTTGTCCCAGTCACTTCAGAGTTGAAGTAGGGATCAGCCAGGCTTAAAGGGTGCTGATTAACGTTTGCTAATCAGTCAAGTCATACAAGTGGCCTTATAGGCGTGTTGTAAAGTTGGCACATTGGAAAAGTACCTGGTCTGGCCTCTTGTTTTGCTGCTCTGCTCCAGAAATGCGTCTGTTCAGCATTCCAGCTGTCAGCTTTTCTTCTACCTTGTTTACCATCTTTGCTAGTTTGTAATATTGCTTCAGGTCTTTATTCATAAAGGGTTTCTCAGGATGAGAGCGTTACAGAGGAAGTAAAATGACAAAAAAAGGTAATTCCGTCATCTTTCTGAAACGTTAGAACAAGACACACCCGCATGTCGGATATCCTCATATTCTGACTCACTTTGTTTATGTTTTTAAACATAACAGGCTCCATCATTGTTTTTAAACGCAGCATGACTTCATTACCAAGTATCCCGTTGACCATTGTTCTCCAAACAAAAATTTAGCAGCCACCCATAAAAAAAAAAATCTGCTGTCATCAGCCTTATGATGTCAGTATTTACCTTCAGCCTTGTGAGGGTGAAGGAATAAACATGCGAGTTTGACTTTTCCCCCACATTATTCCCGCAAGCGCATGTAGATGGATTTGCTCAGGAATTTTGGCCGTCAAAGTATCCCGGCAGGTTTAACCTGTCTCCTCTCTCCTGTGCTGCACCGTTGGAGGACGATCCACAGCTGTGAATTTTCAGTTATTACCACGACTGACTGGATGTTTGGAGACAGTCGCGTTTGCTGCTATAACGAAAATTGCCAGCATGTGGGTCAAAGTTTTACATCTCGGACCAGGCGAACCCTTCCCCGTGTTGACTCAGAAGCCTTGTGGCTGCAGCCAAGTTTGTGCTGCTTGGCTGAATTTACTGAATGGCCCGTCCTGGTTCTCTGTGTGTGGATTTTTTTAAGGCTCTACTTTACTGCATAATGTTTGCAGTAAACTAAAAACAGTGTTGACGACTGAGAAACAGAAAGTGTATGAATTTTATTTCCTAGATAAAAGCAGGACATTTGGAAAATGTCTTGATATTTTGATATTTTAAATGTGTGTTGGTTTAGGCAATGCTCTACTGGGACACCTTGAGTCCTACCATTCTTGTGAATTGTATTGGTAGGTAGCACCTACCTAAGCATTCTTGCTGACCATTTACTTTACATGCAAAAGCGACTCCTTGATGACCTCTTTCAACTAGATCTTCAAATCCACACCTCGAGGACCGGTGTCCTGCAACACACCTGGGTCAAATAATGAGGTCATTAGCATTAGCAGACCCCTGAACTAGATAATGCACCCTTACACAAGCACAGAAATGGTTCTGGAATGGCTGTGGTTTTCCAAATTCCCCACATCTCAACCCAATCATGAGGGATACGCTGGACAAATGGGTCCAATCAATGGACACACCTAACAATGTACATGACTTAAAGGATTGACTGCTAACCTTTTGGTACCAGAATCCACAGCATGTCTTCCGGGGTCAGTTAGTTACTTCAGAATATTACTTCAGGAAAAGTAGGACAAACATACTGATGCTGAAGCTACAAGAGTCTATAGGTCTTATGCTGTTTTTTTTTTGTCTCAATCTCCAACTTTCTTCTCTTAGTGCAACTGACCCCTCCGAGCTGCCACCATGGCCCTGGTTCAGGCTCTGCCCATATCTGCTGAGCCCCACGCCACCATCCACAGTGGAGGAGCTCGCCGACGACACCAGTCTGGCCCTTCACCCCCCATCAACCTGCCACCACCCACTCTGGATCCAATGGGCTCAGGCAGTAGCCTCGTCACCACACGTCAGAATCCCTACCAGGACCATCGCTCTGCTGCAGAGCTGGGGGGCAGAGGTCGGCGGCCAACGCCAGGGGCTTCCTGCTTAGGCTCCGAGTTACCCAGAGACCCACTGCTGCAAACTGTCCCACCTCTGAAGAAACAGAACTCCACAACATCCGGCAGAGGACTGGAGAAGGAGTGTCGGAACGGGAACTATACTTATATAAATGAGGACTATGTGGGGGACTGGAACGACAACCTTATTAGACCTCCGAGCCTGGAAAGCGAGCTGGAAGAGACTAAAGAGGGTCTCAGGTTGAATGGGAATGTGGGGGGACCTCCTCCGAGGCTCATCCCAGTGTCAGGAAAACTGGAAAAGGTGAGAGTTTACTGGTAGAAACACAACAGTCAGGAAGTAACAGGTAGTAATGAGAAATATATATAATTTTAGTTGTATTTAAGCCTGGGTTGGTTTTAAATGGATGTGGTTTAAAAAAAATCTATCGTAGCATAGCTACAGTTTAAAGATCTCTAACAAGATGCTAACATTAAACCTCTGAGTGATAAGTTTCTAACGTATAGAGTTCCCCATCTGACACTGCCAGTCAGCTGGCTGAAACATTTTTACCTCATTTACAAAAAAGGCTAATTTAGCTATTTGAAAAAATTTGAAAAATCAAGTTTTGGCCATGAGAGCCACCCATCACTGTAAAGAGACATGCAGTAAAAAATAAAAATCCCACACCTCTGGCATGTGGTCAGCAGTCAACTATCAGCAAAAGCCCAGTAGTTGTTTCTGCACAAGGTGCTCTAGGTGTTAAAGGTGATGCAGCCTATTGCCATGAGGCAGGTGCTGTTAACATTTAGACTGCTCTGAATAATCTGTTAAATAAGCAGGTTCACATGAACACCACTAATATACATTAACAGATATTTTTGACTGCGTTATTCTTGAAAAATGGTAGATTTTTTAAAATATTTTTTGCAGCATTAAGACTTGGATTGGAACTGCACAACATATCGAATTACAATTGTGATTGCAATATCAGTGTGTAATGTCTCTGTGGCAACTGACTGCTGCACTACTTAGTAGGATAAGTCATTTAAAGTGACATGCATTCATGTTCTTCATAGCCATCGTGTATTTTTTTCATCATGTACTTTTTTGATCCCTGAAACAGGGACAGTATTGTTTAAACGTTGCTGGGTATTGTTTCAAAAGTGCAAATACCTGGACCATGTCTAATATTGTTTGCTCTGTTACTTAAATTTAAATTAATTAAATTGTCACTCTTTGATTCTTCACTTTCTTCACTTTTTGCTGTTTTGTATTCTATCAGAACATGGAGAAAACAGTGTTGCGGCCCACTGCCTTCAAACCTGTCATTCCCAAGAGCCGCTCCGCCATGCAGTATCTCTCCCCTCGCCACGGTGCCAGTGCCCCTGAAGGCCAAAACAACCTGAACCTGCTCAGCCCCGCCCACAGGGAGGTGTCCCCGTCCTGCTCTGAGAAACGCAGCTCCTACAGCGGCGGACGCAACGCCAGCAGCGGCAGCAGCCAGTCTTGCTCGTTGTCCGACTCGGGCCGCAACTCCCTCTCTAGCCTGCCACCTTTCAACGGTGCCACCTACAGTCTTGCTTCAGCCGAGGTCCCTGCAGGTCACCTGGAGCCCATAAGGAGCGTCCCATCGGTCGGCACACATGGACACACCAACTCAGACAGCGGCCGCTCATCCTCCAGTAAGAGCACGGGCTCTGGCTCCATAAGTGGCCGGGGGCAGCATCAGTCCGACAGCGGGTCCGGCGGACGCTCCCCCGGCCCCGTGGAGGGCTACGAAGGCGTGGTGAGGGACCTGGAGGACAAACTGAGGGAGAGGGATCTGGAGCTGCAGCAACTCAAAGACAACCTGGACGATAATGAAGCTGCTATTTGTCAGGTTTGTTCGAATCAAAACTCTTCTTCTAGGAGGCCTTGTCCCGTTAACAGATTTCAGTGCAATCCTTTGTCACGCTTTAGGTTTATGAGGAGAAGCAGAAGCGCTTCGAGTTGGAGCTGGAGGAGCTGAGACAGAGCTGTGCCACCAGGATGCAGGTGGCGTCTCAGAAGGCCCAGCGTGCTCAACAGGTGCTACAACTGCAGGTTAGAACAAACACCTGTGCTTCAGAGTTAAACCAATAAACCTTGCAGATCATCGAAACCCTCAATTTATCATCACCAAACTTCAAATCATCCCAAATGTTAGAGTCCCTCTGTCTATAAAAACACAGTATTAAAAAAAAGCCCTGGAGAAGTACAGGAAGGATTGGATGTGGACTGAATGTCTGCAGTGCAGAGTAGCTACTTTGAGAAACCAAAACAGATAAATACAAATGTTTTGACTATAAACATTGATGTTAGCTATAAAAATTAAAACTTTAGCATCCTAATAGGACGACAAAGGTGAGGTTTAAGAGTGGGAGGCTGTACGTTTAAACTACTAAAATCCCCCTTAACGAACTCTTTAATATTGTATTTTTCTTTCCAAAATATAAACTCAAAAGTGTATTTTATGCTATTTAGGTTTATCAGCTCCAGCAGGAGAAGAAGAAGCTGCAGGAGGACTTTGCTCAACTCTTAAAGGAGAGGGAGCAGCTGGAGGAGCGCTGCACCTCCTATGAACACGAGAAGATCCAGCTGGGGCCTCGGCTGGAGGAGACCAAGTGGGAGGTGAGCAGATGAGGCTCATTAAAGCATGTCGGTATGCAACCGCATGGTGAGCTCAATAAACATGATGAAGAAATGGAGATGAAGAGTGGATTTCCGGGCACACGTCACTCTTTTATAGGGCGCACCCTTCAGATTTATTGGTGCATCGAAAACCTGAAAATAAATTTGTTATTGCAGCTGCAGCATCATCTAAGTTAAAAATAGCAGGCTAATTCAGCGGGGTAAAAATTAGTAATTGCATATTATAGAAGTAACTAATTCTACAATTATTGACACCCCTAATCATTTCCATCAAATGAATGCAACTAAGCTGTTTTTATTCAAAGCACCAATGAGGATCACTTTTGTTTTCTTTGATTGTATTAAAGCTGAAAATGTCTTCACATTTCACACCAGGCCTGTTTGATCAAACTCTAGTTTGTTTGCTTAGAGAGTCTGGTTTGTTTGGGGAGGTGTGAATGTGCAGCTGACCTTTGCAAAACTCTAGCTTGTCTAAAAACCTCGGTCTCTGTTCGGTTGAAACTGCCAAGCAGATCAAAAACCCTCTCCAAAAGTGGGAAGCAGACTGTAACTCTAGGCATTTTGGGTAAATACAACAAAAACTGACATGTTTGAGCACTAAAGGGAGAAATGGCTTGTGGTCTTTTACCACAGACAAAAAAGAAATCCCATAACCTTGATAATTTGATGGCACTCCATGTTTGTTTACAATTTGTAAATGATTAAGTTGCGCCCATGTCTTCCTCTGAGGTTTTTGTGTCACTTCCTTTGGTGCAGCACCAGCACAGGTGGGAGGAAGGCAAAACAGGTTTTTCAATTAGTCAGACTGTCCAGTGCAGTGTGAAAGCGAACTGCACCGGCTAAAAATGTAACAAATGTTGGAATTTTGGTCCCCAATTGAAGTCTACTGGACTATTGGGTGTGAAAACACCCTAAATTGTTAGTTTTCATCTTACAGTTTAATGAAAATATCTCTAACTCCTGAGATACTGAGGTTTTCTTTAAACAAGATTGCACAAAATTACTGTATTTTCGTCTCTCAGGTATGTCAGAAGTCGGGGGAGATCTCCCTGCTGAAGCAGCAGCTGAAGGAGGTGCAGAGTGAGTTGGCTCAGCGCGTGGGCGAGATCGTCTCTCTGCGAGGTCAGCTCAGAGAGACTCGTGGCGAGCTCACCAACACTCAGGTGCTGCTTCAGGAGGCCCATGGCACGACACGCACACGGACCATGGAGCTGGAGGTGTGCGAGAACGAGCTTCAACGTCGAAAGAGCGAGGCGGAACTACTCAGAGAAAAGGTGGGGCGCTTGGAAGGAGAGCTTTCTCACCTCAAGGACACCCTGGCCAATCAGGGGCCAGGAAACAGACAATGTCAGGTGTTCCAGGAAGCCGAGGAGCACCTGCTTGCCTACGAAAGCGACGAGGCGAAGGCCCAGCGGCAGAGCAGCGCTGAGGCGCTGCAGGGCATGAAGACGCAGATGGAAGGGTTGAAATCGGATTTGGCCTTCGAACGCAAGAAGGTCGAACAGCAAGCAGGAGGTTTTGAGGAGGAGAGGCGGATATGGCAGGAGGAGAAGGACAAAGTGATCCGCTACCAAAAACAGCTGCAGGAGAACTATGTGCAGATGTATCGCAGGAACAGAGAGCTGGAGCAGCTCCTGCAGGAGCTCAGTCTGGAACTGGAGAGCAGAGAGGAGGACGAGGGCAGCGGCAACGAGATCAATTTTGATGAGATTGCTGCAACAGAAATCTGATCCTCATGGATGTCCTTTTTTATTTTATTTGCACTACATTTAACGCCCTTCCTCCCTTCCCCTGTAGCAATATCTTGTGTTCTTTATGTGACTAACAACCAGACAAGTGTCTCCACACTTCAGCTGTGACTACTGTCGCTCTTGAGAGTTGTTGACCCTTAAATGTCATTAACCACACTAACTCTCTGCTCCTACTATAGAAGCTGCCATTGCACTGATGAGTCGGCCGAGTCCTGGTGATATTTCACACCTTTAGGAGTTTGTGAGTAACTTTGGTCAACGTTCACCACCATCCTCCTCCTGTCCTGGTTCTGACCGCAGTATCCCTGCTGGGTTTATCGTTATACTCCCACTCTGTCCACAGTTTCACTGATACAGTCGATGTGTCAACCACAGATTCATTGTGTCATGGTAAGATTTAGGTGTTAATGTCTTTGAGAAACTGGATGATGGCAGAGTTCAGATCATTTTTGCTTTTACTTAAACTACATCATGGACAGCCATAAATCCCCTAAAAGAGTCTGTACTATCCCTGTAGCAACAAATTAGTATTGAGGTTCTGAACTATATTATGAAACAAAACCTACAGTAAGTGATATTGACACCTTCCATTAAAGACGCACTGGCTTCCCTTTTCCACCTTTACATACCAACTTAAAAATAATCTCAACCACAGATTACCCAGTTACCTCTGGGTAATAGTCAAAAGTTCTTTTGGCTTTTTCGCAGCATAAATTACACTGTTCTAAATAACACCTCTGCTTTACAGTATACGAGCCTGGCAGCCAGTTTCAATGCATGTTCTTGTTTAATCTCCCTATTTACCGTTGTGGCCTCGAGATATGCAGCTGTCGGCGTGAGTTTAATCTGTTCAGGCTTGTTTTGATCTTTAAAGCCAATATGCAAGCTAAGCTAAAATGCTTCCTGATGAGAAAATATGAGTGAATACCAGTTAAGATAAAGAGTCAAGCAGAAATTATAGTGGACATCATACATCATCAGATGCAGTGTTTTGCAAAAGTGTCACTCTTCCATATTTTACCATGTCATCACCACAGACATCATTGGACTTCATTGGGATTTTGTGTGAATGACGAACATAAAGATGGAAAAGGATGCATAGATTTCAAAATTCCCTTTAGTTGCAGCTGCAAATCCTTTTGGGGTCTATTTACTACCTTTGCACATAGTGACTTAAACTTTTGCCTTTTTTTAAAAATTTTTTATAAAGTAACCCAAGCATAGCCAGATTGGTTGGAGAGCTTCCATTTTAAAGTCTTGCTATAGTCTCCCAGCTAGTTTTAGGTATTGAGATTGTGTATTCTGGGTGATGTGTGGCATTTGTGCTCCACCATGAATGGCACTTGGCTTGTAGACCAATCTCAGATTGAACAGCATTCATCAACTAAGGCGATATCTGAAGGCAATTTGTTGCGCTGGATTATTTTTAGGGGTATCAGAGTAAAGCTGTCTGTAAATAATAGTGTAAAACATGTTTAAAACCATGTGTCATATGCCTTCCACTTATGCACAACATTGTGCTCGTCCATCACCAAAAATCCTAATAAAATAGATGAAAGTTTGTGGTTGAAACGTGACAAAATGTGAAAAAGTTGTAGAGGTGTCAAGTCTTCAGTAAAGCACGGGATAAAATGTAAGCAGACCTTCTGCTTGGCGATGCGAAGGGCTCATTGTTCTCTAGCAAGAGCAAAGAGAAGCATGTTACAGCACTAAGCCACATTAGTGATAGCCTCGGCTTTTAATCAGGAAAAAGTTGTCATTTCCTCTTTTTGCTGTGACGTATTATATTTGTTTATTACATCCCTGAAACGGAGAGTTCTTGCACTGAAGAATGTATTTGGACTACTTGCCTCCACTGATCTTTAACATTTTAGTTCCAATAAACCAGAAACCCAAATGTTTTTTTTTGTTTTATCAGATCTTCTGCAAATAGGGTTTATATATTGTCTTTTTGCTCCCACAGGCGTCTGCCTGTCCCCATAAATAAAAACATAACCACTGTGAATAGACCAAAGCAATGTCCAACATGTCTATTTTCCTCCAACAGATGCAAAGCTTGGTTTAACCGTGTGTGAATTTTTTGTTCGTTTCCTCACTACAAATTTTATAACCTTCAATATTTGTATGAAGACATTAAATGTATATTTTCATGCTGTACATTTCTTGAACAAAACCAATGTGGTTTTAATTAAAATGTGATTTAAAATCAAGTTTCCAGTGTTTAATGTTTTTTTATTCAGATTCTGCATGTTTAAAAGTTTTGACAGGGAAACCATCTCCAGCCTGGTGTGTAGGATCTACTTTGGTTGACATTTAAAGTTTTTCTGTAACACTTGATTTTGTTTAAATAGCTCATATCTGCCCTCTGCAGGTTGAAAAAGGCATAGACTGTCATAAAAGTTTAAAAGGCACTCAAATGACTTTACTGTACAAATAGAGATGTGTTCTTCACTACTTTTCAAAATGACTCTTTGAATGGATGAATGTAGCTGCAAAATCAGAGCAAAACTTTTTACAATGTTTTTTTTCATAATCCTTAATTCCTATGATCATCAAGGTTGTTTGTTTTATCATACGCAGCATGTTGCTCTCTTTGAAATTAATGGTGAAATGACATACCTGACCTCTGTTCCTACAGCTCTGCAAGTCAGTGTTTCTTTAATTCTCACTAATTAAGCTCAAACTTGTCTTTTTAGAAGTTTTTGGGAACTTTGACCACAAACACCATGGGGTCTTTGGCCTTGTTGCTGAAGGCTTTGCGGATGATGTCAACGGCATGCTGGTGGGTCACTCCTTGGAGGGAAACTCCATCCACAGACACCAACTCCATTCCAGCCTGGAACAAAGTGAGTTTCTCCAGGTCAGTCAGTCATGCAAACGGTATGCTGTATTTGGGTAAGTGAGATCTACCTGCCTGGCACCCCCCCCCCCCAAAAAAAAAACATGCCACATTCAGTGTTTATCAGAAACCGCTGATCTACTAGGATTTTCACATGCAAATCTCTCTGGTTCATAGAAAATAGTCAAAAAAAATCCAGTGAGCAGCAGTTGTTTGGATAAAAGTACCTCGTTATCAGAGGAGAATAAGCAGGCTGGTATGAGATGACAGCAAGGCAACCCTTGCCGAATTATACTCAAAATGCTTGGAATGCAATCTCTAGATGCACAGCATGTCAAATTATGAAGCAGGTGACCTAGCAGTAGATCACGCCAGATGCTGCTCCTGTCGAGAACAGGAACCCGAGCCTACAATTTACAGACTGAAAAAACATTGCCTAGTCTGATCAGATGGTAGGGCCAGAATGTGGTAGAACTTGCATCAAAGCACGACTCCATCTGACCCTGTATTAACCATTCAGGCTGGTGACGATAAAATGGTGTGGAGGATATTTTCTTAGAACACTTTGGGCCCCTCAGTACCAATCAACTGTCATGTAAACATCCCAGCTTAAATGAGGTACATCCAGGTATTATTGCTGACTGTGTTCATCCCTTTACAGTCAACTTTATAGTTGTAATAAGGATAAGACGCCTTATTACAAAGCTCTAATAGTCTGGTTTCTTCATGTCTCAACCCAATAGATAACTTTTAGGATGTGATGAAAAGAGATCAGGCACATCTGCATCAACTGCTCGATTTATTTTGCATCCCTCATTACAAGAGTACTTGGTGACTACTCATTAACTTAGCAACGAGTGAAGCGTTCACAAACCATGAGATAACTGGCAAAAGCAGATTTGGGAAGAAAAAAAGGCCATGTCTGATCATATGATCAAGGTGACAGGACCTCCATCCATCCATTTTCTTACACCCTTGTCCCTAGTGGGGTCGGGAGGTGCTGGTGCCTGTCTCCAGCTAACGTTCCGGGCGAGAGGCGGGGTACACCCTGGACAGGTCGCCAGTCGCAGGGCGACATAGAGACATACAGGACAAACAACCATGCACACACTCACCTAGGGAGAATTTAGAGAAACCAATTAACTTGACAGTCAAGGTTTTGGACTGTGGGAGGAAGCCAGAGTACCTGGAGAGAACCCATGCATGCACAGGGAGAACATGCAAACTCCATGCAGAAAGACCCTGGGCCGGGAATCGAACCCAGGACCTTCTTGCTGCAAGGCAACAGTGCTACCAACTGCGCCACTGTGACAGGATCTGACGATCCTAAAATTCTTGTCTCTTTACCTTAAGCACCTCGCACATGGAGGCGGCTCCTCCAGGAAAGATCTTCTCGATCTTCACGGTTGGCTGTACCTTTGACTCGATCCCACCAGAAATGCTGATGCCTGTAGGAGTTAGTGGCTGTAGTGATGTGTTTTTACAGCAACTGATTTAAATAGGAAAACAAAAGCTCAACGCTTAGCTCACTGACAGGCATGCAAACACCATATGATAGCGTTGCTTCATAATGTGTGTACACAGGTGCACACATTGTGTGATAAATTAGAAGATAGTTTATTTCATTAATTAAAATGCAAAAAGATGAAACCTATAATGTCGATTTGCTAAATGCAGAGCAAGCTCTTAAATGCGACAATTATGGCTCATAGTTAATTTAAAAACCCAAGTTTAGTTTCTAAGAAAATTCTAATTTTCATGTATACCTCACTTACATTTTCCACAAAATATTGCTAAAGCTTATTAATGGAAAGCTGAAATAAAAACACAATAAAACCAACAATGCAGACGAGCCGAAAGGCTGCTGTTAAAACTACGTGGGCTTTCTGAACATCTCAGCTGAGCCACAGGCTGATCACCTCCATGCTATGTTGTGTTAATGCAGTAATTCATGCAAAAGTCCTTTTCAATAGTATTTCAGTGCATGGATATAATTTTTAGCTGGCTGTATAATTTTTTTTTTTTAGTTTTATGTAATAAAAACGGACTTTTTGGGTTTTCATTAGATATGAGCCATAATAATGACTATGGAATATTCCAAGTTATTGATATACACTTTTAAGTTTCCTCATTAGTAGCAATATAGCAATTATAAAAAGCTGAACGAGAAGAAAATACTCCCATAAAAGCTTTGACTGAGACAGAATGAAAGTTATTTACCCAGAGACTGTTTGGTCTTGGAGATGCTGACTGTCTTCAGTCGATGCTCCTGTTCAGGCTCAGTACCGTTGAGCCTGTTCTCTGAGGAAGTCCGATGACCGTTCATCTGTCGCTCCTGACTCGTACCAAACACCTGCGACAGCAAGGGTCGGCTCCTACGGTTCGCACTTTGCACGGTGAACGCACCGTTCTTACTCCTATCTGCACTTCTCTCCCTCCTGCCTTGAGAGTGGCTGTTCCTGAAGAAAGTCCTTCCCCTCTCAGAGTTTGTCTCCACCTTATCTGAAGATGAGCGCAGAGAAGCCTCATCAAAGTGGACGGAGCGAGTGGTGCCAATGTCTGTACGGAGAGGAGGTGGGGAGTCACTGCTGTGGGCCAGCAGCCAATTGGGAAGCAAGGGACCAGCAGAGCGGGACCTGGTGTTTCTGGACTCTGGCTTATATCCGTCCACAGGTATGTCCAGAAGAGCTGAGAAAGAGCTACAGGTCTTTGTTCTCCCCCTGGATCCCTGAGAGCCAGTCAGGCTGAGCTTCTCCAGCTCCTCCAGCAGGTGGCTCTCTTTTTCCACCTCCTCAGCACTGTGGAGCTCAAAGCCACCCCTATAATCTGGAGAGAGCATGAAAATGTTAGTTTCACAGATTAGAAAGAGCAAAAACTAAGTTGTAACAAGAAAAAAATATGAATGAGACAAAGAACAATACAAACAAGCAAAAATTGATCATACTGAATTAGCATGAGTGCATATTTCTATATGCACTCATGCTTTTGACGTTTCTGTCATCATGTCAAAAGCTAGCATCTTTAAACCTAGGATCTTAGAGTGAAAAACGTGTATTGCTGGTGATACTGGATAATGATGAGTGTGTGAGATAAAACTTCTGTGCGTAAAAGAGTTTTCTTAAAAAAAAGAGAGAAAAAAAACAACGTTTAAAGACTTGAAAACCCAACAGTTCTGATATTCAAGTATGTAGAAAAATGTTGCAATAGGTACAAATACTTACCAAACATCCCAAAATGTAATTATTTCATATGAATATTTCAATATGAAGTAGCTTTACAAAAAATAATATGGAAGAAACAGAAGGACTTTAAGGCCTCTTGAGAGTAAATAAAAAGCAAGAGATTGAAACCAGATGTTTCTTAGAGAACACCACAACTGGCAACAATGTATGTATTTATTTATTTATTTATTCATAAAAGAAAGAAGCAAAGAAAGAGACAAACAAATATCAAGGTACAGGTACTGACCTGGGATGGGTGTGATGAGGCGCCGTTTGGGGGCTCGACCAGAAATGGGGGAGCGAAGAGGAGGAGTTCGGACTACAATGCAGAGAAAAGAAGAGATCTTTGAAAAGTTGTTGATCAAGGCTATTCTAAATAGAAAATACATGATCGTGCCTTTCTTCATAATGAAAATAACCAACTTATTGTAGCTCTGGCTATATGTTTAGGGTCATTGTCAGACGCATTCTCAAATCATTTGCAGCATTTCCTAGCTTCCTTCCAGGGTTTTCCTGATTTCAGCTAAATAAATCCATTTTGATTAGCTTTCCCCATCTCTGCTGAACAGATGCAACCCCAAAGAGTTATGCTGCCATCACCATGTTTTATGGTCAGGATGGTGTGGGCAGGGCGGTGGGCAGTGTTTTGAATCATGTATGTCAAAAAGTTCAATCTACGGCCCGCCTGACTGGAGAACCTTCCTCTTCAAGTTTAAATGTCTCCTTCATGACCTTTAGAAAGCTGGAAACGGGACTTACCTCATCCTTCTTTCAATAATCACTTTCCTGAAGCCAAGTCCTTATAAACACCAAATTTGTGAATGCATGACTAACAGTTGTCCTGTTACCAGACTCCCCCACTTGAGCCTATGGATCTCTGGCTCTTCCAGAGTATTCATGGACTTCCTTGCTGCTTCTCCAAATAGTGGAGTTTTTGCCCAGCCAGTCAGTTTAGGTGGATGGCCATAACTTGGTAGGCTTGTTTTTGCCATAATCTACTTTTGGATGATGGATTGAACAGATGGTCCAAGATTAGGGTATTGCTTTTGAGCTAGAACTGCATGGCATAGTCTATAGTCATCGCATTATCAGTATTTCCAATAATACAAACATATTTGCCAGTTGGATCAAATTTATAATAATTTTGTTACTGTTGACAAACACTTGAACTCAAAATGGTGTTAAAAATTGTCATTACAATATTGTGATTAACCCACATTTTTTCTATGTTTCTTCTCTTCACTTCTCATCAGCACAGTTTTATTTTTGTGTGGCTACAAGTACAATACAACTCTTTATAAACATCTTTATAACTTCACCCTTAACCTGTCTGCTGAGTTATTTGGTCTTTATAATGTTTGTTCACTGATGTTCTCTAAAAAGGATTTGACTCTTTCAGAGAATGGTAGGATTTACACTGGTATATATGAGGAAATTCAAGGGATATGAATACTTTTGCAAGACACTGTATACCTCAAAAAATAAGGCCGTATTTGGACTAATTCATCATTTAAATTAGTTTTATAAGAAAGTAAAAAAATGGGACGGGATGGGATTTTGTTACTACATGATTGTGATAATTTTGAAACAGATATTGGTATAAAAGAAACTGAAGTGAACTAAAACATCTGAACAGCTCTGCAATTCAGATGCCAAACTGAACTGAACCAATTACTTTTGGTAATTTAAAATACACACCTGACCGATATTTGAGGAGATCGTAGGCTTCAGCTTCAACAGCGGTCACCATGTTGTTGAAAACACTCAGATCAGATGGCGAAAGCACAAGTCTGAACACCAAAATGGGAAAAACAATGTGTCACTTCCTGTAATGGGCTACATCATCTTTAAATATTGTGTAAGATACACATGAAGATTGTCAAGAAAGTCCCCAATTTACATAATTTCTCTTGCCAGATTTATTCAATTGTATCATAGAAGAATTTAAGTTTATAGACTTAAGCATAAATAAATCTTCATTGATATTTTATTTCAGAGTTTTCTGTGCAAATAAATCTCATATACTTAGAAATAAATTGGTTGAAGTATGTGATAATCACAAGGCTGCCAGGGCTAAAAATGCCCTCATGTTACCAATTCCTCTTCCGTACCTGACTTCCCTCAGAAGCAGCAGCTTTTCAGGTCGGTCCAGCACAACCAGCAGGTGGCGTATCAAGTTCTCCACTGACCTCTCTGTTGTATACTGGGTGAACGAAATCTGACATTTAGTTTAGTTTTTTTTTTTTGCAATACCAGTGAGGTATTTAGTTTGAATTGGTAAGTAAGACTATCATCAATAAGCTGTAGTATTTAAGGATAAAATTTATTATTCAGTTCAAAAAGACTCAGGTTTATAACAAACAGGATTATATATTTTAAGCATTTCTGAAGATTTCTGTAGCAAAACTTCAAAGAAGTCCCTCCAATACAGAACCTCTGAAAATTTGAATATTACATCAGTGTTATGGCCTCGACAAGGATGATAAACTACAAAAGAGAGAAGCAGGCTGTACACAGAGTGATATGTTAACTAGCTATACCATTACTTGCAACAACAGCTAATTGCCTTCATGCCATATTTCTGTTTCAGTGCCTCTCACACCATTCGGCATGCCGTCATCACAGCAGACACCTCCTCCTCCGTCAGCAGCCTTCGCGCCATGTCCTCCACCACGCCAAGCATCTCTGAGTTTGGCATCACACTGACATTTCGTCCCTCTAAAATGCAGCACAGTAAAATTTGACATTAAGTCCTAACTTGAGACTTTAGCAGAATATAAGACAGAAAATATTCAGGTTTTTTTTTTTCCATGACAAAGAGAAATAAAGTGCAACATGATGTAGTTCCTGACTGACTATGAAATTTGTGGTCAATGCTGTCTTTGATATGGGCCACATGGCTAGTTCCCAGAGCTCTCCAGAGCAACATTAGAAAAGGTAGACATAAAATATTCCTTATCTTTGTTTGTCTGCATTATACAAGTTTTCTATTGCTTTTATTACCGTAATATGCAGTCAATGGATGTTTGGCACTGTCTATTCAGGGAGGTACATTTATATGCTTTTATGTACTGCATTTTATTCTGCCCCAAAGTTTTAATGATTTCATGCCTTATTATTTATTTATTTATTCCTTTATGTTACTGGGGCCACATATTCTTTTCCAAATCACATCACAAAGGTAAAGGTTTTGCACTGCACAAGACAGAAATCTGAATTTGTCCATAAACATTTACTGTGTAACATGATAAAAATTTGAAAATTTTGCTTTTCTTTGAATAACTGGAATCTTTACCATCTTTATTCCTTTATGTTACCATAAAGGAATAAATATGGTTATTTGTTTTGATTATTCTTTAGGTTTCAAGATTTTTATTTTATTTTTTACATTGGAATTAAATATAGAAATTAATTCAAAGTGTCTAAAGCATTATAAATACATTTAGAATTTTAGTTTACATAATTATTGTAATTTAATTTGGAAGTGAAGAGATTTCATGCATAATAAAATATTACACAACATACTATGTAATATGAAACTTTTGTTTCTGAAGAGTCAGAAACAAAAGTTTCTGACTTTTCAGGAAGATCAGTGTATATGCGAAGTTTAACTTACTGAATGTAAGGGCCAAACATATCTCATGTCCAAAAGAAAACACGGCTCATTTTGTTTGAGAAAAATAATTAAAACGTCAGAAAGGAGACCAAACTTTACAGAAATAACAAGCAATCAGCTCGGTTTTTAAGAGACAACAAAATTGACTTCTGATTTACCAGGACAATGTATTTTAAATCAAAACTCCTGGCCAAGCTGTGTTTAGCTGCCATGTTATAGAGTGTGACCTTGCAACATCTTTCAAGGGCGAGCCAGTGGGGACATTTTCTTGTTAAAATAAAAAGATGTAAATACATGGAAGATGAGCTACCTTCGCTTTCTCTGAATGGTGATTTGGAGCGCCCACCTGAGGCGTCTCTCTTGCGCCCTCCTTTGAACAGCAGGTTAACAAAGGTCTTTGAGCGCTGCAGAGTGCTTTTCTCCTCTGCTTGCTTCTCTTTCTGCTTCTTCTTGTCTTTCTTCTGATTGATCTCTATAATGGAGCACAAACAGAAATTTTGTTACAGTGCCTTAAAGTTTTTCCACATTTGTCAAGTTAAAATACACAAACTTTGGTGTATTTCAGAATAATATGTGACAGATAATTTTATAAAGTGTAGTCTTTGATAATAGTCATAGTTCGTGTTGACTCCGTGGAAATGAGTGGAAATACTGTACACACCACACTTTTAAGATTTTCAATTGTAAAAACCTTGCATAATTTTAATTCCATTCCAAAACTATGCACTACTTTGTGTTGGCTGACCGCATGAAATACCAATGAGATACATTAACATTTATTAAAGTAATTTCCCTGCTGGGATGAATAAAGTAATTCTATTCTATTCTATTCTATTTATAGTTGTAAAGTGACAAAAGATGACAAACCCTAAGGGTTATAAATACTTTTTGTAAATTTCTGTCAGTCCTACATCTGTGTAGGAACTTTTTAACCTTTGTTTTAATGCAGACCGACCTGCTACAGTGACTTGGCTCTGCGACCTGCTGATTGGTCGGCTTGGTCTGCTGAGCGCCAGCAGCACAGCTGTTTTGGGAGACTCCTTCCACCTCCTGCTCTCCTCTCCACGGATCGCTGTGTCTTTGAGCAGTGTGGTTGGTCCCAGGCTACGGGTGGTGTCCGTTTCCATTCTCTGAGCAGAAAAATCTGTCTGGATGGCGGAATCTGTTAGTTCAGACTCAGACCTAGGCATAAAGAAATACATAGTTCAGTTATTTTTGTCTTGTTCCCTGGTAGACTCTACAAATAAAAGTAATTTCCTTCTTTTCCTTTTCTTAGAATTTTTCATTCTTACTTTTTCTTTTATTTTAGTTTGTCTATGAACTACTTTAAATTACTTTATAAATAAATGCTGCTGTAGAAACAAACTTCCCTAAAAGGAAACAAGTAAATATTTTCAAATACATTTTAAAACACTCTAAGACTCAGTTTAATACTAATTACTACCAATTTGAGACTCTTTGTCTCAAATTGTTTTAAATACTTTCAGTTACTAATATTGCTTATTACATTTATGGACATGATATGTACC
Organism: Xiphophorus hellerii; assembly: GCF_003331165.1. Classification (NCBI taxonomy): domain Eukaryota; kingdom Metazoa; phylum Chordata; class Actinopteri; order Cyprinodontiformes; family Poeciliidae; genus Xiphophorus; species Xiphophorus hellerii. The sequence goes on from NC_045681.1 coordinate 14,007,968, forward strand.
CTCCTTTTCGTTGAGTATAGCTCCCTACTAGTTTCTCAAGTCAAAACTAATACAAACTGGGCCATATCCATTAGCATCTCTTATTTTATTAAGCTCTATGCATTTAGAAGTCATGCGAAATCAAAACAACTTCCATTTTTGTCAGTGAAAACCTTTTGCCACTTAAAGACAGTAGAAATAAATCATATCTATCTGACAGGTGACATTCATTAATGTTCTCCACTGTCACCAGAGTCCATAAAGGTCTTCCACAAGGGTCTGTGTTGAGTCCAGTTTTATTTGTTTACATGCTCCTGCTCAGGAAAAGTAAAACTCCACTGGTATGCTAATTGAACTTTAAACAAACTTATCTAGGTGATATAAAACCCTAGAAGACCAATGATGCTTTACTCTCTAATTGTGATTAACCTGAAGCGAGTTGATAAGAGTGACTTTTAAGTAGAGCTATCAGAGTGAAATGCAGGCCACACATCTTAGATTTTTATGTAAAATGTCAAAGTTGATTATAGCTAAGAGCAAGAGGAATGTTTGCAAATTTTAAAAGAAAAATTTGGCTATCATATTAAAATAAAGTAGGCAAGTCTGACCTCAAGTCCTCTGTAGAGATGCAAACGTCCACCATGTCTGAACCGAACGGCAGGCTGTGCGGAAACATGACTTGAGACAGGCCGCTCAGGGAGCTGACCGGGGTCCCAGATGACAGAGAGGAGGTTGAAGAGTTGGAGTCTGAAGCCTGGGAGGAAGATGGCTGAGTACCATTGGCCACTGAAGGAGAAAAAATCCAATTTATGTGACTTAGCATACAATTTTGTTCAAACTATTTATGTGTTATTATTTAGCTATTATACCACATCCTTGTTGTAATAACTTTTATTTCCACACACTCAAATGCACTGGGGACACATTCTTTTCCAAATCACATCACAAAGGTAAAGGTTTTGCACTGCACAAGACAGAAATCTGAATTTGTCCATAAACATTTACTGTGTAACATGATAAACGTTTGAAAATTTTGCTTTTCTTTGAATAACTGGAATCTTTCCCATTGAGCTAAAGCCCAGACGTCAGGCTGACCACTACGCCTGCTTTATTTTGTTGGTAGAAATTGCTCATCTACTGGTGTGTTGGAGGTCAGTGACTTGTTGAAATTGCATTACAAGGACTTCTTCAGGTACATTTCAGGAGTTGGGCTTATCTGATTTTAAGCTTTGCCATTTTAATTGTTGATTCAAATACATCTGCAGCATGTGTTACTGTCGGGGTCTGCTGGTTTTCTGTTACTCTACTAAACCTACTGGTGAATAATTTGATACGTAGAAAAATAACTACCAAAACAGTGAGATACTGTGTTAGTGAGTGCTAATACTTTGAATACAGGTATACAAATTTATGTTAGACAAGACAAAAAGAAAATACAAAAACAAAATACCTACATTTATTCAACCACCTGTATTCTGCCACCATTTCTTTATAAGCAGGGTACCTCCCGGCTTCCTGTGGAGATATCAATGTAAAAATTCAGACAAAACCACAAAAATATGTATTTTTTTTCCTAGCTTTCTAGTAATCTCTGATAGCTGGGATGCTCTCTAATTCCACAGAGACAGCTTCCACAGACCAAAGCAACAAAAGTTACACAAAACACAGGCTAAGCTTTTATTAGCACCTGATCCTGGCTGCTTGGTGAATAATGCACGGGGCCAGGCTTTTTTTTTTGTTCACAGAGCGAAACCCAACCTCCAACGAGCAAAGTGAGGGAGGAATATTGTGACTGCATGCCAGCTGTCAGCCTTGGCCCACAAAACAGGCCCGAACGACCACACTGGAGAGGCGAAGCATGTTTGTTCGTGTGCGAATTAAAGAGGAGAGGCAGGCAGTAGGTCAGAAAGTTAATGCATACAGGTCAGTTAGGCGTGCAGGCAACGAAAGAGCCAGGGTGCTTTCCAATAATGAAGACTCAGGGTGGAATACAATCCAACCTCTTCAGCTTAACAGCAATTGTCCCTGAAGAGTACATGTATTTTTCTTTACATTGTTCCTCTTTAATATCAAATGCTTAGCTCGTTTTGTTAAGGCCTGAGGATTTTTCATGTGATCAACCAATGATTGGCTGAACATGATTTGTGTAAACTTTCCTTTAAGTCTATTTAAGCTTTCTGTAGAGAACTGTTCGGCAGTGATGGCATAGTGAACATTTATTGCAAGACCTCTCCTTCTCTCTCTGTTCTTCTCAAACTACTAATAAATAAAGGCCAGTAGTGACAAAAAAAACTTTAAAAAAATAAAATTACTTGCTTTTGTAGCCCTGAGAATTACTGTCATCTTAAAATTATAAGCCATATATTTTTTAAAGACAATAGCTCATGCAGACCATTATGGTATCACTACCCTTTTTGATGTTTCCACATTTTGTCACAATACAACTACAACATTTGTAGTGTTCTATTGGGATTACATGTAAAAGACCCGCACAAAGTATTGCATATATGAGCGAGATATATCTCAGCATCAGGTTAAAGTAAGGTAGAAATAATAAAATCAAAGAAAGACAAAATGTTACCTTCATAGTGAGCATGATGTGTGTGTGGCTCTTCAGCACCTCCACAGCACTGCTGTGGCTGATGTCCTGAAAGCTCACGCCATTGGCAGCCAGAATCTGGTCTCCAATCTTAATCCCATTCTGCTCGGCCAAACCGCCTGGATCCAGTCTGAGACATTACGATAGGGAGAACCAAAAAAATGAAAAAAATAAATAAATAAATTGTCTCAACTGTCAGGGTGCAGTATATAATAAAATTTTACTTGGAATTGAAATTGAATTTTCATCTACTAAAAACCATAATCCCCAAATTAAACAAAACCCCCAGAAATTAATCTGAATATGTTAACAAATGTTAATATTTAATGATTACAATGTTTTAAATGATATTCTGATGTATTGAGATGCAATTCCATGTTGCATAAAACAATGTACTATCATAGGTTTGTGTATAAAGAGGGATGTATGAGTCATTTTCCTTCCTATGTAGTAAATGTTGAACCTACTTGGAGACGTAGATGCCGAGACCAAACTCCTTTCCCCCTCGTATGTTAAAGCCGAGACAGTAGTCGTCAGAGGTGGTATAAAGGTGGACGATCCTCTGCAGAGCGCTGTCAGAACTGGCTTCTGAAGGTGTCCGCCCGCTCTCCTCCACCACCATCCGCCTATGGACCAGGTCCACCCTAGAAGACGAGCATTGCACCCAAATGACTTTAAAAACAGAAGTAGGAAAAACAGAAAAGCATAAACTCACTTTAATAGTAAAATTCACCAGGTTGTCTTCTCCTTAGAATAGCGGATGCCGGGAACTTTCCCCACTCGCCTCACCACCATCCTTAACCTGTTGTTGCCCGTCAGCACTTTCACGGCACTGCTCATGGTAATGCTCTCCAGGCTGACACCATTCACCTCCACCAGCTTATCTCCGACCTGTAAGCCCGCCTCCTCTACAAGCAAAAACGGAAGATTAAGGCACATCAAGTAGTAACAAAACGCAACAGCAGCGGCCGTATTTATAAGACCACCACTCACGCGCCGTGCTGTCGTCCTCCACCTTACTGACGAAAATACTGAGGCCGTGCTCCGAGCCGCCACGCACACTGAAGCCGAGCTTCCCGTCCACACTCTTATCCACTGTGACTGTGTGGAGGTCTTCACTATCATCTCCACCTAAAACACATCAGGAGGAATCTGAGATACAAAGGCAAAATCTGTAATCTTAGCTGATTTCGCTTGAATTAATGTGAACTTCCTACAAGGGATACTTAAAGCATAATCATTCATCTCAAAATGTAAAGAACACCATTACTGCAAAAAGAAATGAAGAATATTTCTGTGATAGAGTGGTCCAAAGTGTAGACCTAAGTCTGATTGAGGAAAGACTTGAAAATTGACGCTCTGCAAAGAAAAAGGAGCAGAAATTTCAGTCTTCGCGTGTCCACAGTTGATGTAGACACACACCTAATTATTTATTTGAGAGAACTAAATACATGTTAAAATTTTTATATGTAACAGATTTTAGAAAAAAACTGTCCAAATTTTTGATTATAATGAGAAATAGAGGGGCATAATTAAGTTTGCAGGGCACTAAATAAATGGAGACTTGGGACTTGAAAATATTTGTCATCAATTTTCAATTTATATTTAAAGCATTTTGATGAACATTTTAATACGTTATACAAATATGGGGATTTTAGGTTTGAAGGTTAACAACAATTGTAGATGTTATACCAAAGCACATTATGAATCAGGCAGCACTGCGTTTATGGCTCACTGTGACTTGCAGCTGCTTCCTACCATCTACAGGAGAGTTGATGAGGATGACCCGACCCATAGGCGAGGAGGCTCGGATTCCACGGCGACGCTGTTCCTTCTTCCGTAAGAGGTCGCGTGTTGCCGTGTGCGAACCTTGTGTGGCTGGACCCTTTTCCCTGCGGGACGGATCTGATGAGGAAGCCATGAGGGCTGGATGGTTCTCCTTTCACACACACACTCCCCCAGCCAGTCAGCTCCAGGTGAACGAGTCTAAAGGGAATCAATTAGGGTAATTCAATTTAAAAAAGTGAGACTCATCTCTAGATTCCCTAAACTGATTCACTTCTGTTAATTTTGCTGATTAAATTCTGTTTCTGAGAACAGTAAAATGTTAGATAAGACAAACAAGGTATGTTCATATACTTCACAATATAGACAGCTAATACTTGGTTGGGTGTACTTTTGCATGAATTACTAAATAAATAGAGGCACAATCACCCTGTGACTTTGCCGAGGTACTAACACACGCCGGGTTACTTTAATAATTGTCTTAACTCATCCACATTGTTGGTTCTAGCGTCCCTAATCATCTTGGCAATGCTCTATAGATTCTTTATGTGATTCAGGTTAGGACAGCTTACTGGCCAATCAAGCACAATAACTCTGTAACATTGTCATTTCCATTCATCTGAAAAGAGGACTTAGAACCCATAAACAATAGACCATCTACTGTATTTTTCTCTTTAGGCAGGATATTTCTGAATTTGTCTGTACATATACATATTGTACTTACTGCATATATAACGTGACACTTTTTGCCATTTGCCAATAACGTGAAAGCTGTGGCTATCACTGGTGATTTTGCCCTTTTTATAACAGTTTTGTTTTTGCTCTAAACTTTCCATTAACATGATTGAATAGTGTTTTGAACAGCCAAATTCTTAATGGCAGTTTTTTGCTGTTTTAAAGGCTGCTATTTTATGAATTACAATAACACTTCTGTATTAAAATCTATTTTTAAAATAGATTGGTATTCTACTTTACTTACTGCTAGACTTATTGTTCTCTATATGTAAACTACAATCATCACAGCAGACAAGAATGTCAACTCTGGGTACCTAAACTATACAATACGAGCCTCACTTTTTGAATAACTTTAATTTTATACTAACACTTCAGTCTACTGAGATGCCTGTCCAGGTTTTTCTGTGATATTTCTTAATCTCCACTCACTCATGTAGGTTGTTCTCTGACATATTTGACTCTTTGTCCCCCTGGAGTCACACTTCGGTCCATTCCGCTCCATGTTGCATCTCCCTCACCTGTCTGAATTTCCAAACAACAAAACAAACACATTTACCTCACACCCCATCAGTCCTGCTGTCCTCAAGCTTCCTCAGATCACATCCCATTACAAAACTGAGTCTCAGAGGGTTTTAACTGCAGCAGGTGAGCTCAGAAATAGGATTTCATCGGGTGATCTAAGGCAGACTTGATCCCCTACAGCTAGGAAGTCACATGCTGTCTCCATGGTTATGTGTCACTAAACGTAAGAGTCTGTCCACACTTCGTCACTTTGGGGTTCCCTGGAGCTCTGGAGAGACTCCGGGACCCTGGACAGCGCAACTTCAAACTGCGGCTGCGCCAACGAAATTTAATCCATCATTGTAAAAATAGGTTATATTCCGTTTTTATGTTTTTTAAAAGCATCTCCTAGATATCGTGTAGCCTACATGACTAAAAAAAACTACTCGCTAAGTATGCAAAGTTCTGAGACGAAGACTATAACTTACCAAACATTTGCGTTTCGAGTGCAGAACGAAACCGATACAGGAAAAGTCTCTCCCGTTCTGTATTCATCCAATTTGATAAGCTAGATTAATAAAAACGTCCTTTAAATCATCCCACAGTGGTCGAGAAAAACAAAACTATCGCAAACAGTTTACGTACTTGTTTGTGCGAAACGCGTTATTCACCTCGAATTCACGAAACGCCACATCGAAGTGACCGTCACTGGCTGGATTATTAGCAAACAAAGGTGTCTGATTGGATGACTGGCGTTGCGATTGACACTTCCTTACAAGTTTACCTGCATCACATTGAAATACCAATTTAAAAAAAGTTTTCAAAAATCCTAATGTGCACAAGGTAAACCCCATCCCGCACATTTATTACAGCTTATTTTTAATAGTGATGCGAGGCTTAAACAATTAAGCCAGAAAAAGAACCTAAAATTACGCTTTACCTTTGGGGAGGGAAACAAAAACAAAAAAATTAGTACAAAGAACAGAGCAAAGGATTCAGACTCTCACCCAATCAGGTCAAGCACGTTCCAGTCCAAAGGTTCTTCTGCTGCAAGAGGTGCTGAAGATTCAATGTTTCTAATTATGAGATTTTAACACCAACAGTAATTATGGTATAGTAGCAACCTCAAAACAGGGGCACTTTTATTTGAACACCTTTACACAAATTGAGACAAACCAAACCAGAGGATAACAAGATGCTTTATTGTTCTGAAAGGTCAGTCTCTGGTCCCAGAGTTGCTCTGCAGTACAACATACACGGAACTTGGTGTTAAACATCAAGTCTGCTTGCTCTATTGAGTTTAAAAACAGACCATCATGAACACACAAAGTTTCAAGAGCAGTCATACACAATGAATCCTCATGTCCCAGAGGCAAACCTTGATTCGCATATCTAAAATTGTGCTTTGTTTTACTGTTGTATTTTTCTGACTGCTTGGAGGACATCTGAAATGTTGACTTTGTCCCCAAACTCCTTCTCTCGGTGCTCCAGTAATATTCCCTGCAGGAGAAAAAAAATATATACAAGTTTGACAGATCAAATCTATACAAACACATTTTATGTCAATTCTTGATCAAATTAAGATTTACCTGCTGGCCTCGGCCAATGACAAACACCCCACCAAGGACAAAGCCTTCCCCTAAAACATTTCCAATGAAGCCCTTTCTGAAGGCCCGCACTCCGCTCAACCAGACTCCTAAACGCATGAAAGCCAGAAGTCCCATCTTCCGCTCACGGGGCCCATAAAACCTCCTCTGCAAGCGAAATAGGATTCAGTCAGTCAGTCATGCAAACTTAAGATTTATTACAAACTCAATGAGCTCAGTGTTTATAGAACACACTGGCAAGAGAGTCTGGTCTGAAGGAGGGTTCCACTGATCATTTTTCTCTCCAAGGCAAGCTGGCTAAACAATGCGTCAGTTTATTCATTTAAAAAAAAAATAAATAAAATAAAAAGCCTCAACCTTTTCATCCAAGAAAATCTCCCCCTTGAAGTATGGTCTGAAGTTCTGAACCTCGGTTCCCACGTCCTCCTTCACCACAGCATACAGAGGGACCCCCAGCTTGTCCAGCTGGGGTTTCAGAGAGGACAGCTCTGCAGCCTCCTGTTGGAACAGTGAAGAGAAAATTTTAAAAATTAAAAAGTGGTTATACTTTAAAGCAGTTAGTGTCCCAGGATCTTTTAAATAATTTTAAAAAAAAAATCTTCAAAAATGTTTGAAGAAAATGAACATTTATAAAACGTTCTTAAACACTGATTATAGTTTGGAATAGGTTGCAAAAGCAGCCTAGAATTTCCCTTGGCTCAGTTTGGGGATCAGGGATTGAATTAATCTCCTTTTCCACAAGAGGAAAACAAACAATGGGAACAATGTTTGAGGATGCCCCGAATGCAATTTGAACTTTCTTGGCCAATAATTTATTGCTGCCTATGACAAAACAGCGTAACCTAAACACACTGCACATACCGAGAAAATTTGTGGTTGAAAAGAAAGAAAAGGGGAGGCAAGAAGGGAGGAATAGTTAAAAAATGGGCGTTGTGTGTCAGGGTGAACAGTTTGTGGATTATAGATGCTGCCTGGATAGATTGTAACATTACCTCTCTGCACAAAAATCACCCGGGTCGCCGCACTGCCATGACTACCGCTCCCGACTTTTCCCAAAGCTTTTTGGCCTTGAACGTCTTTATGTCTGAGGAAAGAAGAGGTTGAAGGGCTTGACTTGAGCAAGAGATTAAAAGTCATGCGGTCCAGCAGCGCAATGGTTTCTTTCAATAGTTCATTAAAGTTAAGAGATGAGACTTTTTAAGTTTGTTTATGTTTAATACGCAGTTCAGACCTACCTCCTGTCAGGGTTTTAAGCTCAGCTTCCTGCAAGAACATCAGAGTGGCTTTCAGGGGTGGAGTGAGAAAGAAGTCCGTGAAAAAGTTCAAGACTCCCGTGACGAGGCCGCCCACGGTGGCCACTGTGTCTCCAATAAGTCCCATAGCCATTTTCCTGTTTCCCTCTCACTGTATTTACTCCACTTTAAACGGACCACGACTGGGAGCGCATTTAAAGTACAGCTCGATTTGATCCTCTACAGTGCAGCCCAAAGCCAGCCCCCTTTCTGTTGGACCCAGAAACCGATCAGTGTCAGATTAGTTGCAGCTGCGTTCCGATGTAACGATCCACAGGAGTACTGCGCATCCGGAAAAAAAAGATAAGGGAAAAAAAATAGATATTAAGAAACAGTCATCGTTACGCAGTTGACCCTTCTCCAGTTCAAAGGTTGTTAGAAAATGCAGAGTCACATTTGTGAAACGCTAGATTTCACAAATCTGCTGTGAAATCTGGCAGATTTCTGCTTTGATATTATAAAACAAAAAGAGATATTATAAAACAAAATAGACCCAGGCGTGCGCATTATTGTTAGATGATTGACATTACTTACCGGGCACCACATGGGAATATAAGTCCAGAACCAAATTCCCATATGGTTTGCAAAAGAATTAATACCTCTTGGTGCCTTTCGTTAGGTAATGTTAAACCACAACCTTTAGCATATTTCCATTCGAATTTATGATCTTGACTGACTTGATTTATTTCTCAATGCTAGGTAGCATTTTTTTTTTTACAAACACTTAAAGAAAACAAACAGATTGAATAGAATTACTCCAGGTAACGTTTATTATTGGGTAACAGTTTTTTTTTTTTTTGTGTGTGTGCGTGCGTGCGTGTGTGTGTAAATCACTAGTTTGGAACGATTTAAACCATTTAAGAGCCAGCCTCTAGAAATATGACCTCTGTTTTCGGTCTTTGACAGATTCATCAGGCTGCCTTGGCTGAGTCACAGTGATCATTCTGGTGAGGATTCACTTTCAGCGGGAGTCAAGTCATCACTCCCGAGCGGTCCCTCTGTCCCCTAAGATTGCACATCGAAAAACATCACAAATAAACATTAAACACCTTACAAACATTTCTCATTTACACTGTAATTGTTTATCTGCAAACACAGGTGAATAAAAAGCATAACCAATTTACATTTTGAGGTAAATCAGACTGGTCTTCAAGAGTGGGGGAACATGAATCAGCAATGTTTTCTTGATCAGTATATGTCTCCTCTTGTTCAAGTTCTTCACTCCGTAGAGGTGAATCTGCCTCTTGTTGGGCGAATTCTTCAGATTTATTATCATCTTCATCCTAAGCATGTATGAAGATCAAAGTTAGATTATGGAAATGTAATATTCCCTGTCTTGCCTGTGAAGCAACACAAACCTCTGCAGTGTGATGAAAAAGGTATTTGCCCCCTTACATATTTGCTTACATGTTTGCTGTATTACCACCCTTAACTGTTTCAGATAATCAAAGAAATGTTACTACCAGTCAAAGATAGCTTGAGTAAAACAAATGCTTCTAGTTGATGATTTCATTATAACGGGATTTAGTGACTGTGATTTTAGCAAACCAGTGAGGGGGATAATCTGCATACGGAGGACAGAAAACAACTGAAATAACAACTAACGCCCTGCAGGCATCACTTTTGTTAAGGTCAGTAATCATGAGTCAGCAATAACAAAGAAACTGGACAAAAACCAAGTTCCAAAGTGAAAACCTCTGCTGACCAAAAAGAACTAAAAAGCTGTGCAGTGGTTACCAAAGGCAACATCCTGGTGATTCCCAAGAGTTTTGGGTGTTGGGTTTTGTTCTGGCCTGGGGCTCAATAATTTTTTTACACATACGAGCAGACTGGTTTGGATAACGTCTTTACTGTAATAAATGATATCATTTGAGAAATGTATTTTACATTTACTCAGGTTAGCCTAGGCCGATAGTAAAACTCATCTCATAGTCAGCAACATCTAAGTGACAAAAAAAGCAAAAACAGAAGAAATTTCTGCGTACAATTGTGTCCCATCTTCTGGTTATCGGTCTTGTTTTTAAGCAAATCAATCAGTCGTTTAAACTTTATTTGCTTAGCCGCTCCCGTACAACTCAATGCTATACACAAAAGGCTATAAAAGATTAAAACAGACCCCACTGAAAACAAAAACATCAGAGACACAACAGTTGAAAAACATACAGCAAGAGAGATTTGAATCTTTCAGTGTTTCGGGAATGAATATGATCTCAGCTTTGTCCTGTTTGGGTTGTAAGAAATGTCATGATTATCACTGCTGCTCTCTGTGACCTGGAGCCAAAGCTATCAGTGGTATCACTCGTATGACTGTCAGCCAGCTGACGTAAGAGGAAAGTTCTGGTTGAGCATTGAATAACCAGGCCCTGTCGCTTTTTCCTGAACAGTTTGCAGCTTCTAAAACCTCTCACTGCCGCAAAGAGCTAAAAACAAGACATATTTATCAGTGAGCCACCTTGTCCTGGTCTTGAAGAGAGCTGAGTTCCTTGCTCTGCAGATCCCCTTTAACAGAGTCCTCGGGTTTTTTCTCTGCTTCATCAACCTGGAAATGAAGGATAGAGAAGAAGCTAAACTAAATATGTTAAAGTGATATTCCTGTTATCATAATTTAGGCAACACTTCAATCTGACAAACTTCATAGTCCCATATGTGATAACAATGTTTTCCTGGCAGCCATATTAGAACTTTGCTACCTTTGATGCTCAATGGGATCAGAGCATCTTGGAATAAATATCTCCGATGAGACCTGGGATAATGCATTACACAAACAATGTATAATCTCATGTTATTGACTTGGACTAATTCAGTTCAGGATTCTTCATCAAATACATTATAGGCTAGCCAGACTCTCAGTGAGCTATTCTACCATCAGTATATAGCTATAAAGCAAATTTAACTCATATATTCTGATCCTGTAACAAATCGCAAATCGTACAACCTCTGGTCTATGATATTCTAGATGTATCTGAATCTTTTCGTAGAAATATCCAACCCAGTGCTGATATGGTTATATTTGGAGTCCCAGGGAAGGATAAATCAATAACACACGGAACTGAAAATGTGCTGACCTTTTCAACTCTCCTCGTCTGTGTTGATCTCATGAGTTTAAATTGCTTATAATCATTCAGGATGACAGTTGTTTCATTTCAGTGTTTTTTGTTGTTTGGCAGCAAGGTGGGGAAGGATGGGAAAGAAAACTAAAAAAAGCTACATATGTTGTTATTTATGTAATCAATGTTATATTTTTGCTGGATTAATTTAAAAAGTGATATTCCTGTCATCCTCCTGCACCTCAGTCATATTCTTGTTTTTGTCCTTTTTGAAGCATCTCTTTCCTCATCCGTCTTCTAAACTTCCTCTCACTCTGTCCACCTGGCCAGACAATCTGCACTTTTTGATGACATTCCATGTCTCTTCTATGCAACTGTATGAGGAATGTTCCTTAATTCCAGTCTCTGACTTTTTATTGTTACTCTCTGTGACTTGTAGCCAAAACCATCAATGGTGGCACTCTTGACTGCCTCCTGACATACGAGGAAAGTCCTGCTTAAGCGTTTAGTAACTCTGTTCTGTTCTTTCTCCTGTTTCTGCTTTCTGAGCAAATTCATCTTCCTCAACTTTCTCACTGCAGCAAAGAGTATAAAATTAGGACATGTTCATTAGTGAGCCACCTTGTCCTGGTTCTGAAGAGGAAGAGAACTGGGCTCTTGAGTCTCCTGTTTGGTGTCTGTCATGACTTCTTCTTCGGTTGGATCTGTTTTCTCTGTTTTGAGCTCCTCACTCTGTAGAGGAGTGGACGTCGCCTCCACTTGGAGAGAGTCTTCAAGTTTATCATTCTCTCCATCAACCTTTAAGTTAGAGAGAAAAGAAATTGAACACACCCTGATTCTTGTCTTTGTTCTCTTTTAAGGATCTCTTTTTCCTCGGCAGTCTTCTAAACCTTTACTTCAACTCACTCTGTCCACCTGGGCAAATATTTTTCATGCAAGGAATGTTCTCTGCTTCTCCTCAATCTGTCTATATGATGTGAACCACATTCCCCAACATAAATACAGCATTTTATCTGCATCACCTTCTCTGCATTTTGAGAGTCAAAGGTAGCAGGATTTTGTTTGCTGCGAAGGTTCTCTGTATTGTTGGATATTAAATCAGTGTCATCTGGCCTGGGAGTCGATTGCTGTTGGTCAGTTTGTTCTGGTTCTTCATGTCCGCCAGACTCAGACTGATCGATCACCTGTAGAACAGATCGTCGTCCTTCGATTTATTATTTGATTATTCATGAAAAGTAGGACAAAGCTTTATCATGACATCTTACTTTAAGTTCTCTCTTCCTTTTTTGAGACCTGTTTTATATTTTTTCAGTGTAGATCATCTACAGCAGCATTTCAGTGGTTTAAAATATCATCCAAATTCAAAAAGCGAAACTCGTACAGATTCAACACATACAAAACAATATATTTCAAGAAAGTCTTAATGTCTATCATGAGGACTTTCACAAAATCTGATTATTATATAAGACCAATCACACCAATGAAAATAATCTTATACAGAAATGTTATAGGAAACAGGCCTGGCCTAAATTTCATACAGAATCTGTGGAGCAATTCACTACATCCAACACGCAAAACTAGATTACACTATGAGTTTCACTTTTTGGATCTAATCAGTGAAATAAATGAGTTTTTTTAATGATTTTGCAAGTTATTTTTATGCAACTCTATGAGGAATCTTTCTTAAATCAATTCTCTGACTCTTCACTGTTGCTCTATGTGACTTGTAGCCAAAACAAATCAGTGGTGTCACACATGACTTGACTTCCTCCTGACATGAGAGGAAAGTTCAGTAACCCTCTTCTGTTCTTTCTTCTGTTTCTGGTTTCTGAGCAAATTGATCTTTCTCGAACTTCTCACTGCAGCAGCAGAAAAGAGTAAAAAACAGGATCAATGAGCCACCTGGTTTTGAAGAGGAACAGAACTGGGCTCTTCAGTCTCCTGTTTGGTGTCTGTCATGGCTTCTTCTTGTTCTTCAAATGAGACTGTTTTCTCTATTTTGAGCTCCTCATTCTGCAAAGTGGAGGTTGTCTCCACATGGACAGAGTCTTCAGGTTTATCCTTCTCTTCTTCATCCACCTTGAAATAAAGGATACAAGCAAGTTGAACTGAATGTGACAAAACTACTCTTGTCATCCTCCTGTATCTCAACCTGATTCTTGTCTTTGTTCTGACTGAAGAATCTCTTTCCTCATCTGTGTTCTATACTTCAGCTCACGCTGTCCACCTGGCCACACATTTTTTTCATGCACTGGATCTTCTCCTCAATATGAATACATGCACCAAGCCACGATCACCAGCATGCAAACTGCATTCTTTCTGCATCACCTTCTCTGCATTTGGAAAGTCAAAGGTTTCAGGTTTGTTGTGCAGATTCTCTGTAATGTTGGATTTTAAATCACTGCCATCTTGTCTGGGAGTTGATTGTATTTGGTCAGTCTGCTCTGGTTTCTCATTTTTGCCAGACTCAGATTGACCAGTCACCTGTAGGACAGATAAAAGCAATATTTTTTGCAATGTTGCAGTGAGATCTTGTGACATATGCAACTCAACCTTCAAACCTTTTCATGTCCGTCATGTGACAAAACATGGAAAGGTTTGAAGGTTGAGCATTGGCCAAAAACTGTGATCCTTTCTGTCCAAGGTACCATCTTCCATGTGTTTACTTTTTTCCCCTCATTGCTTGTGACAAACTGCACTTCTAATGCCTTTGTTCCAACAGTAACTTTCTTCTTGTCAGTCATGCAGAAATAACAGATTTCTGGAGTGGATATCTAATAACTGTCCTGAAAACATATTTTCCACCTGAGCTATGAGCTGGGTTACTGTATGTTTACCAGTTTCTGATCTTCAGCAGGCTTCTCAACTTCAGCAGTGATTTCAATGGGTACTTCAGGCTCTATGGGTTTCTCAGCCGCCTGTTGAAAAGTTGACAATTAGCCTTTTCTGTTGTGCTTCAAGTAATTACAGTATTTTAACCAGTAGATACAATTGGGAAGTAAGTTCTGGCAATAAAAAACAACTTGTAAATGATTAAACACATTGTAAAGACAAAATTAATGATCATCATACTTTTAGAAGTTCTTCCAGGGCTTTAGCAGCTCTCTCCTCCTCCTCTCTCAGCGCTTTCTGTATGTTATATTCAGCAATCTTTTCCTCCAACAGAGCAAATTGCTCTTTTTTCTGTAAAAATAATGTGATACACTAACATCTTAACTTTTTCTGACTTTGTTTATACTATGTCATTGCATGTTAAGTATTTATAATCTTATTTCTTAGAAGATTTTCTAATAATCGTATTTCTTAGAACCAAACCATTGTTCTGCATGGGTCTGTTGGTGGGCTTGTTCATGTCTAGGTAAAAGGTGGTTGAGATTTGGCGGCCATATCTTTTAGTCTGATGAGCTTAGACTGTCTAAGCCTCTGTTATCCGTGAACAGCTTTCAAACCCGTTTAAAGATCAGATCTTTAACATGGCAACAATAGTAGAGGTTTAGGATGAGGGAGACACAGAACTGGAAGTAAAACAATCACCTTGTGGTGGGTTTTGGTTATGTTGTTTACCTAACATTTCCACTATATAAAAAGCATCAAAACTGCAAAGAAAAAACTTGGGAAGTCCTTCAGAAAGCCTGGACAAGTATTAATAAGATTTTTTTTCAAAATATAGTCTGGAAGCTTTATAGCAAAGCATAAAAATACATTTAGAATTTATTTAAAACATTTAAACAGCTCTAAAAGTTGAGGACAATAATTATATATAGTAAAAATACTTAATTTGATCTTTATGGCTTCTTTATGGCCAACATATTTTGTGCCAAAATACCATTCTCATCGCAGAGCACATAGTGGTAGCATCAAGCTATGTGGCTTGTGGTCAGGCATTAAGATCCAAGATTTAGATCCAAGCATGGCGGCCCAATCACCCTGCTTGGACTTAAATTCAACAGAGAATCTATAAAATAAATCTTGAAAACTGATTAGTACAATCTTTTTCAATATGAGTTTGAGCTTTTTTGCAAAGAAGAATGGTCAACAATATGTGTCTGTTGATATAAGTGGGCAGGCATACTTATATTTACAAAGGAAAATGGAAACCTACTCATCCTTTTCCCAGTACAATCATCCACTAATTTGTGTTTGGTCTATCACATGACCAAACACAATAAAATGTGTTGACATTTGCAATTATGACATAATGCGGGGGAAAAAAAGGTATGAATACTTGCATATTTTCAAAATTGTAATTTAAAGAAAAGATTTAAGATGGCAAACAACAATGGACCTCAAAGTTATAACTTCCTTACTTGCAGTGGAGCACATAGATAGCGCACTAATTTTTTTACTGCAACACGTTTTCACAAACACTTGCATAAACAAAGATATTAATAGCAAACCATTTACCTACACTTTAGGGGAGGGCATGGGTGGTATGGTGTCTCCTGCTGGCCAATAAAAGAAACTGCTGCTTACCTCTTTCTCGAATTGAACATTAGACGTGTATTTGTAAAGCCAGTGAGCAAGATACTGGATGGGGTGAACGGGTCTCAGCTCGGCTACTTCAGCTAGCCCCTCGGCCAGGCACTCCCCCAGGTGTTTCTTTATGTACTCCGAGTCCATACTATCACTCTCCACACGAATAATTACACAAATAATCCTATGAACAACACAAGAGAACATAAGAGAAGTGATTAAAAGTCCAGTTAGCGACGGTGAAATACATAGTAGGTTTTAAACTACGTAACGCTTTTATAGTTATACCAAAAAATAGCTTTAATGTTTCACAATATTTTAGTTGTAGCTACCTGAAACAACTACAATATTAGTTTCCAACTAAGCAGGAACAGAAGACAAAACCTTGTTGCTGCGCGTCGAATGTAGCGCTATGTCTCCATAGTAACGGCGCCTCATTTTTTGGATTCCCTCTTAATCTTTCTCGAACTCGAACAGTTCCGACCTCTTACTTGCCTTTTCTGTTGCAGCTAAATTCTTTGCTCTGTTTTTTTTTTTTTTTTTTGCGTGAAGGTGGTTTAACTGACACGCTTGGTAAATGCAACAAATAAGTAAAATGGCGATTTAAATATCAAAGTAGCACTATAAAATAGTTAAATAATGAATGGAAAAAAATATGGGTCAAAAAAGTTTAGGCAAAAAATATAAAATTTGAAAATACTACTTTTTTCTTAGATTTTAGCACTCTTACATTACATAATGGTACATAGTGAGTATGCACAGAAACTTTATAAGCATTCTGCTGCCATCTAGTGGTTACATTTTAAATCCATACGTACGATTGTACTTTAATTATTTTTTTATATTTATTTATTTATTTAGTTAGTTAGTTAGTCCAATTAAATGTTGGGGACGTATTGGCTGTAAGTCCTAGTTAATCACGGTTATTGGGGAATAATCGCTTTAACCGTGTGCAAAAAATTAACATTGATGAATTTCACTTTGTGAATTAAGGTCTACTTATGTGCACCTGCAGGCTGCGAAGGCAGCAGAGGGTATCATGCGCATCATCAGAAGTAGCCATTCATTCAGGTGTACGGAGCCGCTCTGCAAGACCTCTGCGTTCCTCCTTTGAACTGAGTTTGCGGCCGTTCTGGGAAACATGTTCCTGAGCGACCAGCTGTGTGGGAACGGGACGTTGTCAAAGGTCTGATCTGACCCCACCTGGAGCAGCTCCTCCGGTTTCACTGCGGGAATCCTGAGTGCGTCAGAACAGCTGGCCCGTAACCCGCCACGGCTGCCACAGGCGGGGGAAATAACGTTCAAAAGCGGCTTAAGGAGATACTTTTATGATACACAGGGATTGAGGATTTGGTGGAATATTTGTGCAAGGTAAAACACTCAACACTCATGCTGGTATAGTACATGAACTCGCTGGTTGTCAGGCTGCAGATTTACGGTCCTTGACTTGGAAATTCAGTTGAATTTTGGGAAATCTGGTCACATATTACCAAGTTTAATTTTCTCTGAAGAAAACAGAATGGTGAGGGGGGTCATTTTTTTGTTCTAATTATGGTTGGGCTGCTATTTTTACTCCATTAAGTCACGGTTTTCTACAAATTTTATAATATTTTGCTGTCTGAAAGAGTTTATTTAGAAGCAGAGCACTATAAGGACATTGTGTCTTTCACTTTTAATTTTAATAAGCTGAGCAAAACAAAAATCTGTCTCGTTTCTGTGAGTATGAGTGCTTTTATTCCAACACCTGCAACGTTTAGTCTAACAGGAATATTTAAAGGAGTGCTTTTATGTGCATGTTGTCAGTGAAGAAGATCATAATTTTATTGCACAATATTGTAGAAAAAAGGTTGTTATGCTCAGGTTTTTGTCGTCACCTGGCAGGTGAATGATCAGCTTCCCTTAAACACAATGTTGGAAGACTTTGAAATCTTCTGTGCCCCTCCCCCCAACCCTTTAATACCTTATCCCACAGAGGCAAAGTGTTATTTTTAGCCTGTGTCTTCATGGCAAATTGGCAATATCCCTTGATGCCGTGGGTGCTCATAAGTAACCATTTCTCTGCCGTTAGTCCATGTTACCCATACCAGTGATGTTGGAGCCTGGAGGCAACCTGCCTCCAGGCACACAGTTAGAGCAGATCTTTGGACATGGTGGAGATTTAGAGGCTGGGGTTCATTTTTGATCCTGTCAACAGAGAACCTGAAACTCTTGTATTACAGGATGGGCTCATGGAGGCCCAGCGGTAGGGCTGATACAAATTTCACCCCAGATGGAGAACATCTTTAGGCTTTTGATGTGCATTGATTCCTGAGATTTGACTTAAATATTTAGCTTAGTTTTTTTTTTTCTGCTTTTCCTAAGCACTTATTCCAGGTATTGTATGTAAATGTGCACATTTCCGTTGTCTTCTTCTGCCTGGGAGTGTTTGTTCATCTTGCATCACATGTACTTGGACTCAGAACGTGTTGGTTTTGAGTTTCTTTCACCAAGTGAGCCCATGTGACTACTTGGCTGGGACTCCGTATTTAAAAGGTGAAGTAAGGTTAAGCATAACTGCAACTCTCTCCTAATAAATAAACCTATTTCTTTACATATATAGTTACATACTCAAATCTGACTACTATTACTTAGACACAAGCAGCTTGCTTTTGGTTTTCTGTGTTTTTTGGAACTAATAGCTCCCCACGGTCCCTCATGAGATGGAAGGGATATTCTCCATATCACTTCCAAATCTCAAATGTCTGTCCAGTCAGTACAAAGGCCAAATGGGTCAGTTTGAGACAGGAGAAATTGTGTATAGGGATTTTATATCTAAAATAAAAGTATTTGTAGAGCAAACATTTGGACTACAAACACAAAGGTTCTTGTGTTAGAAAACCAGCAGTTACGCTAAAGCTTGTCAGAGTAGAGACTGAGACTGTAACTGGTAGCAAATAGAGAACAGTACTTGAAGAAAACCTTTTAGAGGCTACAGAAGACTTGAGACTGGAATGAAGGTTCATCTTACAACAACTCTAATCAGACAGACAGAGCCACAATTGAATGGTTTAAGTTAAGGATATTTATATGTTAGAATGGCCCAGTCAAAGCTTGGATCTACAGTCAGTTGGGAATCTTTGGCAAGACTTTGGAATCAGTGTTCACAGGTACTCTAAGCTTGAGCTATTTTGTATATGAATGTGTGAATGAGCAAATGTGCAAAGATGGCACAGACATACTTAAAAAGACTAAAAGATGTCACTGGATTGAAATGAAATGTAAACCTACGAAAAATATTTTGTGTTTGTGTTACCACAAACACAAAATACAGTGTTTGTGGTAATAATGTGAAAAAAAATGTGGGTATGTTGTTTCCTCAATGCCCAAATCTATCAGTTAACTAACATCATTTAGACAGTGTTTCTACAAATTCTTGCTTGGATTTGTAAATGTCCAAAGATCTGCAATAGAGTCACACAAGATGTTCTTTGGATGTTAGCCGTAAGTCAGGTAAGCCCACTCTAACACCCAGAAACCCTTATCTCACCCCTACAAACCAACACTGGCTTGTGATAAAAGCCAAAAAGCTAGTTGGGCTTGTTTCCGGAGGCGAATATTGGCATTCACATTCCATGGTTGGCTAGTGTGACAGAGAAGTGTCTACATTACCCCGTCTATATCCTCAGCCAGAATGTCACAGGTCATATTGGTCTTTGCTAACGTGCAAAATGATACATATGTATTACTACCAGGGAAGGTTTCTGAAGTCACGTTTTTTTCCCCTCCATAGTCCTTGGAGGGAAAAAAGGACTATTCTGGAAAAATTGCTGGAAAAATGGTTTCTCAATTTTCCAGCAATTCCTAATTTGGTTTACAGACATGTAAAGTGACAAAAAGTACACCAGCAGAGCCAGGCAAAGGATGGGTGACCATCTGCATGAACCAGTTCAGAGGTTGCAGGTATTTTCCACAAAAAGAAAAATAATGCATAAACCAATCGTGCAGGGAGTAAAGACTGAAGAGAGACAAAAGAATGGTTATGTCAAGTTATACCAAAGTAAATTAACACAAGTATATCTTAAATTATAAACAAGTAGTACCCCAATGCAATATTTTTAAAACAGAATTATTGCATATTTACAGTTTAGATAGATATGGACATTATCATGGAAAAACAATTAATATGTTTTGAACCTTTTCCCCTTTTGCCACAGAGAGTACAATAAAATAATTCTGCAAAATTGAGATTTTTTTCCTATTTATGTAAGAAAATCTGAAATATGTCCCATGCATATGAATATCGATTTTGCCCACCTGTAGACTAAAATATTTGACAATATTTTTTAAGTTTTGTGATGGATTTTCAGTTAAATGTTGGATTTTGTTCTGGATTTCGAATGCTCTATCCAAATGCACATTAATGGTTCACTGACGCTGCCAAAAGGAGATTCTTAATCCCAGTGTTGTCATGATGTGTTTTTTGTGAGGGACCCAAAAAGCAGCAGGCAGGCTAGAGTTGTCGAATGTAGTTGAAGATTTAAATATAAAAGTGAAGAACAAAAAACTATTATAAAAACCACAAGGAAAACACAAACCATAAATCCGGGGAAAGTAGACAACTGGGAACAGACGGGGAAAAAAAACATACGTAGACAAAAGACCTAGCCTGATGAACAAACAGATTGCAGGTGTGAGGGGAGAACAGGAGGCAAATTGAGGGGAGGAAGAGAAAAAGTGGCACAAGGGGTGAGGGAGAGTACACTGGGGATTAGGAAATAAATCTAACATTAGACTACAGAAACATAATTAAACTAGAGTAGAGTAGAGTTTTGGCAGAAATAGCAATTAGATTGGATCAGATTTCTTTTGTAACTAAAACAGATTATGCAAAAATAGACTTTGCTTCAAAGATTTTTGAGTGGCTGGTACAGATTATGAAGAAAACATTCATTTTCATCCCCTGTACAGGACAAGGCAACGGTCTAATGATAGGACTTTTTTTTTTTTTGACATTGGCAGGCTTTCAGTTTTGAGATCTTTAAAAGTGGACATTTGATGGCTTCAGCAGTTACATCTTGATGTAATGTAATCAGGAAATGTTCCCCATAAGGCCAATGAGAAACACATCTACTTTCATGGTGTGTATTTTAAGGTTGGCTCACTGTTGGGAGAAGTGGGGCCCACAGCTCCCAGAATGGGAGTTTTGAAAAGCAGTGATGTGAAGGGCCCAGGAAAGGAATAAAAATGCACAGGTAGCAAGGTGGTTTTGGACATCCTAATCTCTGTTGTAACTGATTATTTCAGGCTACAAAAAAAGAGGGGAACTCTAGGGCCAGGGTCAGGTGTGTGCTGGGTAAGAGAGGCAGCTTTCAGTAGGGATCGGGTTAAAATAATTTTTCTGCTTGAAAGATAGCCTTTAGTGTCACCTGTGAGGGTTGAGACAGAGGCACAGAGGCTTGGTGTGTTCAGGTTCCCGTGTAAACTAGAAGAAAGCAGAGAAGAGTCAGTAAGCTAAGCTGGCATGCTGTCCTGTTTATCAGAGGGATGTGAGACGCAGAGCGAGGGAGGAATGAGCAGACTCATCGGGCTTCTGAAACACGATGCTCCGTCCTGATTGCCTGGAGCAGCTGTGCAGCCACCGTATCTCTGCGAGCGTGTGCGTCTCTGCACAGGATGCATGATTCTGTGTTCAAGTGGCACGATTCAAAGAAATGTTTCAATGCATTCATGTCTGCACTCAGCCGAACATGGGTTTGTCTTATCATTTTTGACTGATTTTTGTAAAGTGTGTAATTAGTTTGTTTGCACACTTTTTGTGATCTATGCCTTGTCTATAATGTATTTTCCGGGAGACTTGATCTGATTTTATATGTTGAATAGGTAAGTGTGTTTTTAAAAGCTGTTATAAGAAAACAAGATTTAACCACATGCAGCATTTGGAATACTCTAAAGCAATTAGTGTGACTTTCTCTTAACATTTTTTGACAGGTTATGATTAAATCTCCAGTTAGTCCTTCATTTTACTCCTAGCCATCGGACTGAACAGTGCACACAAAGGGGTATTTGTTCTATTTGTTGAATAGAAATGTTGACACAATTGCAACACCCTTCACAATAATTGGGACCTCTAATAAAGATTCATAGATAGGCCTTTTAAGAAATTGTTGCTATGGCAACTTAGTGGCCTTTGTTTTTTATGCCACACTGAAATGTTTTAAATCTTTGAGAAAAGTTAAATGTTGAGCAAAGACAATTTGTTAAAATGCAGAAAGCCTAATCATTGAATCAACTTAAGAACAGAAAAAAGCTTCACAAAGTTATCCATTTTCACTAGCAACACTCAAAACAAAACACATATCTTGATTATCCCCAAGACTTATAAGAAAATATTCGGTGGACTGGTGAGACAAAGTTGAACATTTTGGACAGCGAGCATCCTGTTACATCTGACAGAGACTTTCAGATAAAGAAAAACAGACTGTCAAACATGATCGTGGTAGTGTGCCAGAATGTGACTGATTTGCTGTTTCACGATCTGGATGACTTGCTGTAATTGATGGATCCATTAGTGCTGCTCTCTAGAATATCTTGATGCAGAGTGTCTGACCATTGTTTTGTGAGGGTCAAAAAATGTTTGTAATAATATTCATGCTTAGATGACTAGTTATATTCCTTATGAAAATCAACACACATCTTTTTTTCCTGTGTGGTGTATCCCAGAGCCAAGGCATAGATTACTAATAATTAGACACCGAGTTATGACATTTTGGTAGTAACAAAAAAAACAAAAACTTTTCTTTGCATATATATATATATATATATATATATATATATATTTATATATATATATATATATATATATATATATATATATATATGCAGTATATATATAACTGAATTAATGGTGTTAAACAAGTTTTTTTGGGGGGGAATAATGACAGTGATTTTGCTGTTACCAGAGAAGATGCATTTACTTTCAGGTTTTTCATACACCTTCAACATTGGTTTCAATACGTATGGCTGGTGATGTGTGCATGACAGCATGTAACATTCATACTGATCAAATTTCCTGATTTATAAATGTTTTAAACCAGTTATGCCAAGCATATTGGATGAATACATCTTCATGTTTTCTTCTTCATTTTTTTAAAAACAGCAATAATATAATGTCACATTATTTTGGTGAAGGATGATCACACAAGCATACAATTTCAATCTGGGTTTAACTGAAGAACATTGGCTAAATGCTTTTTGAGACACATCGGAAAGGGATGCATTTTGTTCTTACTTTCTATTTTTCATTCAGCTCAATCTAGGGAGTACCCGGTGTGGTTATCTCCCTTCGCGATGCAAAGATGGCGAACCTGCTCCCTCCCCCAGGCATTGCGGTCTTCCGCCCGTTTACCCAGGAATCACTGGCGGAAATCAAGAGGCTTGCGGAGGAAAGGAAGAAATCAGCAGAAGCAGAAGGCCATGGCGAGGGAGAACCAGTGGGGCCACACCCTGATCTGGAAGCTGGAAAGAGCCTACCCCTAATATATGGAGACCCTCCTCCAGAGTTGCTCAACACGCCGCTGGAGGACCTGGACCCCTTCTACAAAGCCCAGAATGTCAGTCTGAATCCATCTGAGCAGAGCCACAGAACAATTGTCCACATGTAGTGCTTAGGTTCAACTTTGTCACTACATCACGGGACGTTAAAATGTGACAGCATGTATTACTCATCCTACATGTCTGCAATGACAACTGCATCCTTCATCCAACATTTAAGTTCTCTTTGTATGCATAAACTGCCAATTTTTTTCTTTTTTTATAATAGTTATCGTTTGTCATTACTAAAGATTTGCTGCAATGTTGCTTAGACGGGAATTAGTTTTCAGAGTACATTTCTTTGTTTTTCAGACATTTGTCGTGGTCAGCAAAGGGAACACGATTTACAGGTTCAACGCTGAGCCGGCTTGTTACATTCTCAGCCCCTTTAGTGTGATCAGGAGAGGATCCATCAAAATTCTCATACATTCATATCCTTTTGTCTATGTAACATCCACATTTTTATTTTATTTTATTTTTTTACTCAATTTGATGAATAAAAGCAAAAGATTTGTATGCATCTTAAGCATCTTTCCTTAATCCTGACTTAAATTATTTAGCATGTTCATCATGATTACCATTCTGTCGAATTGTGTGTTCATGACGATGAGCAACCCACCAGCATGGAGTAAAACTGTGGAGTAAGTGGTTTTATTTTACTGTTTTTTGGTCATTTTGGTGCCGGGGCTTTTTCTCGTTTATGACAGATTGTCTTTTTCAGATATGTTTTTACAGGAATTTATACCTTTGAGGCTACAGTCAAAGTGTTATCAAGAGGTTTCTGTATTGGTTCTTTTACATTCCTTCGAGATCCATGGAACTGGCTGGATTTCATGGTGATCAGCATGGCGTAAGTATCTGAAAGTAGTTTTATTCTTGGAGTCTTCTCTAGTGATCTTAAGTAGAAGTATTTATGGCTTTCTGAAGCCTTTTTATTTCCTGTTCTTGTGCCGGACCATAACAACCTACTGTGTAGTGTATGAATACCAAAATAAGAAAAATGGAGTAAAATGTCATCCATTAAACAATATTTGTTTTTGAGAGGAAAGCATGTGCAATGGCAGTTTATGTCAGGAACATGCACTCGTGCATATTCCTTTTGTTTTTGCTTTTTATTTTATTAAATGAGAAGAGAGTCTGTTCTCTACTAGAAGATTCTGATGTCAACCCATCCATTGGTGATCTTATGCTCACTTGGACTAAGCAGCAGGTTAAGAAAAGAACATGCACACCTCTGCTCTGAATAACTCTAGAAAGAAGGAAGAAAGATGTTATAGTGGTCTAGTCAAATTTCAGACTTAAATCCAATTCATATAGAACACTGGAATCGTTAACAGGCTGATTGTGCTTGAAAACCCTTCAATATGGCTGAATTCAAATAAGTCTGCAAAGAAGACATATTGATGTACAAAACTCAATGACCATTCATGCAAATGCATGGCGGAAGTCGTAGTAATCAAGGGTGCCATAATCTGTTATTTGGTTAAAAGGAAAGTACTTTTTAGGAATTGCAGAGTTGGTATAGCTAGGTTTTTTGTCTGTATATATAAAATCATAATTTGACAACTGTTTTTTATATTTACTCGAGTCACCTTTGTCTGATGAAAAATCCCATTACTCCATGATTATACACAAGGGCTTGAAAAGCTGCCTACTTTTGGATGGAGTGATGGAGAAAATCTGGAGAACATTATCCACAGACCATATTAGAGATTATAAGCTCTGATGCTTTCAAAAGAAAATCGAATGAAATGAGAAATGTCTTAAAGTTTTTAAACAGTTTAATCAGTGCATGCTTTGTGACTTACTGTCATTTTTAAACCAATCACACCAAAATGTCTACTGTATCAATTTCTGTTGTATTTCACAGACTTCTTATAGTAGCGATATTGTAACAAAAGCATGACTAGATGTTATGCTTTTTTGTAATTTTATTTGGGTGTTTAATTTTTATTCTTTTCATTCTTTCCTAGCTACATTACTGAGTTTGTTGACCTTGGCAATGTGTCAGCTCTCAGGACATTTCGTGTACTTCGAGCCCTGAAAACAATTACCGTAATTCCTGGTAACCGCCTTCATTTTGAACTTGTCTGTAAATGTTCTTTATGTAACAACAAAGGCTTATTTTCAGTTGCTTTATTCTAGTTGGTTAATGTCCAGTGACTGTTTCATAGGCCTGAAGACCATAGTGGGGGCTTTGATCCAGTCGGTGAAGAAAATGGGGGACGTCATGGTCCTGACCGTTTTTGCCCTTGCAGTCTTTGCACTCGTTGGCCTCCAGCTTTTCATGGGAAACCTGCGTCACAAATGTGTGCAATGGCCCATTCTGATGAATGACGTTTTCAACACTACCATGGCTGTAAATGAGTCTATGTACTCCAACAGTTCTTTTGATTTTACTGAATATATTGAAAATCCAGGTATGTTTCCAGTTTTGCTTTAGTCATTATTTCATGGCAACATTTCTTCACAGGAGAGTTAATATCATTACCTTCTTTGCTTACAGAAAATCAGTATTTTACAGAAGGCAGCAAAGATGCTCTGATTTGTGGCAACAGCTCTGATGCTGGGTATGTTTTACCAAAAATCATTCCTAATGTAATTTAGCTGCTTGCTGTTTGTTTAGAAAATTACAGCATATTTTGTAGAATAAACTTAATCTTTGATTAAAGTGATTTAAAGACAGATGTGCTTCAAGAAAGGTGCCAATAGTTGTTAGTTAACTTTTTCCCCCTGCTGATAGAAAGTGCCCAGAAGGATACACATGTATGAAGGCTGGAAGGAACCCTAACTTTGGCTACACCAGTTATGACTCTTTTGGATGGGCCTTCCTTGCTCTGTTCAGGCTCATGACACAGGACTTCTGGGAGAATCTTTTCCAGCTGGTTGGAACTTAATTTCTTCTGTGTTTCTTTGTGATTTGTCTGTTTCGGTGATTACATTTATAGTGAGAAAATTGTCCTAAGTTCTTGCAGCTTCTTTTCTCTTATAAAGACTCTGCGAGCAGCTGGGAGGACATACATGCTGTTCTTCGTGGTGGTCATCTTCCTGGGCTCCTTCTACCTCATCAACCTCATCCTAGCTGTGGTAGCCATGGCTTATTATGAACAGAATCAAGCAACTCAACTGGAGGCCATCGAAAAAGAGGAAGAATTCCAGCGGCTTTTAGAACAACTAAAAAATCAAGAGCAGGTAATTACAGCAAGTCATATTCATCCATAAATTATAAACTCTTAGTTAAAAAGACTTTTCTTATGAAATTGAAAGTAGATCAATACAATTACATGTCTTTTTCCCAGTAAACTGTTTCTAAATTTCTTTTGGACACTTTATTTGATCTCATTCAAGATTTCAAACATGGCGTAATTCTTTTGATTAATGAGACAAACGTCACAAGATGATTAATAATAATAATAATTGATAATAATGATAATAGTTCATTTAAAGTCTTCCAGCTTGGTTTTTTTCAACTTGCAAAGACAGGCAGGCAAAATAAACACTTTTACCTTAAAATTTTAATTTAAAAACCTAGAAAAAAAGCTAAGATCCACTGGTAACCCATCTTAATAAATACTTCACAAGAGAACCACAGGGAAATGTTGGTGTGAGCAACAAGTTGACATAGAAGTATAAGGCAAGGATATAATGTTAAACTTAGGAAATGGATTAGATAGAACACAGAGAACAAAGGAGCCAAATACAAACAGCAAAATAAAGCAAAACACAAAACCAAAGTCCAAAACCTCATGACAAGAAAAATACTGACTGGTCTTTGTTTTAATTCTGTCTTCACACAAGCATAGTTCTTTTTATTATGAATAGGATGGATACCCATATTTAAACAGCATATTTTCAGTCAACATTGCAGTGTTTTAATTGGCAGGCACAATTTCATGGAAGCCAAGCCACCGTGACCAGTAAGAAGTCTGTGAGTCAACACACATTATCTGAGACGGAAGATAATGGACATGGTCTCAAACAGGGTGAGGCTGTGAATGACTGCAATGGAAGAGTTGTTCCTCGCTTGATGATTCGAGCACCCACTATGCAGGAGGTTGGTTGCTCTTACATTTACCCCATAAAAGGAGAAGACATATTGTGGTCTGTGAAAATATTGTTTATTTCACATCATTCAAAAAATTTCTAAACGTATCCCATAGTCTGCTGTAGATTATGAAGTCAAAGAGAAGTCACTGGGCTCGATGCACAGCACACTTCATCTGGAAGAACCTGGCTTGAAAAAGAGATCTGCTAGTGCTGCGACAGTGCTGTCTGCAGTTGCCATGGAAGGTACAGTGCCACTAACAACTGCCACACACAATTCCTAAATATAATATTTAATTTCTGTCAATAATTTGAGTGAGATTAGTCACAGACTTTGTTGTAAGTCTGTGGGAGTATTTGAAGTTCCTTTCTAACCTTGGAGCTGACCCACAAAATAACAGTCCCAGACATTTGGAATCATAACCAATGCTGACTGAAACATATTAACAATCAAGTCTACTAACAAGGATTTAATGACTATTAAAACAGCCTTAAAAGTTTCACAATTTTATCCATTACAACTACTGTTTTTATCTCTGTAACAATTACATTTAACTTGACATCCTAAGATCTCTACACTCACCTTAGTAGTAACCAGATACAATTAGTGACCAGTATTTTATTTAAAGAGAACATTACCATTCTCTTTGGCTTCCCGCGGTGAGGCTAATCATGCTGAATCCCTTGCAAATCCCTGTCAACATTTGATGTCGTGCCCTTGTGGTGTTAAGCTTGGACTATTTTAGCCTAGTAAACAAAGTGAAACAGCAATGACATGAACATATCTGTCACACAAAGGATGTTGCAACAAACATGCAACGATTAGCATTATAACCATGTTAAAGATTGTTGAAGTACAATATGTCTTCTTCTCTTGTTTGTTTTTGTCTAGAGTTGGAGGAGGCTCAGAGACCCTGTCCACCTTGCTGGTACAAATTTGCCGACATGTTTTTGAAGTGGGATTGCTGCCCCACCTGGATTGTTTTTAAAAAGTGGATGCACTTTGTGGTCATGGATCCCTTTGTTGACCTCGCTATTACCATATGCATTGTGCTCAACACCCTTTTTATGGCAATGGAGCACTACCCCATGACCCCAGAGTTTGACAACATGCTCTCAGTAGGAAATCTGGTATGTATTTACTACATTCAATCTAGCAGGGAAATGTGCCAAGATCTCAGACCTTTTGAGTTTTATTTGTGCTTTCTAGGTTTTCACTGGGATCTTTGCAGCTGAAATGTTTTTCAAGCTTATCGCCATGGATCCCTATTACTATTTCCAAGTTGGATGGAACATTTTCGACAGCATTATTGTAACTCTCAGCCTGGTGGAGTTGGGTCTGGCAAATGTCCAGGGTCTATCAGTCCTAAGGTCATTCCGTTTGGTAAGAAACAATGTTGATCAAAAATTATTGCTATGTTTTTTTCAAGTAAAGTTGTGTTGAATACTTTCATTAGTACTGAAAATCACATCTAGTGCTAATCAATCATTGTCTATTTGCTGCTGATTGAGTAAAAACCAGACAGCCAAAAAATAAGAGCCTTGAGACAAACAATTGGTGGTTTTTAGCAACATGCTATTTCTTGATGAACTGTTATTAAGAATCCGTTGCAGTCTCAGATGTTGAGAGAAAATGTATGAAATTAGTCTAATTTGGACTTTCATAACCTATTTAAATCCAAGAAGGGAAAACTAGAAGCAAAAAAGAGTTAAGCCAACGGTTTCAGAACCAACAGGTCAATCTGACAGCTTGTAATGTTAGACCAAATCAGCCCTCAGATGGTGAAAGGCATCTTAATTTTGGTCAACATCTCTGCTGTTCACTCTTTTGGAACCAGATTAGTTTCAACTCGTTTCACAAAACCTAAGGGAACATGTTTATGCTGAGGAGAGAAGAGGATATCTGTACAATAGATAAAGGAAAAGTAGTTGGTAAGAGAGAGAAAATAATTATGACTGACTTAGTTCATCCTTTAGAAGCTAGCGGCGTTGTTTTAATTGAATGGGCCATATTTGGCTTAACGTTATTTTAAATCAACGCTGATAACGTTTCTCTTATTGTTCAAACTGAGATGTCGCTGACTGCTGTTTACTATGGATACAATGTTAACTGCTCATAACTATTCAGCACGCCTCAAATTAAAAACAATTACTTGCCTGAAAGTTCCTCTGTTTTTCTTCATGGCATGTCTTTATCTCTCTTTTGTGATGGTGATAGCTTCGTGTCTTCAAACTGGCAAAGTCTTGGCCCACACTCAACATGCTCATTAAGATTATTGGTAACTCAGTGGGAGCTTTGGGGAACCTGACCTTGGTGCTGGCCATCATCGTCTTCATTTTCGCTGTAGTGGGCATGCAACTCTTTGGAAAGAACTACAAGGACTGCGTATGCAAGATCTCCTCAGACTGTGAGCTACCACGGTGGCACATGAATGACTTCTTCCATTCCTTCCTCATCGTTTTCCGCATTCTGTGTGGCGAGTGGATCGAGACGATGTGGGACTGCATGGAGGTGGCTGGACCTGCGATGTGCTTAATCGTCTTCATGATGGTCATGGTCATTGGAAATCTAGTGGTGAGTTTAAAGGTCCTTGATTCTAATTCTAATTCTGTTTTAAGTTTAAAATATTCAGATTTGCAAGTGGAATAATTACTTTTTATGCTGCAGTGATGGGGAATTTGAACAAAATATCAATCAGATATTTTACAAGATTTTAAGTGTGTTTCACCCTTCAATTTGACTTTTTCATTGGATAAGACAATGGTTAATCAAATTATTTAATCCATTTCCTAATAAAGTTATCTAATTGATTGGTGTCAGGATCAAGATTTTGTGAACAGCTTGTCTTTATGGTGTATAGTTAACCCCTCAGCCAGCCAGGACACACACACAGTTTGTACACAAAAATCCTTATTTGATAAAATAGTTCTTAAGTTGCATATTTTAACATATTGAAAGTATGTAAGCTAACAGCCAGTCAAACTCAAATTTAATTCATGTAAAAAAAGATGTTCTTTGTAATTCATTGAGAGGTATTGTTAATGTTGACAGCATAAAAATACTAGCCATGACCTTTTATATTTGCATTAGGGAACAAGGCCCGATGGAGGATCACTGACAGACATTATTTCAGGATCATATTTAATTGCAAGAGCCAAAACGGTTTCCTGTCAGGTTATTCATAGAAATAAAAGGGAAATGACTCATCATTAAGTCCTAACTGAAATATTGTGTGAACTACGTCGCGCTAAATGTAGTTTGCTTATATCCTACAATCTCGTAAAGCTGGTGATTTAATACAAAATGCAAATTGAAATTAAGGCAAATAATGTTGGTAAATACAGGTTTTCTATGTGGATCAAATCACATGAAACCAGCAAACAGAAGTTTTGATTCTACACGTGCTTAGATCTGATTCTAGTAAGCTAGCTACTGTTTCGGGAAGAAACACAGACAGCTGAGCAAGCAAAGCTCAGGTAGCAAAGAGACTTACCGGGTGCACAGTGAAAGTCATTTGATAGGAGAGTTGATAGTAACTGATGCAGAGATAAATTATGCTCCCCCATGAGCAGGAAAA
Organism: Xiphophorus hellerii; assembly: GCF_003331165.1. Classification (NCBI taxonomy): domain Eukaryota; kingdom Metazoa; phylum Chordata; class Actinopteri; order Cyprinodontiformes; family Poeciliidae; genus Xiphophorus; species Xiphophorus hellerii. The sequence goes on from NC_045681.1 coordinate 14,039,177, forward strand.
AGAGTTAAGTTGATGTCTTTAAAAGAGTCAAATTAGTGGATCAGATTGAAATAAACATGAATGATTTCATAATATTCCTGTAGTATTTCTTACAAGCTTGTGGAATTCTTACTTCTTACTCATTGGTCACTTTATTACACCCTGCTATTGCTGGCTTTGACTACCCTTGGGTCTTCAGAACCGCCTTATTTTCTTTGCATTGACTCAACAACAACTTGATGCAAGCTTGCATCAAGTTGAGATGATGCAACGTGGCATCATCTCATTTGAGATGATGCAACGTGGTGCATTATCCTGCTGGAAGTAGCAATCAGAAGATGTGTACAGTCTATGATGTTTCAACAATGCTGAAAGTGGGCCCAAAAACAAGTCCCTCACACCAACGCTACACCATCAGCAGCGTTAAGAGATGGTATTCCTCATATGTCGCTTGTAACAAATGGTTATTTGAATTTCTGTTGCATTCCTGGCATCTGGAACAAGTCGGCCCATTCATATCTGACATTTGAAATACTCAGACAACCCGTCTGGCACAATTAAACCACGCCGTGGCCAAAGTCACACCTCCCTTTTTTTCCCCCTTGAAGTTGTTGCCATGAGGTCATCTGATTATTGTGTTTGTATCTAAAACAGTGTGTGGTGAGTTTGAAAATCAATTTGTGCTTCACTTGTATGTCCTTCTAATCATAGCCTGTTCTTTTCTACTCCTTTATTGTTGGTTCTGCCTTTGTGTAGCTCTGTTTATCCGCTAGCTGTCTTTACTGATTCACAGCTCTTGTTCCAGAATGAGAGTGATCAACTAGTCGATGTAACCATGATAACCCGCCAAACCTGGCAAACGGGAAGTGAGAAATTGATCACTAGACTTAAGAATCTAAATATAGCTGCATCTGCAATAGCAGGCTGTCAACATAATGTTTATTAATGTGACATGTTTCCTATTTGCTTCAGTCCCTTCAAAGGGACTTGCATAGAAGCAGGGACTATAAAAACTAATTAATTAGCTCCAAATCGTATTCATTTTCATGCTTTTCACATCTGTAAAATATTTAAAGTATAATTTAAAGCATTACCTCCGTCAATCTTTTTACTCAGGTATTGAACCTCTTCTTGGCGTTGCTGCTCAGCTCATTCAGCGGAGACAACCTATCAGCAGGGGATGACGATGGAGACATGAACAATCTGCAGATTGCTATTGGGAGAATCACACGAGGCATCGATTGGTTAAAAGCATTTCTCATACAGCGAATCCAGCAAATACTTGGTAAAAAGCCCAAAGAGCCGGATAAGGACATGGTGGACGATGGAAAGCCTAAAACCGAGGAAATGGAAATGAATCATTTGGACGCCTGTCTGACTCTTAAAGTAGCAGAGGGGATTTCAGATGGACCGGTGCAAAGCCAACCCTCTGGATTCACGGTGGATGGAGAGCTCAATCTGAAAGTCCCAATCGCTGAAGGAGAATCAGATTATGATAATCTGAGTGATAATGTTGATGATGATGATGATGATGGTGAGCAGGATGATGAAGAAGAAGATAATGAACTTCCAGAGAGTGCACTGCGGAGAGATGATGAACAAAACACGGTAAAAAAAAAAAAGTGAAGATCACAAGAAATTAGCTAAGTAGATATCTACCTAATACTTGTTAGGTAACTCAATAAGCTGGCTAGCAAGCTTGATTTAGAGAAAAATAAACTGGTGGCCTGCCATCAGTCCACCAGCATTGGATATTGTGCTGGTGATGCAATTACAAACACATTACAGTCTCACTAACTGATAAATTACCCCTTACACAAGCATAAAACTATTTTTTTTTTAACTTTTCCAGAAAAACCTTGAAGATGAAAGTAGTATCCCAGAGAAAGTAAAAGTGAGTAAGTCTTTTTGAGTAGCACTTTTCACTGGTGTTTTCAGCAGAAGCCCAAAGCCAATACTAATTTTATGGTTATATTTCATTTTATAACAAATGAGTATGATGACGGGGATTCTTCAGTATGCAGCACAGCTGATTATCAGCCTCCTGAGCCTGAACCAGAAAAGAAGGAAGAAGAGGAACCGGAACCTGAAGAACCAGAGGCCTGCTTCACTGATGGTATTAACAAAAACTCAGAAAATATATTTAAAATGATCCCTCACTGTTATGCATTACCTTAAAAGTGCCAAAGTGTATTATTCCAAGGGCGCCTTCTCTTTTTTCGCAGACTGTGTGACCAAATGGCCATGTTTGACAGTGGATACCACCAGTGGCAAAGGCAAAAAATGGTGGAATCTTAGAAAAACTTGCTTCACCATAGTGGAACACGACTGGTTTGAAACCTTCATCATTTTCATGATCCTCCTTAGCAGTGGGGCTCTGGTGAGGCCAGTCATTACTCCAACTAATTCAGAATTGTTTCTTAAACATTTGACTTTTTTTTCCTATTTCCTTTGCAGGCCTTTGAAGATATATACATAGAAAGGCGACGAACCATCAAAATAATTCTTGAGTTTGCAGACAAGATTTTCACCTACATTTTTGTCATTGAGATGCTCCTGAAATGGGTTGCATATGGTTTCAAGACCTACTTCACCAACGCTTGGTGTTGGTTGGACTTTTTCATTGTGGATGTAAGTGTAGCTGTGAAGTTCCAAGGCTGGCCTGCACAATATGCAACAGAAAAGACAGATTGACATGTCTTACATTAGCAAAAGTCTATGCTAACCCCTGAATAGGAAATTTTGTTATTTTCTGGCAGGTTTCCTTGATTAGCTTAGTTGCAAATTGGATGGGCTATTCTGACCTCGGTCCTATAAAGTCGTTGAGAACCCTCAGAGCACTGAGGCCTCTTCGAGCGCTATCAAGATTTGAAGGCATGAGGGTAGGTACATTTCCTTTGAACAGTACTATTTTAGTTATTTGCATGTCTAAAAATAACTTTATATTGACTGCACTGATTGGCTGCCCCTTTTCGCTTGTTGATTCCATACTTACAACATGGCTGTCTGCTATTGTAGAAGTAAGTAATTTTAAGTCAGTTTGAAACAATTTAAAATATTTTTTTTCTTGATCTTATCAACAAAACATGTTTTTTGGGGTTTTTTTGTCTTAACAATCTATATTTTTAGATAATTGAAACAGGGTTCTTTCTTTTGGGCAGGTGGTGGTGAATGCTCTTGTTGGAGCGATTCCCTCCATCTTCAATGTCCTGCTGGTGTGTCTGATTTTCTGGCTCATCTTCAGCATCATGGGAGTCAATTTGTTTGCGGGGAAGTTCTACCGTTGCATCAACACCACCACAGAGGAGCTATTCCCCATGACTGAGGTCAACAATCGAACCGAGTGCTTGGCACTTGAAGAAGCCACACAGGAGGCTCGCTGGATTAACGTCAAAATCAACTATGACAATGTTGGGACAGGCTACCTCTCTCTGCTTCAAGTGGTGAGGATTCCTTTTATTGTATGCTGAGATATTTAGTTTATTTATTTATTTATTTATTGTCTTTTTCTTTGGATGCCAATATTTTGAGAATATTCTTAATGATTACAGGCAACTTTTAAAGGTTGGATGGACATAATGTATGCTGCCGTGGACTCAAGAGAGGTATTCATCTCCTTTTCTTTTGTTTACATGGGAAGTGCACCTCAGATTTGATGTTTTTCAGTTGCTTCCAGTGTAAACTTTTGAAAATGGCACCTTCAAATATGATTAAAAGTATCCATAAGTAGAGGGATAAAATGTTTGTTTAACCCTGAACATTTTGCCCCTTAATTTTGGTTTTCAGAAGAGGGCCAAAAAAATCTTCATTTGATAATATATTATAGACTTTAGTGGGAATAGTAGCTCATAGAATACTAGATTATGTGCAGTCTTATGTAAAATAAATTATTTTTGAAAAATCTATCAATTTTAATCACTCTGTCCTTGTTTAAATTAATAGGATTAACTGGCTGATTCAAATAATTCCTCCTTTAGTTGTATTTTCAATGAATATGAGAGTAGACTGAGATTTATTTTAGAGATGGATGGCAATTTAATAAGGCATTACTATGAGACTAAATGGAAGGATTTACTTTTAAAAAATGTTTGTGTTTCAGGCCAATATTTTCTGTTTTTTCAATTTAGGTTGAGGAGCAACCATCCTATGAAATCAATCTTTACATGTACATATATTTTGTGATCTTCATCATCTTTGGTTCCTTCTTCACCCTAAACCTCTTCATCGGTGTCATTATTGACAATTTCAACCAACAAAAGAAAAAGATAAGTACTTTCAAGAAAACAGTTTGTAAAAATAAAAATTTATATTATGGTTTTCTTGAGAAAAAAACCAATTTGGCACTTTAAGCAACCAAATAATTCTTATCTTGTCTTATGTGTGCACTTTGGAGACCAAGACATTTTTATGACTGATGAACAGAAAAAATACTATGAGGCCATGAAGAAACTCGGTTCCAAGAAGCCACAAAAGCCAATTCCACGACCAACGGTAAGTTACTAATTTTGCAGTTTATGAAAATCATGGACCCTTAACAAACATAAGAGGATTCCACCCGTTTTTAATGGTCAGCAGGAAACAACTGTTGAAATAAATTCTAATACATTTATCAAAAAAGGGCTTTTTTTCTGTAGGGATATGCAAGACCCTAATAGGTCCAGTAGGTGTCACTGTGTTATAATAGGAAACAGCAGCTCGCAGGACGATGCATTCTTAAAATCTCATTTCCTGAGTAAAAAGTGATTTCAAAAACCGCTATTAGAGATTATTAAAAGCTTAGCTTGAAGATTGCCTGAGTTTAATTTATGACAGAGGAGCTTAGTATACAAAGAACAACATTTTCATTACATGGTTTGGAAAAGTTCACTGACCTTCTCCGTATCTCTCTGACAGAATCCGGTCCAGGGCATTGTGTTCGATTTCATCAGCCAGCAGTTTTTTGACATCTTCATTATGGTTCTAATCTGCCTCAATATGGTGACCATGATGGTGGAAACAGATGACCAAAGCCCAGAAAAAGAGGATTTTCTCTTTAAATTAAACGTGGCCTTCATTGTTGTCTTCTCTGGAGAGTGTGTATTGAAGCTCTTTGCGTTGCGGCAGTACTTCTTCACCAATGGATGGAATGTTTTTGATTTCATTGTGGTCATCTTGTCAATAGCTGGTGGGTACAATGTCTTACAATTGTTTTACTAAAAAAAAAAAAAAAAAACTTGTACTAGTATATTACATATTTGTTTTTTTCTGATTTCAGGTACAATGCTCTCAGACATAATTGAGAAGTATTTTGTATCCCCAACTCTCTTCAGAGTGATCAGACTAGCCAGGATTGGCAGGATTCTGCGCCTCATTAAAGGAGCGAAGGGTATTCGGACACTTCTCTTTGCCCTAATGATGTCCCTTCCTGCCCTGTTCAACATTGGTCTCCTGCTTTTCCTGATTATGTTCATCTTTTCCATATTTGGCATGTCAAATTTTGCCTATGTCAAGAAAGAAGCTGGAATTGATGACATTTTTAACTTTGAGACCTTTGGTGGCAGCATTATCTGCTTGTTTCAGATTACAACCTCTGCTGGTTGGGATGGGCTTCTACTTCCAATGCTGAACAGGGAACCTCCAGACTGTGACCCTGAATTTGAGAATCCAGGCACAGATGTAAAGGGTAACTGTGGAAACCCGGGGATGGGTATGATGTTCTTCTGCAGCTACATTATTGTTTCGTTCTTAGTGGTGGTCAACATGTACATTGCCATCATCCTGGAGAACTTCAATGTGGCTCAAGAAGAGAGCGGTGATGCACTTTGCGAGGAAGACTTTGAGATGTTCAACGAAACTTGGGAGAAGTTTGACTTGGATGGAACAATGTTTATTGAGTACAGTCGACTTTCAGATTTTTGTGACACTTTGCAGGAGCCTCTCAGGGTCGCCAAACCCAATCGGCTTTGTCTGATTGGAATGGATCTGCCTCTAGTTATTGGGGATAGGATCCACTGCTTAGATGTTTTGATGGCTGTTACACAGATGGTACTGGGAGACACAGTGGAGATGGCAGCAATGCGGGATAGCATTGAGGCTAAGTTCATTCTTAGCAACCCCACAAAAGACTCCTTTGCACCAATTACCACAACGGTACGCCACAAGGAAGAGCAACAAGCTGCTGTGGTCCTTCAACGAGCTTATCGTAATCATCTTCTGAAGCGCTGCGTACGCCATGCTGCTTTCATGCACAGATTGAAAAGAATTGGTAGAAATTACAACAATGATGATTCACCTGAAAAAGAGGGGCTGCTTGCACGAAGACTAGGAGTTCTCTATGGAAGTAATATAGACCTTGCTGATGAAATGGAGCTTGAGGCTTTAGAAACTCTGACAAGCCAAGAACCTTTTAATACAGACTGTCTTCAGGAGCCTCCTGTGCAGAATATGATTGTGGTTCCTGCTGAAATAACCAGTGAGGAGTTATTGCATTCTGCCCCTTACCAACATCCCTTAACCTTACAGGCAAATCTGAGAGAGCCGCTTGTATGACAAACTGATGACGTAGGTGTTTCCCCCTATTTTATATCAATGAACAAAGCAACAATATTGACACAAATGTTCACAAATTTCCCACTTTATAAATACTTATAACAGCTTAGACCTTCCTGCTACCTACCACTTAAATACTGGTTCCGGTTTATTAAAGACTTATTCAGGTTAAAAACACAACTGAAGTTACTTGTGACAATAATCAATGAAGGAAAAAATAAAGTCATTCAAAATTAAGTTCTGAACTTCTAAAGGAAATCAACAAGTTTATTAAATGTATCTTTACCTTTAGACTTCAAATATTTTTAGTTATCTCTGTATCTCTGTGACACCAGTCTGGACCATAAATCTCACATTTAATTATACTAAATAATTTTAAATCTTAAAAAGCTGTTGTCTAAATGACCAGGATTGTACACCAAGGTATGGTCTCAATTGTTTTCCATATCAAATTTAACTCTAAGATTGTTAAAATTATGCTTTCACAGAAAGTTTAAAACTGCCGTCATGAATGGATGAAATGATTCAATCGTTATTAAGGCTGTTTTGCTTTTCTTTATGTCCCTCTTTAGCTATCTTCTTTGCAATACTTGCATACCCAGAAATAGTTAGGTCCCCTAAATCTTAATGTTTATTCCCACCACTTTCAACTTTTAGAAACCTTAGACTTTCTAAGTTTCTATTCAGCAACTATTAAGGTTCATACTCTTGCCTTAAAACAACACAAGACAACTTCAGTGTGAGAACTGCTAATGTCCAATAGTTGACAGATCCATATTTTTCCTGCTTAGAATAAAGGGGATTATTGCATTGTTTCAGATTGGAAGTTTTAATTTTACAAGCTTCTGGTCATCAAAATCTGCAAGAAAAAATCTCAAATTCTTTTGTATATTTGTAAATTAGTATGTAAGAAAAAAAGATATGCACTATTTAAATTCTTTACATGTTGAACTTATTACAGTTGTCTTAAACTAAAAAGAAAAATGTTTTCTTAAATTCTTCAGACATATGCATCTGTCTTATAAAATGCTGTATTGCTTTTGTTTGATCTGTCCTTATCCAAAAAGCAATTGAACTTATGGCAGGATAAAGGTTTAGAAACTGTCTGTAATTGTGATGCTAGCTATGTTTACACAGTGTTTAAACTGCTATTCATTTAAACCCATTCAGTGTTTATGAGCAATACTTTTATGAAGATACTTTAGTATCTGTTGTACATTTGTAAATACCCTCAGCTGCAGACTTTGTCTATAAAACTTGATATTTTTAGAGTTATGAAACCTTTTATGCAAAACATGCAGTCAATGTTTGGCTTAGTCAAATTTTGACTCTAAAATTAAAAGAATACATTGGTTAAAAATTACAGCCACAGAGAAATATAGGTGAATATTAGAAACACTAAAATTAAGATCTGAGCAAAGGTCTTCAGCTTCCCTTTATTGGTTCTTTGTTTTTTCTTCAAATAAAAAGGACAAACTTTCTTATAATTTTTGAAAAAGTGATCTCAATAAATAGTTTTCCAGACCTTTTTGCCATACTAAGCCCAAATCTAAAATTGTATGTACTTATCTGTGTCTTTAAAGGATCTGTCCTCATGTCTGTCCTAATGTGAAAATGTCACTTGTGTAAGTCTTAACTGAGTTTCAAATGTCTTACTGCAAACATTTGTCTCTGTGCAGAAATCTTAGGCACTGTGAGTAAAGTACTGCTGTAAATAATTTTTATTCAACACATAAAATACAAAAAAAAATCAATTGTAACCAAAAAAAAAAACAAAAAAACAGTAAAAGGTGTTTTTAAATGTAGACATATTACAAAATGTCCCAAAGTATTGTAAACGTGGCTATTTCTCTAGTTGTCTGTTGTGCCTAAGACGTTCTCCAGTGTTGTGTAAACATGACTAAACTATGCACTTTCAGAGTTTATAACTTTTGTTGCTACAGTACACCACACAAATCCCCACATGTTCTTATTTTTATTTTATGTATTTATTTATTTATTTTGTTTAAGTATTTAGCTTGTTTAACATTAAGGCTTGGTAGAAAATCAGAATAAGCAAAGGGTATAGTTTTTCCTTTGAGGGGCCTTCTGTGATACGCTATCTGCAACATTTAAGCTTTGAAATGTGACCCCAAGCTTTGCTCTTTGAAGCTGAGACTCTGCTGCAGCTTGACCCCGTAGTCTTCCGTGATGATTTGGTGTCATTCACTGTGGCCTCTGTTTACATTTCTACCGAGAGATAAAAAACAATCTCATGGTAAATTTTACAGCTACACCCAAAATCAATCAGTGCGTTTACTAATTTCTTTTCTTTCTTCTTCTGTATATTTTTATTTTCTTATTGTAAAAAGTGTTAGAATAAAAAGTTTATTTTAAGTTAAACCAGGCTGTGGGCTCGTGTTGTCAGGACTATTTTAAGTTTTTTGTGAGAAATCAATCCGATACTTTGCTGCCCTCTAGTGGTTGTAAGCTTGACAACTTGAATAGATATTTAGGCTGTATACGCATTACACATATGAGGAAAAACTCTTGAAAAATATATATGAACTCAAGATAAATTAAAGTTAATCCGATAATTTCATATAATGTTTCTATTTGGTGCTACATTAATGATCTTATTCATTATGGCTTAGACATCAATCAACTACATGAAGTGCTGTTAAGGTTAAGGCACAGACTTACTGATTTTGTGTTAGTCTGTTTTTTAAGTATATTAGAATATCAGGAAATATTTTCATTTAAAGGTCAATTGTTAAACTGTAGTGGAAGTTTAAAGGTGCACCTAAAGACTGGCAAAGTTCTGTTTTCAACTAATCTCTGGACTGTATATGAAAATTTATATTTCACTCTGTACTGTACTGTAATTCAATTCTGAACCCTGATCAAATCAAAACAACACTAAAATAACTTCCATAAAGCAGACATTAGATCAATAAAATGATCACTTCAAATTAGCAATTATTAAAGTGGGTCAGAAACGTCCAGCTGGACTGAACAAACTGATGTGTGATTGAGTACAAATGAAATGGCAAAACAGCAAAATGAACAGTGCCTTTTTGTTACTCACGGTACAGGCAGTGAGCCTCTATGTGGCTCCCTGACACTCTGAAAACAGTGGATTTTTGCCTCAAAGTATAATGTATTGAAATTAATGTATTAAGATTAATGGAATTAAAAGGGGGAAAAACAAATATTATAATCCCTTGTTTTCTGTTATACAGGAGAGTCCCACAAAACAGTTTGATAAAAACAGAATGATAAAGTTTGTAATGTCAGAAGAGTTGGGTTACAATCAGGGTGCATTGTTCATTTTCCTGTTTCAGCCATTTTATACCCCCCTAAAAGAAATCTGTTGCTCAAACAGCCATTCATCTAATGAGCTGGAGCATAGCTGCTGGCAGCCAATTTCTTTGTAGAAATTTGAATTTAGTTTTTTACAGTGACAATGCATATTAACAACATTTCTTATGCCCAATTAGACAGAAGGCTCTTTTTCAAAAAAGTCACCCTAAAAAAATAAGTGTAAAACTTCATATTTACATTTACAAACATTAGATTTAGTAAAGCTACTGTGAAGCTGAAATGCAAGTCCATCTTTGAGGAGGGTGCGGCATTTAAATTGATTTATCTGGTGTTGCCATATTGTAAAAACTGATAAAGCTGATGCAGTGGATAAATACTGGACTGGTGCTACACAGAGCACAGAATTAGGGAAATGTGATCAGCTTGGCTGACTTGAAAACTTCACTCTTGACTGGTTATGGCTCTTGCATAACAAGCCTACCAGTTTCCAGGCAAGCCTGTTTCTATGCCAGCATTCATACACAAGGCAAACTTATATACAAATAATCCAAGCATGGCTCGAAAGAAGCAGTAAAATGATAATGTAACACAAAAATAACTGATTTAAAAAACTGATAATAGCTCCCAACTTTTAAGCATAAATAATAGATGCTGCCTTCCCTTGCTTAGTTCCTTAGTAAATAGTTCTCTGATGATTATGGGATTCTCAATTGCTTACATGTGATATTTGGACTGGCCGCATGTCAGGGGTTGGTGTTCTTGTTCAGGACCCTGGCAACAATACTTTGTTTTAATTATAAAAGCTTTTTGGGGGAGGAAGAAGAGGAGATAGCCATGGAGGACATGGTGCCTGGATACCTCATGCTGCTGGTAACAGATAGAGAAGAGGGTGGGATTGTCCAGAACTGTGCTAAACTGGTTCAGATCATTATTTGGCTGACTAGAATCTGCTCTCTGTCAGGAAATGCTGAAAGGAAACGGGAGCGCACAATATCAATAAAATGTGCAATGTGATATATGGCAGGTGAAGTTGATGAATGCCGTTGAATATGACTATGAATTCCAATAAGCAACTAAATATTTAGGTAAAACATGTCTTTCTGCTTTGGATAAACTGCAAATGATTGCAGATAATAAGTAGTCTATATATATTGATATGGATATATGATTCTGTGTCTTTCTTCTATCTCTTTTATCTGCTTGCATGCTTGCATGCACACACATACACATTCACCTGTTATGTGAAGGAAATGAGTTCACAGGGGAATGCCCTCTGTAGGGCAAAGCTTAGTTAGATGCCAAAAGGAATAGAATCATGTTGTTCAAGACCACAATGTTAGTCTCCTAGTATTTTTCTGTTGTTTCTACATATTACTACTTATTAGCTTTAATAAATTGAACTAATTATTTAAATTACATCAACATAGTTTATTAAAATTGTTGCATCTGATAACATCTGCTGTCTGCTGTAGTTCCCTAATGAACTACTTTACCAGAACACCTTACCTCCTTAAACATGTTCCACTGCAATAAATGGCAAACCACACCAATTTTCTCACTGGAATAGTGAGCTTTAAACCATAAAATATTTAGTGAATATTTATGAAACTCAAAATGTTTGTTGCAATGTGGTTATTTTTTAAAAGAATACTTTAACAGTTATAGATTGTACAAGTCAAAAGGAAAAACAAAAACTACTTCATGCCTTAATGACCTTTGTAGCAGGCCAATGATCCAAGGCACGCCAGCATGTCCAGCTCCAAATGGCTAAAATAAATTATCATTCAGACCGTGAAGTAAAATAGTCAGAGGCCAAAGTTGATTGCGATTAAGCTGCTGTGACCTTAAACAGGCCACTCATGCTTGAAAGCCTTCCAGTGTGGCTGATTAAAAATAATTCTGCAAAGAAGAGTGGCTGAAAATCCCTCCACAGTGGTGTAAATGACTAATCGCTAGTTAAAACAACTTAAAGTTAAGTTGCTATCTACACCAAAAGGCTCAAAAACATATATTATTTTCTTTAGATTTCCCAGATTCAAAGGCTATAATAATTTGCTTTGAGTTTTAAAGGAACTTATATTTTTTCAGGCTGTAGTATTGAAAGTGCATTGTTCAAAGTTATTTTGGTTTGTTGCTCTCCTTCCTTCATTTGCATGAGGCTGAAGCTTGTCAGACTGACTCCACACCCACTGTAGTAACAGCTTAATTCTTTCTCAGACTACAGAGAGACTTCCACTCACTCGCCGTGTCAACTGTTAAGTCAGTTCTTCCTTTTGCATGTCATCATGCGTTGGACTCTAGCTGGATGCTTTGGATTTGTGTTGATAAGTATATCAGGTAATTATAAACTTTTGTCACATGGTTCATTTCACTTGTTAGCAAACTCGGAAAAAAAACATGTAGGACCTGTAATTTTCTGCAGCACCTGTAATCAATGTTAGCAAATTTAATCTTGTTCCGGTAATAGCTGTGTGTTTTTATAGCTACAATATAAAACACATTTTTTTAACTAATTATAGTTAAAAATCTAACTATAATTAGTTTTTTAGGTCTGTTTAACCACAGCTACCAGGCACACAGGAATTTTGCATGTTATTTTTACCTTTACTTCCTGGCCATCTGGAGGGGAAAAGAGGAAGTTCTTGTCTGAGACAAAGAATGTTATGTTATTGTCATGTTGATGAGCTTCTTTACAATTATTTTACAGTAACTGAAGAACTTTGTTAAAAGCATTTTTTATCCGTTAAGGGAAACTATGAACTCATTTTGTTCTCTCTACAAACTCTGTTGTGTTTATTGTCACTTAATTTGTTGGTTGTTTTTCTCAGCTTTGATTCACTCTGTAAATAAAATACAGGATAAAACTGACATCATTTTCTTTGAACCATTAGACATCGTGCATATCTGTGTCAAGTTGCCATTCAAAAAATTCAAATAAAAGAAAGTCCTCATGCTTTATAACCCATTAAACTACTAATCATTTATGAAGTCAAATCATTTTATTCAGAAATGTTTGTATTTTGCTTTTGCTAATCGATTTTAACATTTTGGCAAAATGGACTTCAGCAACATTTTTGTTTGTTTAATTGTTTCATAAAATGCATAATTTTAATAATAAGCATTGAACATTGATGTTGCTTACAAGTTTTGCTGCTATAGTAAACTGCTGAATATTTGATTGAACATTGGTAAAATATTTAGTTTTAAAATATCAGAAATGTTAATAATCTTTTACAATAAAACATGGATACATATGGGATTAATTTGTTATTTTTTGCTTATATACATTGATTGAAAAAATGACCCCCAATACTTGGATAGAGGATTCATGTGGATTTTATCAACAGAATTAATCAAATAATTTTGAATGTTGGACTTTACATTTCATAGCGCTTACCCTAGGATTACTTCAGACCATAACTAGTCCTAAGAATTAGATATCCAAATACAAAATTTGCCCAAGTAAATCATTTTCTTGTGCCCAAGTAAACTGTATTATTATCTCTTGAGGCTAAGTGGAATGGCGAACTCTATCTTTTTCAATTTCATGTAACTTTTTCTGTTGTCTGCTCAGTCGCCCTGAAGATCAGCCAGAAACCCAGGTTCTACGGATTAAGACCTCATAAGGAAGTGCCTATTTACTGCCAAGTCTCACATCAACATCTGAAAGGCACAGTGGAGTGGTACAAAGCTGACAAATATGGCGCAGACAAGAATAAGATTGTGCATAATGAAAGGATTCGGTTTGAAAGTCAACTTATGATCCAAAACGCTTTCCTTTACTTCATGGAGCTCAAAGTAGAGGACAGAGGAGTGTATTACTGCTCAGTAAATGACACTTTTGGCCCTGGAACTGAAGTACAAGTAGTCAGTAAGTGGACAAGACTTTGTGTGATAGATATAAATAATACACAGTCAAAACACACCTCTAACTTCTAATTTTTCACTCCATGATAGGGCCCTATGACCCTGTCAAAGCCCAGTACAGAAGCCAGATGAAGGATGGCCTTATTGTCCTGCAGGGCCTGCTATTGGGTGTTTGTATCGGTGCTTATCTGCTGCGTAGACAAAATCTGGTACGAATTGCTTTCATCACACTGTTTTTAACTCAACAAAAGCATATGCATCATAAGGAAAATTATCATTTTTTCCCCCCCAACAATCAGACATAAAGAGGATAGAAAAAGAGAAAAACTGTTTTTAATTAGGTAGTTTCATATAACCATCATCTGGTGTTCTAACACATCACAGATTGAAATCTAGTGACTTTGGAGGGCACTGGCGTAGAGGGAACTCTTTATTATGACAGGAATCTAGCTAGAGATGATCTGAGTTTTGTGGCATTATGTATTATCCTGCTGGCAGTAGCTATAAGAAGATCTGGTCATAAAGGGATAGACGTATTTAGCAACAACACTCAGGTACTTCTCCCTACCTAGATTAATACAAATTAGATTGATACAATTAGGGGTACTATTTAATCTAATGTCAGGGTCACTCGATGGGGTTGTTGTGGTCAATATAAATTGATGTGCAGGTTAACCAAGCAAATGCTGGGATTCAAATCTCTCTGAATACGTCCACCAATTAATCCAGTGGTTCCCAAAGTGTGGGGCACGCCCCCTAGAGGGGGCGCAGTGCCATTGCAGGGGGGGCGCAGGAAGCGGTATGAATGTCAAACTATTACTTTGACAAGTCGCAGTAATAGTTTAAATAATTTTACAGTAGCACAAAATCTACTGAAATAGTTTTAGCACACTCTTCTAATTTTACTTTATTTGCTTACTGGCGCATTTAAATATTTATGGTTTCATTTCCAAATTTATTTAAACTCTAACATAGATGAACAAATATGTATTGATCTAAAAATTGTTTAATAAATATATATAGTAAATGTGACTCATTTATATACACACTGCTGTGTATTTATGCATATTTTATCGGCTTATAACTTAGATGGATATTACTGAAATTTCATCATGTGATAGAGCACACAAAGTAGCACCAGACTGTGAAAGAAAAATAAAAGCCTCAGGGTTTACATGCATTTCTACTCAATCCGCTTCACTCTGATATCCCTAGTGGAGCTCTGTTCAGAAGTGATCCACTCTAAAACATAAAATTTTACATTAAAATATTTATGTATGCGTTCAACTACTGATGGATTCAAATCTCTCTGAATACGTCCACCAATTAATCCAGTGGTTCCCAAAGTGTGGGGTGCGCCCCCTCTAGGGGGCGCAGTGCCATTGCAGGGGGGGCGCAGGAAGCGGTATGAATGAATGAAAAAAAAAAAAACAGTTACACAAAAGTGTTTCACTGTAAAAATGGTTTGTAGTGTGTTTTGTTGCAACCTGAAGTGTGAAATAAACTTCAGTGGAGTTTAAAAACTAAATATGTGTATAGGTTTATGTGTAATTGAATGATGTGTGTGCCCAGTTGATGTCTTTTTCTCTTTTTTGCGGGGGATATTTTTGTAATCCATAAGGGAGCCCAGAAAATCTTTGGGAACCACTGAATTAATGTATTAAATGCATGCACTTTCTGTTTTAATTAATTCATAATGTATTTAAATAATATGTAAAGACTTACTATTTGTTAAATTGTGGCACTTTTGATGGGCCTAGGTATGAGAGTTAAGATAACAGAGTAATTAATGTCTCTAAATATCCTAAATAAAATAAAAAGATAAAACATATGAATATCTAAGGTAGTAAGCAAATAATATAAATACACTGGTAATGTAACATAAAAATACATTTAAAAAAGTGTTGGATATATAAGCATTTGTTTATGAATTCTGGCCTGGATTGTGCTCCAGAGGTTCTCTTTTCTTCATAATAATTACACAAAGTAGAGCTTTTTTTGAAAATACATGGATGGATCTATCTATTTAAAGTAGTCATAAATGCCATGCCAAATATCTAACAGAGTTTCTTTCTTCCCTTTCATATAGGTGAAAGATAACGACAGCTTATATGAAGAGCCTGAAGCTGACCACATCTATGAGGTTTGTCTAATCTGGTTGTACATGTCCTTTGTTCATTTATTTTTAATAAAGCCATGTCACATTCAAAACTCTTCACAGATGTGTCTCTTTTACATAACAAGTACAAGTGTAATTTTGACAGCCAACAGGAAGCTCTGTCTCCCTGCATCATTAACTTTTTAACCACAACTGCTTTGTTTGTTCTTCATCCTTTGTTGGAGCTGCTGGCAGCTTCTTGTCTGGACTACGCTTTCTCTGTCGCCAGAATTGAATCACAGTAACATTAAAATGAGTATCTGTAGATTAAGAAATACACTGTAACGGGTTTTTGTTGATGCAAAAAGAAGTCAATGACAATAGTTATCCAATTAAGCATCTAATATATGTGACTTTACAGTAAAATTATAAAACATTAGGGATCTACAGACTTACTGTTGAGTAAAAATACTGTTGTAAATGGTTAAATTTAGTTACATTTATTGCACATTGCTCATTTAAATATGAACCAGTAACTGTAATACAGAAATATTCCACTAAGGCCAAGAATAATATTTTAATTTAAGATTGAGTGGTTGTTGTCTCCGGTTAATTAATATTGCTGTTGTTAATTACATTATCCTATCTATTTTTCTTAAAATGCAACATAAATCTGATGCAACATAAGCTAAAATAAAGATAAGACGTTATAACACAAAACTGCTGAGAATACATCAATTTTTCTGTGAAAGTAATTAAGTCTGTAATAATCCACATTACTTCAATACTCCTGTGAATTCTAAATAAACTCTATTATTGTTGTTACTAATGATTATTTACTTGTAAGATTTGGTCAATGTAAAGAGTATATACATTTTTTCTACTAATTTTATTCTACAATATTGCATCACATTGTATTGTATTCTGGATTTCTAGTCCAAAACTACAGACTAGTCTTAAAACGTTTTTGGTTAGCAGTATTATTTATTTATTTATTTATTATTTCTTTTGCGATGATTTGACAATGTTTAATGTTGGGGATATATACTGTACATCTGCTGAAGGGTAGGTCAGTCCCAAGTAGACTTTTTATTATCATTCTGTTACTTTCTTGGAAAAAACAAAGTGGTACTACCCACAATGACCTTTTGTAGAAAGGTCATCAAAGTTGATGCAAATATTTGTTGTTAATGTCAGCATTTTTCTTTTTCTTTTTTTTGACATCTAGCAGCTGCATTTCTTGTGTCTGAGTCATTCATGCAAATAAAAGTGTACTCAAAGATAAAGAAAAATCTTTCTTAGATATTGGTTGGCTCTTTTGAATAAACATTGGATTCAGACACATATATGCAAGTGGATTAATTTGATCTAATCCCCAATTTCAGGGCTTGGCCATTGAGGCATGTGGAGGAGGACTGTATGAAGATCTCACGGCTTACGCTCGGGCTGAAGGAGCCGAGGCCCCATGGGAGTGAAACCGACATTTCCTGCTGCCCCATTGATATGGAGTACATATTCATAATTTTCAGTTGTGCAGTGAAGAGCAGACAGACAAGCCTCCTGTCGGGTGTGAATATATCTGTGTTTTACAGAGAATGGTGCAGTTTTTGTCATATGCTTAAACAGTTTAATTCTACATTTTCCATCATTTGCCCAACAGAATAACAGCAGCTGACAGTTGTGACCCAGCAGGACAGAAATATCACTGCTAACTAAATTTAAAGGACATCAACACAATTCAAACAACAACAAAGAACCTTCATTGGTGGTAGTTGTATGAATCCATGAATTGTGTCTCAGGGTGGGTTTGTAAATGTTATGGGTTTTTTTTTTAATCGGAACAGTAGAGTCATTATCTTCAAGTTTGATCCGTCTTATCATTTTAGATTCTGGATTAGGAATGACCAAATGATTCTTTACAAAACAGTAATACAGTCTTTTAATTAATGACCTGAACACTGTAATCTCAGGTAGCATGCTTTTAGCTGATTTGTGCTTTGATAATTTTATACGTTTTAGTGTTGATTGTGAAAGAAATTGTTTGCTCTAATATCTGAAATTTCGGCAGATTTTATTTAAATTTTTTTTGGGTGCTTTATATAATTATTTGATCAACTTTGTTGTATCTCATTTTGTTACCATTTTGTCACATGATAGCAGCATAGAACTGCTCTCCATTAGGAACTCAGCGAGGCTGACTTCATGTAAAACATCTGTGTTTAAGAAAAAACAGATTTCAGGTTGCTTCATAGGGTGATTTTTATTGTTTTTAAATCAAATATTGTTTTTAAATAAAATACTGTATATATATAAAAAAAAATTGTGTCTCAGAATATATTTGATAGTCAATTCCATGTTCTTTAATACAAAAATAAGAAATAAATAGATGCATAAATAAGCAAATAAATAAACAGATCGTTGTTGGAAAAGCTGAGGTTTCAGTTAGAGATGAACAGAGAAGAAACCAAATGGTCCGCTCTGATTAGATGGAGTTTGATTTCCCTCCTGATCAACTCCCAGGCTTCAGCACTGTGGCCCTGTGGAATAAGTAATACATCAAAACTGTTGATTATGTTCAAAGAAAAAAATTAATAAAACACAAGTTTAGCCACCTAATTAGAAAGGGAGACTCACCATCTGTCCAAACACGCTGTTTGAGAGTCTCTTAAAGTATATGTGCAGCCTCCTGTTTGGCCTTTTTGGGTTCCCAGCCTAAAAGAAAAGAAAATAATAAAATTAATATTTATTCGTTAAAAGGTTTAAGATTAACCTTTCTGTTTATGTGGGGTAAACACCTCCAGTATTCATATGTATTTTACCTCATGACATTCTCAAATTTCAGTGCGTTTTTACTGGACCTTTATGTGATAGATCAACACAAAGGAGCACTAAAATGTGAAGTGAAAAGTGAAATGATATATGGTTTTTAAATGTTCCTACACATAAAGATCTGAAAGTGTGAAGTGTGTTATGCATTTATATTGAGCCTCTCTAGTCTGAAGTAAAATCCAGTGCAACCAACCGCCTTCAGAAATCCACAATTTAGCAAATAAAGTAAACCCGTGGTAACTCTGGAGGAGCAGCGGAGATCCACAGCTGAGATTGGACAATCTTTGAACAACACAACTGACACAACCTCACAGCTATGTGTTGTGTCATTGAAAAACCTGGGCTTATAAGGAGTTGTGAGAAGAAAGCCATTACTGAAAGAAGGAAGCCATAAGAAGTCTTATTTGCAATTTACCACTAGCCAAATATGGATAAATGATACTTGAGTGAGAAAACTAACAATGCACATCCTGCTCTGAATATTTGATCTATGGATGACAAAATTAGAATATGCTTGCTAAATGTGGTGTTTTTATTAACTGTAATTGTAAGAAATCATAATTAACAGAAATAAATGCTTGTAAAAGGCAGCTTGTGTGAAAGTAAGCCATATAAACTGTTTTATTTTGTGAATGGAGTTAGTGAAATAAATCAATTTTTCAGTAATGTCCTAATTTTTCAAATAAGGCATAGCAAGATGTGAAACTTGTTTGCAGTGACCCTCTATCTAATTTGACTGAGTTAAAGTTGTCTTATAAAAAGTAATTGGAATAGATCTCAGTCTATGGATCTGCAAACATTGTCGTCACAGAACCCCATCAAAACTTGTTGGCTAATTTGTCATTTTGTAACCTTTTCCTTCAACGAGACAATTAGGTGCTATTTTGTTTTTGTCTATCTTGTAAACCACATTATTGTACAATCAGGTATGTGGTTATATCGTGACAAAACTTTAGTCGAAAACGGGTGTGAATGCTGCTGCAAGATAAATCAGAGGTTTACAAATGAATTGTACTTACACAGAGCTGTAGTTCATCAGCCTGTTTGTTGACAACATTGAGAAAGTGCTCCATTGTCACCTCCTGCCATGATGAAGAGCTGTCATCTTCCTCAAACAGGGCAGAAACCTCCTTCAGAACCTGGACAGTGAAGGCAAGTTTAGCCTCCGCCTGGAACAAGGAGGAGACCATTCACAGGTTGTTACATGCAAATAATCAAAAATAAATATTAATTTTTGATTTTGGAGATGCCTTACAGATGCTCCTGAAGCCTGGTGGTAGAGAGGATAAGGGAATGCCGCAATGTTCACCTCAGGGTCCTGATTTACGTAATGGTAAGCCTGCATCGTATAAAGACATATCAGGAAATTCTCTGAACTTATCAAATATTAAATATAAAAAAGTTGAATCTGGTCTCTTACCATCATATCCAGCAGAGTTAATGAGTTCGTGCTGTACTGTCTGAATTTATGCTCCATCCACCTGCAGCTCAGCGGAGAGCATGCGCAGAACAGACAGAGAAAAATACAGGCGAAGAAAATTCTGCTCAGCATCTTGATTTTTATTTTTATTTATTTATTTATCTATTTATTTTTATGTAAAGACAAATTTCCTTTCAATATGAATGAATTCCAGATGTCTCCGGCTGTTCTGGTGGATCTGACCTGCAGCGGCCCCTTTAAATTGGGCGCACAGATTTCATTTTCGAAATACGTGCAGCTTAACTCGGAACGTCAATTTCTCACCTCAGCAGTAAAACATTTCGCATTCAATTAGCAAAATTAATCATCAAATTAATTGATGATTAATTTGAATATTTATAGGCTAGAAGAAACTACAGCACGCACTCAAAAAGGCTTGGAGTCCAAATTATGACATCATGAAAAATAAATAAATAAATAGCTTCATAAATAAATGTTTTATTTACTTTTTTCACTTATAAGTATAGAAAATATTACGATTAATATTTTTAAGCAATGTCTTATTTCATGTTATATGTGGAACTGCCAACCTGAGTAAACATAACATGTCAATAAAATGTTTTGTGAAAGGAAAAACAAAAAAATGCTTTTTTTTTTTAAAGTTAGAAAAACTGGTGTGGCTCATAAGCAACAAGGTGTGTTTATAATCCCATAGGTGCCATAACCGGGAAGTTCCTGCTGAGAAATGAAAGCTTTTGCGGCCTGTGACGCGCGTCGACGCACCTTCCTTGGAATCGTTCAGCGATATTTCGCGTTGTCCCATCTG
The DNA here is from genome assembly GCF_003331165.1 of Xiphophorus hellerii. Taxonomy (NCBI): domain Eukaryota; kingdom Metazoa; phylum Chordata; class Actinopteri; order Cyprinodontiformes; family Poeciliidae; genus Xiphophorus; species Xiphophorus hellerii. Next base: position 14,060,027 of record NC_045681.1, read on the forward strand.
AAACCCGCTGTGTGAAAACAAAAAACTATAATTCTTTCCGACGAATAGTTCACCACTCAACCTTTCATGATCAGATTAAAGAACATATTACTTACATTTGAATTCCAGATTTGGCGAACTACATTTGTTTCTGGTTAGTTAAAATGAAGTCATCAGACTCTATATAAGTTTTTTTTTTTTTTTTTTTAGAATAAATATAATATGTTTATTGATATTAACCCAAATTACACAACATTGTCGTACTCGGCGCATTAATTTCAACGTCATTCATTCAATTTATGAACAACTTTTTGTTTGTTTTACTTTTATTGCCGTGTGTGCGAAGTGTGAAAATGTAAATTAAAGATGATTTAAAAACACATTTTACAGTAGAAATGCAAATATAAGAGAGCATATTTTTAAAGAAACCAATCTAGCATTTTAAGTGGGCTTCAAATAAAAAAAATACATTTGTTCATGCGCCCTCTGGTGATGAAAAACAGTAATTGGATTGATTCGACACCGCATCCAGACTAACAAAGTTTGAAATTTGAAACAATCACATTAAAAATGAGCCAAATTTTAAGTTGTGTCAAGCTGCTGTGAAAACAGAGCAAAGACTTAATACTTGAAAGTCAGGCACCAGTATTTTTTCACAACATAGTTTAAAATTAATAAACGGATTTTGATCAATGAAAAATTTTAAACAAAATAAAATTCTTAATCTATTCCTAATAATTTGCATTAACAAATTTCTGGATGCAGTTGTAACTTGCTTAAGCTGTAAAAGATTATATAGTATATTTGAAAAACTATATTTCCTGATCAACTCTAAAGCAAACAGATAAACACTACTAAAAGTGTATTTTTACCAATTACTTATTTGGTAAAAAGTATTTTTTAGCTTATCTTGGAACCACATATATATACTTCTTTGTTTTTTGATTCTCAACCCATTTGGATTGAGAAACAAATCCAAATGGGTTGGATTCATCATGATTCTTATAGGGACACGGACATTTAATCATTTTGGTAGAACAGGAAATGAGTTCAAGCTTTATGACTAATTTAGCGTATCTGCTTATTTTAAAAAACAACTTGTCTCAAAAAGTGAATTAGGCTGAAAGATCTCAAAAAGCCACACATTATGCACAAATGGAGAGATTATGGAACAGCGGTGGAACTTCCCAGGAGTCACCTTTACCAAAATCTCTCCAAGGGCAGATCAACAACTTATCCAGGAGACTTTAAAAGAACCCATAGTGACATCTAAAGCACTACAGTCTGCATATGATTCAACAAGAAGACTGGGCAAAAAGGGCATCCAAGGGACAGTTGCAATGGCAAAAACCACTGTTGATCAAAAAGAACACAAGGGCCCATAGACTTTTGATGAAAATATCCGTGGACTCTTGAGGCAAAAGTGGAACTTCATATTGACATTCAAACATTGTGGTTTGCTGCTTCAGGACTTGAATGAGTTGCTGAAAGTGGGAATCATAAATTCATCTAGAAAATCCTGACGCCATCACTTCAACCTCAAGCGAACCCCAGGTATGACAATAATCCTCAGCACACCAGAAATTCCACCTCTGAATCAGTCAAAAATAAACAAATTCAGCTTTTGGAGTGACTTAGTCAGTTGCATTCAAATGTTCTTTTATTAAATATTCTAGTTGCACATTTCTTTGCAATTTTGTTTTAATTTTGGGGGGAACTGAAAGGCTTCTTCCATACTACTGAAGTAAAATGATAGAATAAAACTCAGTCATTTTCATAGTTTTATTTTTTTAAATCATCTTTATTTCCACAAAAAGAAACAGAAGGAAATACTAGTTTGGGTAACAGCAGAAGCACTAAAATTAGGAATATATAGGTAAATAAATACTTAAATAATAAATTAAAGGTTCAGCCATGTTCATGAGTTTTAGTTGGAGGGGAGCAGAGAGGAAACCAGGTGGTCTGCTTTCATTAGACAGTCTTTGACTTCCCTCCTGATCAGCTCCCAGGCATCAGCACTGTGGCCCTGAAGACACAACAATGTTATTATTACATTATGCAGTTTTGAAACACGACATGCATAGTAGCAGACAGAAAGTAAACTGACCATTTTCGCCAGGATTTCATTGGATAATCTCTTGAAATACAGGTGCAGCTTGGTGTTCCTCTTCTTCATGTGGCTATGGCCTTTAATCTGAAATAATTAGAGAGAAAAGTCAGGTTTATAGATTATGTTTTGTACATTTGTTGTGAGATGTGTTTATATTAAACTGCTATGAAATGTATCCAATCTGAATGGAGGTGAACTTACACAGGAGTGAAGTTCATCAGCCTGTTTGTTGACAACATTGAGAAAGTTCTCCACTGTGACCTCCTGCCATGATGAAGAGCTTTGATCTTCCTCAAACAGGACAGAAACCTCCTGCAGGATGTGGACTGCGAAGGAAAGTTTACCTTCAGCCTGGAACAAGAGGAAGAATAGGAAAACTATGAAATGACTGATTAATCATTGCTGGCTCATCTACAATAGATCATAAGCAGCAGCTGTAGAGGACTTACTGATGCTTTGGATGCCTGGCTGTACAGATGATCAGGGAAGGCCACAGTGTTCTCTTCATCCTCAGTGCTGTTAGTAATGTTATTCGCCTGCAGCACAAACAGACGCACACGTCAGACCTTAAATACATTTTTACATATTATATGAACTTCAAAAAGTCTTCAAATCTGGTCTCTTACCATCATATCCAGCAGATCCAAAGAGTTTCCGCTGTACTGTCTGAATTTATGCTCCATCCACCTGCAGCTCAGCGCGGAGCCTGAGCAGAACAGACCGAGAAACACACAAGCGAAGAAAATCCTGTTCAGCATCTTCTTTTTGTCCTTTAACTAAACAATAAAACTTCTTTGTATATGAACTCTGATGTCTCCTGGTGTTGTTGTGTGGACGCAGAGCCGCAGCGGAGCATTTAAGCCCGAGCGAAGAATTTCATTTTCCTAATGTTTCATCAAACCGTCATCCTGCGGTTTTCAGGTCAATTTGGCCGATTTCAGGTTTGAAGAATGTAAATAATAATAATAATAATAATAATAATAATAATAATAATAATAATAATAAGAAGAAGAAGAAGAAGAAGAAGAAGAAGAAGAAGAATAGTAGTAGTAGTAGTAGTAGTTACCATTATTATTATTATTGAATGAAATATTTTTAATTTTTCTCGACCGCGCTTTCAGACGCACATAGAGGAAATTAGAATAAATAGTCACAGCATGTACATATATTCTACAATAGACAGGGGGAAGTACTAATTGAATAATGAACAAACGAAGTCTTTAGTTTTTTGATCCTACAAAGTCGTGTGCCCTATAGCATGCTTTTGTTGAATGATATCTGTTGGGTAAAGTCTATTATTTGTTTTCTTGGTTAATGTTAGCAGATTTAACCTTTTGGCTATACTAAGGAGCTTATGCTAAATAATGGTATTAGTGCGAGATGGACAAGTTTAAATTTAATTATGAATAATTGTGAATAACACGCCCGCAGCCGCGTGTTCCAGCTAAAACAAAGATGAAATATCATAGTGAGCGTCAGAGCCGCTTTCAGTTTCTCTCCAACTTTCCCTGTTTCGCTGCTGTCAGTTCATTCACATTGATGAAGTGATGCAATTCAAACAACTCCGAGACACCTTCCAGGTGTGTTGTCATTCATTTCGAAATCAGTTATCTAACTCAAGTCAAGTTTATTTGCACAGCACATTTCAGCAACAAGGCAGTTCAAAGTGCGTTACATCATAAAAACATAACGCAGCAACAAATTAGGCAACAAGCAATATACAGTACGTCACATTTTCTCAAATGTCATCATCAAAATCATCAAGCAAATACAAATCTAATATGTTGACCAACATTCCAATAATCAAAGGCAGCTCTAATCATGGGTTTTCAGCCTTGATTTAAACTAATTCAGTTCATGTTTGCTTTTCTTTTTTCAAGTTGCTTTTTATATTGACAGCACGTTATATTTTATTTTTATTTTTATTTTGTCTACAATTGCTACTCAGTGGTGGTTGTTGTGTGTCTTGTCTCTATGCTGTAACTGCGAAATAATTTCCCTGCTGGGATGAATAAAGTAATTCTATTCTATTCTATGTTTGAAATGGACATTTATCGTGTTTTCACACATTTACTTATCTAACTTCATTTTCTCCAGCGTGCCCATTCTGGTGAGGTAGATAAAGATTTCTTTTAGATGTAAAAAAAGAAGACTCAACAACAAAGAAAACAAAGCAACTATTTTTAAAATATTTCCACTGGAAAAAAAAAAAACGTTACTGACATAATCAAAGAAAGTTCAGACATTTTTACTGCGTGTGCTAATGAGGTGGTAAGGAATTGACACAGTACGAAATGTCCTGCAGCACCTGAACAAAATACGGGTTCGAAACGAACTAAACGTACCAGCTCGTTACTTCCCACCGCTGTCAATTTTGTTTCTCTGTTTCTTACCTGACCCCGAGTTTGGATCAGCTAACTTTTATCTTAGGAAACTTCATTCCGTACCTTAGAAATTAGTATCTAAATAGTTTTTTCTAGTGGATATTGAGTAAATTCAAGAACAAAGTTTGGTTTATTATCAGGCTAATTGACGTATAAACGTGCCTCATCCCATGATGACCCATGAGGATAAATGTATTTCAATTAAAGTCACCACGTTCATCTTGTTTTGAAACGTTCACTGCAGCTTTTGTGGCCTCAACTATTTCAGACCACGGCCTATTTTCATGATTATTTCACTCGTTCACACGGATTTACACCATACAGGCTCACGAGCCAAACAATGGTTCGTTTTCTACCTGAATGAAAGCCGCTCTCTCCTCCGCTGGCTTTTCCCAAGGTGTGTCTGGAAAGCGAAATGCAGGCTCGGGCTTAAATGCTCCGCTGCGGCTCTGCTTCCACACAACAACACCAGGAGACATCGGAGTTCGTGTACAAAGAAGTTTTATTGTTTAGTTAAAGGACAAAGTCAAGATGCTGAACAGGATTTTCTTCGCTTGTGTGTTTCTCGGTCTGTTCTGCTCAGGCTCCGCGCTGAGCTGCAGGTGGATGGAGCATAAATTCAGACAGTACAGCGGAAACTCTTTGAATCTGCTGGATATGATGGTAAGAGACCAGATTTGAAGACTTTTTGAAGTTCATCTAATATGTAAAAATTTATTTAAGGTCTGACGTATGCGTCTGTTTGTGCTGCAGGCGAATAACATTACTAACAGCACTGAGGATGAAGAGAACACTGTGGCCTTCCCTGATCATCTGTACAGCCAGGCATCCAAAGCATCAGTAAGTCCTCTACAGCTGCTGCTTATGATCTATTGTGGATGAGCCAGCAATGATTAATCAGTCATTTCATAGTTTTCCTATTCTTCCTCTTGTTCCAGGCTGAAGGTAAACTTTCCTTCGCAGTCCACATCCTGCAGGAGGTTTCTGTCCTGTTTGAGGAAGATCAAAGCTCTTCATCATGGCAGGAGGTCACAGTGGAGAACTTTCTCAATGTTGTCAACAAACAGGCTGATGAACTTCACTCCTGTGTAAGTTCACCTCCATTCAGATTGGATACGTTTCATAGCAGTTTAATATAAACACATCTCACAACAAATGTACAAAACATATAAACCTGACTTTTCTCTCTAATTGTTTCAGATTAAAGGCCATAGCCACATGAAGAAGAGGAACACCAAGCTGCACCTGTATTTCAAGAGATTATCCAATGAAATCCTGGCGAAAATGGTCAGTTTACATTCTTTGTCTGCTACTATGCATGTCGTGTTTCAAAACTGCATAATGTAATAATAACATTGTTGTGTCTTCAGGGCCACAGTGCTGACGCCTGGGAGCTGATCAGGAGGGAAGTCAAAGACTGTCTAATTAAAGCAGACCACCTGGTTTCCTCTCTGCTCCCCTCCAACTAAAACTCATGAACATGGGTTGAGATATCACATAAATTATTTATTTATTTATTTATTTTATTTCAAAATTATCCAGTGTTTTATGACTGTGAAGACACTGATATTTATCATTATTTGTGCAGTTTCTTTATTTTTATTTTATTTCTCCCATCTTTTGATTACTTTGTATTATTACCTTTCATAATAACTTTTATTTATTTATTTATTTATTTATTTATTTATTTATTTATTTATTTATTTATTTATTTATTTATTATCTATGTTGGCATTTTATGTATTTCCATTTGTTTTCAAATCATTGTAAAGCAATTAAAATAATCATAATACACTGTTAAAAACATATTTTAAAAAATAAAATGATCTCATAGTCAAGGAAATGTGTCCTCAGTCCTCATTTACCATGAAACTTTTTCGGAATGTGCAGTGACTTTCAAACTCAGTTCTTACACATCTTGTCACATTTTTTGTTTTACAACGCCAAACTTAAAAGCATTATGTTAGGATTTCTTTTAGACAAACTATTACGTTGTGAAGCCAGCACCACCTGCACTCTGGGGGAGATTTTTGGAGACATCTTGGAACTATTTTCATCCAACGTTCTGGAAAATCTCCACAAGCAAAAATTCACTATTGAGTCCTTTGTGGCTGCCGTGGGCAACAAAGTTCCCGAAACCTTCACTGAAATAATGGACGTCGACGGAGACTACCGTACCGAGCACACCGAGAATTTAAACCAGCTCATTGTGAAATATCTGTTGGATAGAATTTATCAGAGCTTGGACTCGGATGATCCTCCAAGAAATCATGTCAACCAGTCACCTTGTAAATCCATAATAATCAGGTATATGGTTGAGGAAACAAACTTGATCATAAAGGACCTCATGGTTGGATTGCGTGCATCCAATGAGGAATCCAAAAAAGTAGCCGTCGACAACCCAGTTCAGTCTAAAGAGCTTGCAGATGGTGAAAAAGAGATGCAGAACAAAACTGCTGAGCCGAAATTGAAGCTCAAAGGTCTGACAGGGACGATCAAGAGGTTTTTGCAAGCATTCTTCTAAGGTTGCTCCAGTGAACAGTAAAGAGAAGCCAAAGCTGAGCGTCCAGGTTGAAGATGGGAAAAATCTGCAGGAGAAGGTTCTACTGGCATTACACTAGAGCGAAAATATGAAAGTGAGGAAGAAGGATGTGTAGCTCAGCCCGCCTTAGTCACCAAGGAAACTGTGGCCATGGCGGGTTTGATTCCTCCAGAGGTTCTGTTAACTGGAGATCTGCAGGAGGAGGAATTAGAACTAGAGCCAAAGGTTGACGAAGTCTCACCTGTTGAGCCCCTCTGTCCTCCTGAAGATCCATCAGACATCACAGATCTGGAAAACTGTGCACCAGAGATCCGGTTAACTAAAGATTCTCAGGTGCAGGAATTGGAACCCGAGTCCATCGGAAAACCAGAGCGAGACTGAGGAGACAAAGATCAGGAAAATGGGCATGAGAAGCCTAGTCAGCGATCTGATCCAGATAATTATCGAGAAATCTGGACAGAGCTGTTACCCTCCAGAAAATTTTAGTGCCATCATTGATCGTCTGTTTGAGAAACTCTGGATTGAAACTGAACTCAGAGTCCTCAGAATGAGCCCAGAAACGATTGCACGACAGGGCAAGGCCATTTTCAAAGACCTGCTGAAGGAGTGCAACAAGGCAGAGAACATCCTGCTCCTCCTGGAGTCAGATAAGCCGATATTTGAGAAAAATATAATAATGTGATAATAAAGATATAAAATTCTATTTCCACCACAGAATTGCGTAAAAAAATATTAGTGTATTTGACCATAGAAGATAGCAGACGTGTTTAATATGTTTTTAAAATGTAAATGTTGCTCTCGTTCTGAGCACTCAGGTTTACTCCTTTAAGGAAGTTCATTGAAGGCATCACAGATCGTTTGACTTCCCATGATGCATCGGTTTTCAGTTAGACTGCAACAGGAGGAGGAGTCGGTTGTGTTTCAGGTTTACGGGTGTGTGTTTTTCTGCGTTACAGCGCTTTAACAGAAAACTGTGGAAAACAACTGTACGGACTGAGATTCGTTTAGTTACATGATGTACTTTCAGTGAGTTTACATCAAGTTCCCGAAGAATACCGACGTGTTTTGGGGAGTCTGGAGAGAGGTTAGCCAAACTGCTTCGGTAAGTTAGCCAACCGATGTGCTAATTTAACGTTGGTTTGCAGCTCTAAAGTCGCTTGTAGGTTACAGCAAGGACAAAGTTTTTATCGCCTAACGTCCTTAGTATGTTGGCCACGGACTAGTCAGAGTATTTTAGCGTTCTCTAGATTTAGTAAGCGATTATATATGTCTTGTTGATATGCATAAAGTCACATAGCTGAACACTGATGTGTGGTACCAGTGTAAACAAGCTTTTATATTATTTATTTGAAAAACGATGCAAGACCTTTTAGGTCACTTTCCTGTTCTGTTGTTGTCTCATTAGTTGCCCTTTGGGATTAATAAACAATAGTTTAATTGAATTACACCTTTTTGTGATTGCAATGTAGGTCAGACGATTAATCCAGCCTGGAAATTGAACTCGCTTGCTGTATTAAATCTAATTGTTTTTATTTCGCAAAGCTTATTATTTGATTGAGGAAGTTATTTTTGAAGCTTCTGTAGCTACTTCCCTGCAGACAGACAGCATCGCTAATCAGTGCCTCACATGACTCAGTTACAAAGCGGTTACTCACAAAGACCGTGAAACTGCAGCAATGGAAGAGAGCAGAGTCCCATGATAAGGAAACACAAATATAGTCTTCTGCCAGGAACAAGTGATGTATATAAAAAAGAAACCGGCTCTTCTTCTTTAGTAAATTTGGATATCAGATGTACTTGAGACAGTTAGAGAACCACAGTTACTGTAAGTGAGTGTTTAGACTTAGTTTTTGTGTGTTTTTAAGGTGCTATGTGAGAATAAACCTTCCCTTGACGTGCCATGCTTGCCACACAGATGCCAGAAACTCTACAAGAGGCCAAAGATGTCAAACAGGTAAAAATCTAATAATTTTCTTATGCAGTTGAAGGTTTGTCTTAAGTTAATGTCAATGTTCCCTCACTTCTTTTAAAGCTGCTTCCTGTGAAGTGATTGTGACACTCAGGAAAGCCTGTTGTAAATTTTGTTACTCTAATTATGCTCGAGAACATTTGGGAAGCCTTAAGAGGACTTCTCTCTCAGTATGACTTATTTGCTGTGTTATCACTGGAATGTCTTGAATGTCTTGCAAAGTCTAAAATTTAAACTTCTCAATTGTACACCTTAAACTGTCCAGATTTTCAGTTCCTATTTCAACTGATCTGTTACGTTTAAAGTTGGTATATCTTTGCTTTTTCTTTTTTTGTTTGCTTTTGAAATGTACTTGCAACAGTCATTTGCTGAGTACGTTCGTTCCTCTGATGAATTAATATGGGTGCTTTCACGCTCTGATAAAACTATAATGATTCAGGACAAAGATATCGTGCACCCCTAAATCAGGGCAACAACCAAACCTGTCAGAAGGAATTTATCATCCGATCCTCATCCTTTCTTACAAACCTACTAAATAAATCGTCTGCAAAAACTAGCTGTATACTAGAGGCAGGGGTGAAAGTAGGCAGGTACGGTTGGGTACTGCGTACCCCTAAAAGATTTAGCGGGGATACGCAGTTCCTGCAAGAGAGGGGAGCGGCTGTCTGCTGTAAAAAATCAATGGGTGCACTGTGCAGCTGTGAGTGCACCCATTAATCAGTTATGACTGATTAGTTTTTCAAGAACAATCTAAAACACGATTTAGTCACTTAATAAATAGATTTTGTCCCATTGTAGTGGTGATTGTTTGCCAAGCCAAACATCCAATAAAAGTTCCATCAAGCCACTACTAAGACACTGGGGGCAAGTTTCTGTATGAAGGCAAAAGAAGGTTAAATGTCTAAACTTGTTGATTGTTCTGGATGATTTATTTTCCCATTTCACCAAGCAATTACAGAGTTCAAACTTTCCTTTGTTCTTTCTGCTACCTCTCTTGCTCTGGTAAAAAAGGCCCCAAACCCAAATGCATGCTTTACCAGGCCCCTACACTTATAGAAAGTGGAGCGACCCACATTTCTTCTTGTCTTACTTAGAAAATAAATAAGAAAAATAATAAAACAAAAAAGAAATAAAATCAACAATTATTAACCTGCAAATAAATTCTGTAAATAATAAAAACAAATTGAAATTTAACAATAAACTAACAAAATTCAAATGGATAAAGAAATAAAGAATAAATAGCTCCAACACCCATTTCATATTGTTTCTGAACGGTTCATGCTTTGTTAGAGCAGGGATGCAATAGGTCGATCGCGGAAGGTTTTGAGTTGATCTCGGCGGCAGGTGACAAACTGAACGCCGCCTGGACGCTGAGACCAGCACGTCCTCTTCTGACTCGCTTATCAAAACGTTTGTAACTTTATTAAAGAACAACAACAACAAAAAAATCAACAAAACATGTTCAAGTTAATGACCCAACAAAAATAATAATAATCTCGGTAATTATTGTTTCAAAAAGGGGTTACGCAATTTTTTACGTTTCGGTTCCATTACCAAAATAACTAGCAGAGCAGGAGTTTAAAATGAACTAATTAGCCACCACTGTGTTCAGGGGAGCGCTTATTAATAATCGCAAAATAAATATCAAGCCTGAAAACCTAATATAGTAAAGGACTGAATGTTATGTTTTCAACGTAATCTCTGCTTGGCTTGCGGAGAGCAGGCGGTTGCCACGGTAACAGGTGTGCTTAAATGACAAAGAGAGAGTAAAAAGGTAGGAGTGGTTTTGAGTTGATCACTTATTCGGGTTGTTTTACCTTTGTTTACCTTTGCTGTGGCGCATTACAACCGCTGTAGTTTCTGAACGTTCAATAAACGACAAACCTGGACTAATTATCACGTTCGTCTGAGTATACGTCATTCACAACAAACAGGTAAATATGGTTTATTTAGTATTTAACAAACAGATGGCTTCTACCGTGATAATTATGTGAAATTTAATTGTCTAATATAAAAAAAAAAATTGTTTGGGCATCTCGCTTTGAGCTCAGATTCTGAGAGGCTTTTCCTCTATCAAACAATTTTTTTTGTCTCTTATTTAGTGGAAATATTGATGTTGATGAGACTTTCTCCAAAATTATAATCTTTTTCAATACTTTATAGCTCCACTGTTGAAAATGAGGTTCTAACATTCACAAATGATATTTAAATAAAATCCAGTCCAACATCTGGTTTGAGGTGACTCCTCTGGAACCTATTGGAGGAAAAATATCCCAACTTCAGAAAATGTGTTTTTATCTTAACAGTGCGCTGTGGTTTCTCCTATCAGTATGAAAGTCAGGGTGAGAAGGTGCCATGTTAGGAAGACGAAGTGGAAGCTGCAGGATCTTCAGAACAAACAGGTCATGATGCTATAGGCCTACTGATTATCCCTCTGTCTGGACACAGGGTCAATATTACCAATTTTAAAGCTAAAATGAATGGTTATATGCCAGACATGGAAAACTGGGATGCACTCCATGCCATGATGTTCAGACTTTAGGTCTCATGGCATCTTGCGATGTCAACATTGCAGCCAGTGGGCTGAGGGAAATACAGCTCCATTTTGTAGCAATTCAAGAGCTTTTATTTACCAGCTTTTATTGCTTTGCAAAAAAATTCATCAGCACAGAAACTCCAAAGCACACAAAGAAGCAATTGTGCAATTATGACACTTTTGTCATAGTACCCCCAAGAATTTAAAACTACTTTCATCCCTGACTAGAGATGTGCTGATCATCGGCCACCAATCATAATTGGCCGATTTCTGTGAAAAAGGTGTATGATTGGTGATCGCCGATCACTGTCTCTTGCTGCCGATCACCAAACCGAACACCTGTATCTCACTTCTCAGCCTGCGTGTGCAACTGATCTCCTCTTTCCTTCACACTGCGCAAACGCGCAGCAACAAATCCTGTCGTGTGGAACTATAACGTTCTGAAAGTGAATGGGGAAGTTTGCGTGTTGCGACGGAAAATTACCTCGGAGGTGAAGCACGTCACAATGCATCAACACAACGAATTTAATATGACACTTAAAAAACAAGCACTTGACGGAGTTTGGCTAGATCGAGGCTCAATACAGGAAAAAATGACATTCGGAGCAGCCAAATAACAGGTGAAAAAATAAATAAATAATAATTGATCTCCTCTCCCTCCTCCTGTGTTCAGCAGAATTACTCCACTCAGTCAGAAACAGCCAATCAGAACCAGCATTAATCAGCTAGCTGTGCTCTTAGGAAGTTTTGATTCAGTAACTTAGGATTATTTATTTTGATGCAACCTGCATTTGACTTTGAATGAATGTTTCCCTCTTTTACTAGACATTATTTGATATAGGCAGCGTTGTGAGACTTATTTGACTCATATAATTTAGGGTACAGAGAACCTTACTGTTAAATGTTGTTTAACTGGTTTCAGGTTTTTCAGTTGTTTTGACTGAGTAGCTGCTGTATTGTGCCTGCAAGTATGTTGCATGTTTATGTTAATACGGTGAATTTATTACCAGGCCATTTTTTAATTTAGCCAGATCACGTAGAATCATTTATAACTAATGTAAAAAATAAACAGTCAATCCAGCCGATCGGCAGAGATTGGCCTCATGGGTGATCAGTATAGGAATCGACAGCAAAAACCGGATCAAAGCATCCCTACTGTATACAATACAAGTTATTAAGTTATACAATTGACTTATTTTTGAGAATTCATGTTGGTCTTAAATTTAAATCATGATGGCCCTATAAATATTTTTAAAAGATTTAAATGTTATCTGAGACTTGCAGAAACACTGTTAAACAAACATTACTGGGTTCAAAGTTAATAACTAATGACTGCTGCAAAGGTACATTATAAGAGATGTAAGAACAGACTTTGATTAGTCAATAATTCTTAGAATGAACCCATATTCTCGTTACAGTGTATGACCATTATAACATACAGATGGTTCACTTTTTATCCACTAGTAGCACCATGTGCTTCCTGCTTATAGCTTTCACAGAACTGCTTATCTAACTGAGCCACTTTGCATTTTGTTTTAGCAGAAATGCATCGATTTGACTTCCTAATATAACTGCTAGGTTATCTTGATTTCTCTGTAAGAACAGATAATACCAAAAATGTAATATTTTTTGCTGTTTTTGTGATAAATGAAGGAATGAGCTGTCTTTGCATTACAGGTATTATGGTGAAGTAAAATAAGGATTTCTCAAAAATAACCACAAATTACAGAGCTTGTCTCTGATATGTATTGATACAGTGAAACCCTCCAGGTCCTAGAACAGAGGTTTCTGTACTTATGAAACCCAACTAAAATATTTACTTTATACTTTGTCATTTTTAGATGAAACTATAGCTTACTAAATGTTTTCTTTTCTTTTTTTTCCCAAAGCTGTCCAGAATAAGTAAAATCTCTGATTGTGTTAGTTTGTTAAGCCATTTATTTGCTGTTACTTTATAGGAACCTTAAATTGGCATGCTGTCGGTAATTATTTTTTATGAAGATCAGAAGAGACGCTCGTGTGAGATAGCAGGAAGCATACATAACTCTGTGGTTAAGCTGGTTTTTAGTATTTCTTCTACTTACCGGTAGCCGTTTACGCAGTTCTTCATGAAACATATTCACTTCAACAGCATTTTTCTAAAATGTTTGTATTTGGCAAATTTCTGCATATTTATTGATTTGTAAATATTTGACCTTTTTTTGGATTAATGCTTTTGTAATGCTCCACATTTTTGTCAGAAATATTGTCTTTACCTGTACAATCCGTGTTGAACTTCCCAATTCCAAGTTTTCCTGTCATGAAGTTTTGATTGTCCAACAGGGTCACGGTGATCTTCTCTTGTGAGAAAGAAAACCTATTTGGGTTCATTTTAGTGGTCAGAAGGGAACTGAGTAAAAGTGACAGTTCTCACTTGTTAAAGACGTTGTTCAGCAGAATTTATTGTGATGAGCATTTGCTATTTATGCAGGAATAACTCAATTGTATTTCTGTAAATCGGCTTCAGTACAATGATATTATTTCAACATAAATGTAAAAATTTTATAATTCTGCTCTTGCTACATGTCATATGTAGCAGTGGAATATATGCAGATATTTCACTTTTTGGATTAAAAACATGTTAATGATCTGCTAAAGAAGAAAGTTGTGATATTATCTTTAAAGCAGCTTCAATCCATTAGTGTCTTATGCAGTTGTGCAGATGCATCAGTTTTCATTTTTCTTTATTAGGTTCTTCAAAATAGCATAGGGTACTGTTTTTTTGTTTACTTCTTTACGAAGCATACAAAAAGAGTAATGTATTATATTGGTATGACTTTCCACATTTTGCTACGTAACAGTCACTGACTTCAAAGTATCCAACTAAACTGATGGAGCATTAATCAGAGAGGTATTCTCTTTCTCTTTTTCAATATTTTGATCTACTTTCTGATGGTCTACCACATTAAATCCCAATAAAATACCTGCAGCTAAATGACTAAAATGTTTAAGCCATATGAATACTTTTGCAAGATGTATGTTTTGAAATAACAAACAGAAATAAAGTGTTCTTTTAGGAGCAGCAGGAAGCCTCTGCAGTGCCCAGAATGAAAAGCTGTCACCAATTTCAGTGTTGTTTAAAAGAATCAGCTTTTTCCACAAAGTGTTGTGCAACATTGCTTTGGATTTTATATTGTTATGATCTCCTTCCGTCTATGTCAGCTGAGACATATGGTGTTAGATAACCTGTGGCCTGGGTTTCATAAGAATACAGCTTTGTAGACAAACTCTAATCCAGAGTACAGTTCTGTGCAAAGGTTGTAAAGAAACCTGCCTCTCATCAACATTGTTATTTTGATTTTATCTGAGGGGGGAAATAAAGTTGATGTTTTTGTCTGTTCTATGTTCTCACCCAGATCAAAGACAAGTTGGCCCAGTCTCTTAAAGCCCTCCAGAAACGATACGTGACATCAGATGCCGTGGTCACCAGCGAAGACGAGAATGCTAACCTCCTTTGCTCCGCTCTGGAGGCCATTTTCATTCATGGGATCAAGAGCAAGTATATCCGCTCCGAAGCTGGAGGCCGAAATAGGAAGGGTGACCGGGGAGTCCTCCCTCAGCCTTATTTCTGGAGCCTCCTCAAGACGGTCACCCACCGGTAAGCAGAAATGGAGAAGTAAATCATTCATAACTGAATGTGAAAATACTAAACATTCATTTATTGAAAAAAAGTTAGCAAAACTTGATTTTCAAAACTTGTTTGTAAAAATAAAAAATAAAAATTGCAGTGACGTGATCACGGAGCTGGAGAAGATCAGCTACCTTGGCACAGACGTGGGCCGCTGCAGAGCGTGGCTGCGACTGGCCCTGAACCACGGCCTTCTGGAGTGCTACCTCGCGTCTCTGTTTCGGGAGGGCTCCAAGCTGCATGCTCACTATCAACCCAGTGCCTTGCTCCTGAATGCAGAGGAGCGAGAAGTTCTGCTCAGCTACCTCCAAGGTCTGGCCTCACTCACATTCAACCTGTCCTACAAGTCCGCTGTCCTTAACGAATGGACCACCACGCCTCTGGCTCTGGCGGGTCTCTGCCCACTGTCCCAGTCGGACCTGCTCAATGGTGCAAGCCAACTTGCCTCGAAGCCCCCCCGCAAGGAATCGTGGGACACTGCGTCTCAGTCATCAGGTTCATCAGATGCAATGGATGTGCAGAGAGTCTACCCTATGTCTCCTCCTGGCGGAGAGGTTTTACAAGGAGAAAAGGCGGTGCTGTACTCATCTAATTTGAGTCTGGACACCACAGGGTCCTCCCAGCTCTCCTCCAGCTTGAGCTCCGACAGTTACCTGCAGGGACAGGACCCCCGCAGCCTGAATGGAGAGCAGTGGTCTTCAGGTGACCTGGACGCCCCCATTATTGTCAGAAACTACATCAAAAGGCACCAGAAAGAGTATGTTTGATTTGCTATTCTTTGGTTATGTGGAAGAATGAGATTTAGGGAGGCATTTAACTGGAAGAGTGGAAGTTTTACCTATTTTGATGACATTTTTTGGAATGGCAAAACCAAAAGGAACAGCAATTATCTAAATCAATCAAACATTTGTAGTGTTTACACACCTCTGTTTAAAAAAAATATTTTTCTGCAATGATGTGAGACTATTTTAAAAAAAAGCCCACCTTTAATATGATTATAAGATCAAATAGACTCAAAGGGGTGAAATTAATAATAGTGCAGTAGCCTGATTGTGTAAAGTGGCACAAGATTAAATTAATACTCTGTTGAAACATCTTTTGATTCCATTACATTCTTTTTTTTTGTTAGAAGTGTTCCAGCTCTCCACATGTGTAGTTGACAATTTATGGACCACTCTATTGCAAAATTGTAAGATCTTGATCACAGATCCCTTCAGTCAGCTCCACATATTGTCAAATTCAGAATCTCAACTGGACTTGGACTCACTGTTATAGCAGCAAAGAAAATCAACCAACCATGTAAAATGGAGATAAAAGAGCCTGTTTATATACTTATTTAAAGGTAGCCTACTAAAGATTTTCTTTAATAAGCCATCAACTCAAACATCAGGTTAAATGTTAGAGCAGACACTAATACTTCTGTTTTTTGTCATGGTTGGTGGTTGCAATTTTTAAGTAATATTTTAAGCAACAAAACTACCAAGCTAAATGTTATGAAACTTTATTGAGATGTGGAAGCTGATTAGAGGAAAACTTGCGGGTGTGGTGGAACTTAACCAAGCTCTTTTTTAGATTGTCTGAATATTCGACAATAATTATTTTTATATGCAACTTCCTCAATCAAATAAAGAAATATGATAAATACTGGAATTTAATACAACATGCATGAAAAGTTCCCTAAAAAATGCACGGAAACATTGACATTGATGACTTCAATCTTGTCTGTCCACAAAAATTTGAATCGGTTCAACCACAGTATTACAAATAAATGTTTAAAGTTTTCTGTAAAACCTGGTTTGAGTACATAGAGGACTGAATCTATGTAAAAATTCATTTACATACACTGTTATAGGGAAAGTTTGGATTGGATTGTCTTCATAAACTTTAAAGAGTCATGTTGACTTACAACACTGCAGTTATTTTCTGAAAAACTTTATTGCACTTCAATTCAAAATATCAACATAATTTAGCAGTTTTATATACATGAAAACTCAAATTCTAAACAAATAAAAAATATTATTTAAGTATGAAATAAAATATTTTTGAAACCTACACTAATTTTTGGTTAAAAGTTCTATATGATATACTATTTTCCAGTGACAGAGCCTGTCCTAATTTCTATCAAAATGACACACCTACTTGATTGTATCAGATTGACTTTTATTCACTATTCCCAGGCTAGTCATTCCATATATATTCTAAATTTCATTCAATATATTCAAACTTGTGACAGTATTGACAGTGTACATACATGATTATATCTTAAATGTTAACTGAATCTGCCCTGACTTGTATATTTTTTCAGTGTGCAGTCTGATTTCCGAGAGAGTGGACAGTGCAGTCAGGACTCGATGCGTGAAGACTCATTCATCTCCAGCACAGGAGGCGAACTTTTCTCGGAGAACACAACATTCAGCGGCTCAGACAGCGAGAACCAGGGCCAGGATATGTCAGCACAAGACCCTGAAGAACAACTCCAAAATCCTGACCCAGAGCCACCTCCACCCTCTGACCAGATCCCATCCTGTGATGAACAACTTGATGTCCAAGCAGCACAGGAAATGTGCAGTAGTTCCTCTTCTGAATTATGCTCCGACACAGCTGTGATCTCTTCTGTTATCAAACCTTCTGAGCCTGTGGAGGAAGAACATGTGGCTGTTGTTCCGAAGAGCGCAGAGCCAGTCCAGGAAATGAAGCTAAAGGGTGCTTCAGAGAAGAGAAGCTCTGAGTCACAAACAAGCAAAGGCTCACAACGCTCAACAAGCATCATCAGCAGGAAACTGTCTACAGATTCATTCTCAGTAAGTAACTGAAAAAAACAAAAATTAGTCTCAGATGAGAATCACAGATAAAGTAAAGCTACAAACATCAAGTCTCTCTTTAAAATATGCACATAACATTTGTTCCAGCTAAATCATGTGTATTTTATATAAATGCATATACTGTATATACACATACATACATTTATTGTTATTTTGAGTTGCTTTTCACGATAAACATATTTTAACATAATTATTTCACAAGATGAAAGCAGTGCCACAAACATAATTTTAACATACATATTTAGCATTGGACATTATTATGATTAATAATGGATTATTTTATTTTAAAGGAATAAAGCGATTAAGCTTAATAATCATGTTTTATTCTTGATAGCTGCAGGTGGTTTTATATGAACAGAAATATGAACAAACAGTTCAGAATGTGAGAACTGTTTTCTCACACACCGCTATTTTCAGAGGCTAGCGTTAATGCTCTTAGTACTTTAAAAATAAAAAAAATTCAACTGTTTATTTTGACTATATAAAAAATTCTAGCAGGTCTTGCTAGAAATTCTACCAAGAGTTGTTTCATGTTACGAACTATCAATTCAGATGGATCCATATCCAAGTATCACAGCTTTAATGAATTAAAACTAATTGAAAATAAGGTTTGCTCACGGTTGGTTTATGAGGAAATGTCAAACAGGATGTTTGACTGTAATTTCTGGAATGTCAGTGTGTCATGGTGAAAAAAATCAAAATAGCTTCTAAAAAAACATGGAAAATGTTGGTTCTGGCTCTAGAAGATTATGAATAGTCTCACTAGTCTTAGTCTGTTAGACAAAAAAAAATCCCCCAAAAAACCCTAATGTCGCTGATAAGACCATGAAAGTTTCAGTCGGCGTGCCATCGCCATGCTGATCAGAAATGAAACTGCTTCTGTGGCAGGACAGAAACTTACTCTGTTGCACTCTAGAATAACTGCTGTAAAAGTCTAAACTCTTTATTTTATGTTAACTTGCGATTTCCAAGCAGAGACGACTGCAGGACGTGTTGTAACGCTTGTAACGAAACAGAGAAGTTGTGCTTTTGTTGCTCCACCTAGGCAGTTCTGCCAAAGTCAGGACTGACAAATATGCATGCACTTTGTCAAAGTTTCATACACAAACCTCAGACACATGATTTAACAGGAACAAATTTCACAGCGGTTTGCTCAGATGTCAGTCCTGATGTTTTCTTCACATGATCCTGAGTGGATGATTGTTTTTCAAATAGCTGTGGGACGTTGCAGTTTTATACAGTTTTATAACTCAGAATAAAAATATTTTGTTTTGCAGAATTCGCGTTCTTGGATTTCTGAGGATGACATCTACAAGCCTGACCTGGTAGAGGTGCCCGATAATGAGGAGGTGTCTCCCACAGCTGACCTGAAGGCTTCCCAGTCTCCTCCCAGTGTCGTCCATCGTAGACAAATAGGTATTTTCCACAGTTTTAGTAACTGAAACCCCAAAGGTCACAAACATATCAGCACATCTACATTCAGGACCCATTTTTACCAAAACACCAATCGATTACTAAGCTACTAGATATACTGTGTATCATCCACTTTTCCCATTGGAAAACATAGACTTACAGAACATAGGAAGACTTACAGAAGTCTTCCTAAACCTTCAACTTCTGAAATGTATTTTCATGTTACATGTTGCTAAAACTGGTGATGTGAACTGTTGGTGTCTAGATTGCATTCTGGTAGAGACATACCCCAAAAGACTTGCTGCTCTAAATGTGGTGAAATGGATCAATCTATAAAGTATTTACTCAGGGGGCAGAATACAAATGCAGGCAACACTTTACTTGGTTTTATTTCATAAAACAGTTTTAAAACCATACGTTCCTTCCAGTTCCCAATTAAGAACTACTTTTTGTTGGTCTGTTACATAGAATCCCAATAAAAACAATTTGTGTACCTTGATAACATACATTTGAGGACAGGACTGACAAATATGCATAAGAAATTCTAGCAGGTAGGGATTCTACATACGGTACCTGAATTACAGAACTTCTGTATTTTTGAACTTTCTTGTCAGAAGTGAAACATAGGCATCCAGATTTATAAAAAAAAACTGGTTAATGTTTCCTTAAAACTATTATATTTTTTGTGGCAGGTTGTGACAGGTTTTGGAGTCAATGGGACTTTACTTAAAGGGAAAAATCTAACTATGAAAATACAAAGCATTTCGAAATAGCTTCCATAAGCCTGAAAAACCACTGGTCATATGTAGATGTCTGAAACAAGCTTGAAAATGTTGGTATGGCTCAGGAATGTAGTACAGCATTCTTATAGATTTAAAAAACAAAAGTCCAGTTTAACAAGCTTACGTAAGGATCTGTTTAATCTTGGCCACTTTCTGATCAACACACACCTACCTGTGTGTTAAGTCACACCTACCTGACTCAAATGCCATGTTCATGTCTTTTCCAAATTAAGTGTGGCTAAGAGAAACGGGATGTCATCAACTATAAATGAAAGATTAAAAAATCTTTTCATTGTCAAAAGTATTTATTGTTATATAACAAACTTCAGTTGCTTTTGTCTTTTGGAAATTATTAGGGGTGTTTGTAATTATGGCACTGACAAATAGCCAAATAAATGTACATACAGTATATTAAAGCTTAGAATTTTTTTTTTTAATCAGTGTGAAATTATTTAATTATAACAAAAGAGAGATACATTTTTAACACATCTTTACCAGTTGTACTACTACATGTGAATGGAGCTGTTCTATTTTTTGTCACTCCAACAAAAGGGTGAAGAAAGTCGACAGCAATGGAATCTGTGGAATGACATTACAGCCAAACCCTGAACTAAAATACCGGTAGTCCAACATGTAAATTCCTTCTGGCCTTATGCCGTAAATCAACCTTCGTTTCGTAATTACAGGGAGCGGACACATTACAATACAATTTGATGAGAGTTTTTGTTGCGAGACGTCACCTGTGTGAGTCGGCTGAACATTCAGTTGAAAAAATGAAATCCGAGGAATTAGTTGCAAGTCTTTTCTAGTCATTCTCAGTGAGGTTAACAGAGGTGGCTGATGTCTAGAAATTTTGCTGCTGTGTTTCCACAAAATGTTTTTACTGCTCCGTCATCTTTTTAGTGAAGTCCAAAAGTCCTTTCTGTAACATAACACCCCAACAACATGGTACCACCATCCCTGTTCTTCTGTCTTTTTCCTCCAAATATACCAACAACTATTATGGTCAAAAAGTTCCGTTTTGCTGTCATCAGATTACAGGACATGTGCAGGATTTGGTTTACTGATGACAACCCCTTCTTATTTGCTTCACCCAGCATATATTCAAGATTTTTGTTTTTTGCACTTGGGTTCATGCACACACTTCAAAAGTCTCAGGGAAACAAAACCCACCTGCTTAGATGGCTGGGCATTCCCACGGTGTTTATGTTTGCATGTGATTGAACAGGTGAACCAGAGACTTTCAGGAATCTGGAAATTGCATCCAAGGTTGACCAAGAGTTGTTGATACCTTTGGACTTTCTCATGATGTCATATGTGGAAACAGTGTGTTTGACTACTATTTAAAGTCATATGTGAAGCTATAGGAGACTTACAAAGCCATGAGACCATTTAGGCTTTCCAGAAGTCTTTAAGGACAGTAATTTTAAAACAAGAACAAAAATTGTCTGATTTAATGTCAAGCATCAAGAAAAAAGGTACATGTTTTTATTTTTTTTATACAGTGGTTTCACTGTTTTTTCTTTCTGTTTTTTGTCGTAGGGCTTTCCAACCCCTTTCGAGGCCTACTGAAGCTCGGCCACTTGGAGCGACGAGGCGGAATGGGAATATGGCGCGACTACTACTGCGAACTCTCACCCTTTGAGTTCAGGATGTATCTGAATGCGGAAGATCGTGAATGTTTCGACAACTGCTCCCTCCTGCGATGCGAAGACATTCGTATCACATCGTCGGAGGGCCGATTCGATTTGTCCTTTCCGGGGAAACGGCTTTACCTCCGAGCAGCCAATCAGGATGAAGCAGAGGATTGGGTGGACCGTATATTTGAGGCTGTAAACAAATGCCGACCAACGCCGCACGATGATGAGCACTGGGAAGTGTTGCAGGGATCTGGTGAAAATGGAGTGGATGAGCGTTCAGTTTCATCTGCTTCCTCTGCTCTCTCAAGCCCCGAGCGACGCTTGTCACCCTCTGACTTGAGTGAGACGGCTCCTCCTGTCCAGGAGTTTGACTGGACTCGAACTACTGACTTGGAAACGGATGCTCTCAAAGAAGCTGTTCTGTATCTCTCCACAGATTCTGAAGCCAGGACTTGGGCCCCTCTGGTTGTTTCCCTTTCTCTGGAGGCCCTTAAAGGCTTTCGCATACAGGAGGAAAGGAAGGTGTTGTGGCTAAACAATCCCATTGCTGAAATCAGGGATATTGTTCCAGATGTCTCCTTGGGAGGACCAGCATTTTTTAAAGTCCTGACAGTGAGAGAGACGCTAAGATTCAGAGCAGAGAATCCCGAGGAAGCTCGGTCTTGGAGGGTTTTGATTCGTGGAGCTTTGGACTCGTATTTGGAGAGTGGAGATGATGTAATTTCTGAGGAACCTCCTCCAGTCTGGAGCACTGGAGTGAATGGTAATCTGCATAGACTGGTGCAACATAGACTGAAAGAAAATGGACAGCTTCTGGGACACCTCTACACAGTTCCATCAGAAAAGGGACTGGACGCTCAGAGCTTTAAATGCTCAGGTTTGTTTTTACGTTTGCATGTTTTGCTCATGTTGCTGCGCATTGTTTCTCAGCTGGCTACAAGGAAAAATCTTACATTTTTTTCCTAAAAAGTAAAAGATTTGACATGATCCAATGTGATGTGAACTAGGCTCTGTGTTTAACAAAAACAAATGTAAACTACTGAGCATTATTGATGAACCTTTGTGTGTTTGATTGGACAATGGTAATCAATTGAACGTGTTGCGACTGCATCATTCACAGGCTGCCATCAGCAGATTGGCCCGTCCCGAGGAAGAGCCCGGCTGTGTGAGTTTTCAGGCCAGTACTACTGTGAGGCCTGCCACAAGGGGGACACCACCATCATCCCGTCGCGCATGGTGCACAACTGGGATCTCACCCAAAGAGAGGTAGAAGAAAGTCATTCAGATCACTTTTTATACAAGGAATGGTCCCATCATAAATCTGATCAATTTGACTTTTACTAAATTAAACATTTGTTTGTAAATTGTACTGTTAGATTTTATAAGTTGTAAAAAGAAAAAAAATAACAAACAATGAATTATCTCACGTTATCTGACTTAACTTGGTGGGGGTTTTTTTGTTGTTTTTTTAAAAAAATTTTTTTACACATTTTTGTGTCAAGTGGTCGTCGGCTACTGTTTTCGTTTTTTTGAGTGGGGTGCTGGTTTGTTAGTTCTCCTAACTACTTCTGCTTTGAGCTTTTCTTTTGTTTTTTTATACATATTTCTATTGAATAGAACTATTGTTAGCTATCAGCCTGAACTGCGTTAAAAAGGAAGAGATGGAAAACGTTAAAATAAAATTTTAAATAAAATGTCAATTAGAAAAGTTAAGAGTCAGGCAGAATTTTAAACGTCTCTGTAGTGGAGAGGTCAATAATTTCAAAAACCTTTTGTGCTAAGCTCCCTCTGATACTTTGAGGGCTTTACTGCAGAGCCTGCCGTGATGTATAAAATCTGTTCCTTCCTTAGAGTGTTATTTACGGTTTTTCTCTGTTCAGGTGTCAAAGAAAGCTCTGCGTCTGTTGGCTCAGATCGAGAAGGAGCCTCTGATGAACCTGGAGCTGCTGAATCCTGATCTGATGAGCCATGCAGAATCCATGACTCAGGCCCACAGCCTGCGAGAGAGGCTGCGCCTGCTGGGCGACTACCTGCTGACCTGCCGCAGCGGAGCCTGCAAGAAACTCCATGCCAGGTGTGTTTGCGAATTGATCAGGGCCTACTTTCACTCTTACTTGATTTTGGCATTTATTTAATGGTTTTCAGTCCAGTAAAATGTAACTTGGGGTTAATTCAGACATATGATTATTTTTTTGCATTTTATTTTAATATTTACTTTGTCTTCGTCTTGTTTCCAGAATGGGACAGCGAACTTATCTGTTGGAGTCAAGGCACCTGTACAGTGTTCTGGATTTAAGACAGGTATCGTTTTATTTTATCTCTTTATCTTCTAATGTTTCTCCACCCATCTGTAGCTCCAGCAGACCTGAAGGCGTGTATTTGCTCTGTGTTTCAGATAGCAGATGGCCAGTATGGAAACTTCCTGACCTCCCTGGTGCAGCAGGCCTCTAATCACGTGCTGAACTGCGACCTGTGCACACAGCGAGGTTTCATTTGTCAGATATGCCACTCTAATGACATCCTCTTCCCCTTCCAGTTCAACAGCACCACCAGGTATATTGTTAGACTTCTCCACAACTTTCTCCTTAACTTATCTGTGCTCTGAGTTAAATTGAAGGTTGCATGATTTCAGGTTTTCAGATCAAACTCACCTGTTTTCCTCAGGGAGTGTAAATGCCCTTTTTAACTCAAATTGTTTTCAATGCTTTTTGTTTTTTTGATGCAGATGTAAAGATTGTAAAGCAGTGTTTCACCTTTTCTGCAAGACTGAACAGAACTCTTGTCCTCGCTGTGAGCGAATGAAGAAATACCTGGAGAGAGATCTACAGGACTCCCATTGAACTATTTAATTGCCAACGGAAAAGAGAAGTTGATCTTTTATAAGAAGTAACCTAAAGTGCAATTACGAGAACAATGAGCCTTTTCCAACTGACTAAACACTGACAAGAGATGAAATGAAGGGGTCGCCATGTTACAGTGACTAAAACTTTGCACTATTTAGAGGCCAACATACAGAATGGATGCAACCAAATAATAATGACCAGTGAATTTGTTACTTCTACAAGCACTGATTCAGCCACGGCATCAAAAGAAATGTAGGACAGAGGTGACGGCACCTGCCACAAAGAATATCCAACACATTTGTACACCTTCACTGAGTCAAATTCACTTTTCTTAACTGTTATTTAACATGCTACTCTCCATTCAGTTTTGTCCTTATATGATGCTCAGTAGTGAGGATGAAATATTCGAAACCATTAAAAAGCAGGACTTGAAATGATCTAATGATTTTAGTTGTGCCTTGTGTTTATTTTCAAGCTTGCCGCTCTAATGACTCAATCATTTCCTGTTGATTTAAAGCCATCACAGGGCCAAAATGCAGAACAAAGCTGTTTATATTGAACAGCAAGCATTAGATTTATTGTAATGATATCATTTAGCTAAATGTCTTTAATTTAGGACACAGAACTCTTCTTTATCATACGTTACTTAAATTTATGAATTGTTTGATTTGGTTCTTGGACTGCGGATTAGATGAACAAAAGTAAATAAATATACGAAAGATCTTGATTTGCATACATTTTGATTTACGATATTTAGCATACTTGCACTTTATCAAAGTTGGATATTCCTCCAGAATGTAGCTGCAATATCTTTAGTTATATCTTACTGTGCAGACTTTTTTTTGTTTAGATTTTTCATATATTCTCAATTTTTGCTACTTTGTTTCAATGTCTTCAGTGTGCTGAAATACCAGTAAATGACTCAAAACTGCCAAGAACAAAAAATAATTTTGATATATGCATAACATATCGCATTTAAGAGGAGCATGGAAAATACAGCAGTACTGTTTTTGACAGATTGTACTTATTTTATCTCATGTGTTATGTATAAATGGCCATACTGAAATAAAAGTCTATTGCAATGAGAATTTGGGAAAGCTTGTGTTCATTATGTGCTCATTAATTTGAGTCGGTATAACAATGGCGTGTCTATTGCTATGGAGATCTGAAGGTGCTGACTAAATGTTAATATTTTAAATGTGATGATTTAAATTATTGGTAAATACAAAAATAATTTGCATTAACTAATTGAATGCAATCTCAGTGAATAGTTTTTATTTGCAAAAATAAAATAATTTCAGTATTTATTTTTGCCTTTATTAATTCATTATAACCATTTGTCCTTGCAGGGGGGCTGGTGCCTATCTCCAGCTGTCACTAGGGGCTACACCCTGGCAGATTACCAGTCCATCAAAGGGCCAAAATTACATTCTTTATTACATAATTAAATATAATCAATATTAACAAACAAATGTATCCACATTTGCTAAATGTCTTAATTTAGAAAATGTATAAAATTAAGCAATTAAAATTTTAACTCGTTTGGTAAAGTCATATAATACTTTTTCTTTATCATGTAGGCAATTGTTTCTATGTTAGAAAGCACCATGAATAAAACTATTAATTGGATGTCAAATAAAAACTGACTTTGGTTAACTGAAGCTTTCTGCTTGGCAAAGCTGACGTATTGAATGAGTTTATTAATGTTCTACAGGCCCTGGGCGTGGCCAAGAGACAGATACATACTGATACGGTTTTATCTCTTTAGGAATATGTTGGGTTTTTTTTTAATTGCATAAATGCATTTTTTTAATATATATACGAAAACATAAATTCCACCACTACATTTTGTAAAATTACACAAAATGTATTATTGAAGAGTTAATTTGTTGGCATTCTCCTATCCTTGATCTCAGCAACTTTGTAATTAACTCAAACGCAACACGTATTTACATCCATACTGTTGTTTGCAAAGTTTTTCTAACTTCGGATAGCATTATTATTATTTAAGAAGATGAACCTGAGAGCTAACTGGTAGTCTTCAGCAATACAATAAAGAGAATTGAAATTAGGGATTCTTTCTAAGTTAGTTCAGCTCTACTCCCCCTGCGCGCAGCATGGTTTCGCCTGCAGAGGTGAGCTTGCATTAAATATCTCCCTAATGGGAGGAGTATAAAACAGGAGAGCAAGCCTGAAAAACATGTTTAGCCAAATTCTTTAACACGGTCAGCTGTTCTCTCTCAGCCGCAGGCGGCCACCAGCCTGTCGGTGTCTCTCTAAGCCTTTAATTTCAGCTTTAAATCCTCTCCACTGACAACAGTTTTTACTTGTTTTTAACTGAGCGCATTCAGCGGTGAAACAGCGCCGAGTCCGCGCCTGGGGATGGATTCAGCCCGGAGGGAGGCTTCCGTGACGCGGCTGGAGAGGAGCAGCCACACGGCGTTCATACACAGCAACACGCTGTATGTGTGGGGAGGTCACCAGGTGAGAAAAGGCGGATGTTAGTTACCTGTGCAGGTAGGAAGAAGGAACTATAAATGTGTCTCGGTATTATTTTTGCCGAATATTCAGGAGTGTGCAACGTCGGGTGTTCAGGGAATACTTTGAATTTAAATGTTGCATATTTTGGGGGGATTAAGTAAGAAGTATCCCATAGTATCCTATCTGCGCTGCGCACCTGTCTCTATGATAAGTTTCAGTGGAATAAATATTATAGCATCAGCAGAGGCGCAGTTATGCTGTGAACACCTTCCCGACCCCCACCCTTTATGTCCCTTCCGTTCACCACACCAAGGCTGCCCCAGCGCAGTCAAGAGAGATGAATAGATCTGGAAGAAACAGATTAACTTTGAGTTGCAACTTTTTTTTCCCTTTTTTTAATTGATATGCAATTTTTTGACTTCATGCTCCCCGTTTCCAATGTATGTTTTCACACCTGGCCCCAACTTCATGTTTTATATTATTTTTAAGTGTGTTCCCCAGGGTTTTGTCCTTGGACAAATTCTCTTTTTCTCAGTATACGAATAAATCATCATTACAAAATATACACTCTACAATACACTGATGACGCAGTACTGTATTTATGGAGCAGGGATGTTGCAACTCCTAGAAGCAGCTTGTTATTTCCTATTTATGGCTCTAACACAGCTCTTCTCCAACACACCTGAATCAAATGACTGACTTGTTACTAGGCCCCTAGAGAGCTGAATGAAATGCTGCCGAGGAAATTCAACCATTTGATTCAGGTGTGCTGTAGAGATGCATTTAAAAGTTGCTCTATAGCAGGTCTAGACTTGACCATCCCAGATGTACAGAATCTTCTTTTAGTCTATGGTGGTCTCTTTTTAACTGTGCATTTTGTAGAAGTATATTATGTTACTTTATGCACTATTGAAATTTATTGTAGTCCAGCAATTTTCAGAAGATTAAATTAATGAAATCACATCAAGGTGACCATTTAGGTCAGAAATTAGGAGTTTTAAAGTGCTTAACGTTCACACAACACTTTTGGAGTCATGGTAAAAGTAAAAGCATACTTTAACTAAAACTTGGCAGATTTTAATTAATTTTTTTGTACGCATGTTGAGTATTTACACGTGTTTTGTAAGTATTTCACATTGTGGTCTATGAGACTATTAGAAAGTATATTTGACATAAGATTTGCATGTGAAAAGGAGTTGATCTGAAAGAAGATTAAAAGTATCTCTAAATGACACAGAAATGATAGCTGAAACTAGTGTAAGTTGAAAGCTGAAATTTACATGGAACTTATGATCCTTTATTGACTGAAACTAGTGAAAAGTGTGAGAATGGATGAATCATGCATATCTTGCACACTATTAATAGTGTCAAAATATTCTTAAAACTATATCGGAACCACTGATATAAGTCTTAAGTCTTGCGTCATCTTTGTAACCTTTCACAGAAGATAAAAGAAACATTGAGGTCTGTCTGACTGGCTTTGCTTTGTTTCCTTGCAGGTAGTTGCTGGACAGGATGTTGTGTTGCCCAGTAGTGAGATATGCCTCTGTGATCTGGACAGTGGGAAGTGGTGAGATTCAAGGCCATACAGCAGCCAACATTAAAGCTGTGTCGTTTTGACCTTAAAGTTAGGAATGCAAACTGGGAGGTTTCATTTTGATAGAAATGGTGGCTTCAGAGACTGAAGGTGTAGAATCAGTAAAAATGTTGCCTTTGCAGTTCAGAAAACTGCAGTCAGTTTTGCTAAAACTGTAACCAGCCCTTGGAAATGACTACTTTAACCCTTTTCTTTCTGGTGAAATAGGGAGTGCAAGGAGATCACTGGAGAGAGTCCCACAGGCTTATCTGGGTTCTGTGGCTCCAATATTAACAGCACTCTCTACATCTTTGGAGGATGCGATTCTGACGGATACTCCAACCAGGTGAGGCGCTCGGACATCTAACTGTGAATGTCTCCTATTTGCAGGTTAAAAAAAAAAATCCATAGAAGTCACAGAAATCCAGAGAAGTTTCTGATTGCTAGAAATGGTGCCTGACTAACTGTAGCTTCTATTTCCAGTTGGTAAAGTTTCAAAATGATGTTTGATGAAGTTGGATGAAGTTTGTCTTGTGGGTTTTTACAAGTTCTGTGTGTTTGGTTAAGAAATGCGGTCATTTCAATCTCATACCGGACTGTGCTGACAGTGGAGATTAAGCGCCGGCTGGGACCAGAGCTTTTGTTCAAATGGACTTGAGGCACTGAACTGATAATAAAAGATTCAATTACCGTAGTTGTAAAATTTAGTGCTAAATATTTGACTGAGAGCAGTGCGGGCCGTTTCTGTTTGCAGATGTTCAGCGTGGACGTTGCTCAGCCGTGCTTCTCCTGGACGAGAGTCACCGACACAAAGGGAGTGACGCCCTCACCCCGTGACAATCACTCCTGCTGGGTGCACAGAGGCAGGTCAGTTCAGCCTGTAGCAACTCCACCTCCTGTTGTAGCTTGCAGCTAATAAAGGCAAGAAAATGTCACCCAACCTATGAACGTCTCCTTATAGTAAATGAACTTGATACTTAATGGGGCCATGAATTACATCAGAGTGGAATGGAAGTGATCAGCTTGTAGTGCTAATGAAATGTTCAGGAAGCCCAGGTTGCTGCCATCAGCCCGTCTGCTTGTTTGCTCTACTGTCGTCTGTTCTTCTTTACAATTCTTCCAACATAGTGATATGGTTTTTATGCGTTTATATGCTAAGCAATGTGGGCTGGTGCCACCTCCATAAAGCTCGTCACCAGAAGAAAGCATAAAGTGCTACAAAAATTTTCTGCTAGATAGTTGCATTGACTTTTGACCTCAGATACTTCAGATGATATGGCTGCCTAAATAAATTGAATTCTGTGCCTCTTTACTAAAGCTGGACATTATGTTAGATCTCAACTGTCACAGCAATTTCAGTGTGGGTGATATGTTCACTGCAATGAATTACAGTATTTTGGTATTTCTCAGCATTTGAATAATATAACTGGGCTGTTTAAATGTACTCTAACCTTTTCTCAATGCCCACAATAAAAGCATTTTTTATATTTTGGCTGGCTAAGATATTGGATCTCATGGAGAGTGGTGAAAAGACAAAGTGTCCACAAAATGACTAATTATAAATTTTGTATTTTATTTTTTTATTTTGCAGTACTAACTATTCATTTCCTCAAATTTGTGGATTCTACTCTTGATTTGCAGAATTGGCTTCAGTCCTCTAATTTGAAGTCGTCTCTGCTTGTGCACTTTCAGGTTTTTTATTTATTTTTTTCCTTCCACTCACCTTTCCGAGTTGTCAATAAATGTCACCTGGACAAGTGTGTGTAACATTGATGTATTAAAAACCTTCATCGGTCTTATGCAGTATTCTTTTTTTTTTTCTGAGGCAAAATTTTGGATCTTCATTAGCTATAAGCCATACTCCTCAAAAACATCTAAAAGAATGTATTGCTTTGTGTGCAGTGAACCTGTGCAAATTTTGAACCATCCTATTTTTCTATATATCAACTTACTCAGGGGAACCTGCAGTTGGTGACATGAGCGCCACCAGTTCCTCAAACTCCACCATTTATTTTTTTTATTTTTTACTATTTTTACATTCCATTAAGGGATGAATTAGACTGCTTTAAGGCTGTTTTTCAGTTGGGTTTCTTTCAGTGTTCCATATTGATTGCAGCTTATTGTTCTTGCAGACTGATCTACTTTGGGGGATATGGCTGTAAGACCATAGCAGAGGCACAGAACACATCATCATCAAGCTTCATTGTAGAAGAGATGTCCTGGGTAAACACCGAGCCTGGCAAAGTTCAACATTGTGTTGCTTTGGATTATTTTTCTTAAACAAGATTCCCATTTCTCTTTCTTCTAGGCAATGATCGGAAACACTTTGTTTCGGTGCTGGGGATGGAACAACGAGGTCTGCGTCTTTGACACGCAGTCCTCTACCTGGAGCGCACCCGCGACTCAGGTGAGGTGGAATATGGTGGATGGTTTAAAAAATGTTTATTTTGTCTGTAAGTATTGCTAAGACGGCATCAGGCTCTTAGTAATGACGTACCAGAAGATGAAATTTAAATCTGGTTCTTAAAGTCGTCTTTTGTGTATGTATGTGTGTGTGTGGTGTATGGAGGATCACGTTCATTTTTTTTGTGGAGAACTTGGGATTTATTTATTTATTTATTTATTTTTTTGTGGAACAAATTTGAACTTTGCACAGTCCTGTCAACAGAGGAGACTAAACTTATAAAGAGATAAAAGCTAAAATAAAAACAGATTTTTTTACTTTACCCTTCAGTGATAAGGACTCTGTGTGGATCCCTTATTGAAAATATTTTATTCTCCCCTCTGCTGACTGAATTTATGACCCATTCCCTACCTTTAAAATCGATTCACCCTGATTATGTTGTGTGTTAGCCGACTACAAACGGGGGACAGACAATCTGTCATAATGTTTTTTTGTTTTGTTAGATTTTTAATTTTTGTGGGGAAAGGAAAGAAGGGTGTGTCTAACGTGATGCTCAAATTTTTTTGAGAAACTACATCTTGTGTTTTCATTAGCTACACAACCATCCAGATGAAATGCTGCAACAAAGGTCTTACTGTTTTGTTTTGAACATGAACAGCTGGAAGTCTCCATGTTAGATGTAAAGAAGGCAAACAGGCTGTGTACACTGCAACAACATGGCTTTATCTGAATATTGATTTGTCATGATTCTAGTACTTTCAAGGGTTTTGCTGCCTAGCAGTGATTTTAGTCAATGTCTGACAAAATTATGCACATGTTCTGCCTGTCTGGTGTCTGAATGTTAACATGAAGATTTGTTTTATTTTTTTTTAAAATCTCATTCAGGGTCCTGCTCCTTCTCCCAGAGGCTGCCATGCCAGCTCCATACAAAGACACAAAGGTTACATCACTGGTGGCGTGGTGAGTTTTTCACGCAACTGAAAAACTCAATTGAAGCAATCTTCTCATTGCAGCAGACATTCTTTAGCTAGTCCTTCTAGGAAAAACTTTCATGCTACAACATGTTGTGATGTTCCAGATAGCTTTGTATGGGATAAGACTTCCCTCTTGGTAGTGACAGTTTGGGTAAAGCCCTTTCCTGCTTCAGTAGCTCTTTCCTGTTGTGATGGGACAGTGGGCCCCATCCACAAATGCAGATCCTGTGATAAATGGTTCTTCTTTGAGCCCATGTCGTGCCCCGTCACCTCTAGAAACTTTGAGACAAATTAGAACTTGACTCAGTCACCTTTAACCAAAGCTAGACCCCACTAAAGTTCCTGTTAACAAAAAATGTATCTTTTTTGCTAACAGAACAAAAAAGATGCATCGAGCATCATTTCTGCTCGATGCTAAAAGAAAGTGTTTAATGGCCCACAAAAATGATGTACCGTCATTTTGTTTGCAGGAAACGGGGGAGTTGGACATTTTCTGCTTGGACCTCGAGACCTGGACTTGGAGTAGATTGTAAATATCTTCTTGCTCATATAGATTTGACCTCTTTATGAAATGCCCAGCTTATAATTTCACTGCCTTTTTTGTTCTGATTTACTCAGTGACAGCTTGCCTTGTGGTTCACCCCCGGGGCGCTTCATGCACACCATGAACTCTGTGTCGGACCAAGCTCTGTTCGTATACGGTGGTCTTGGCATGGATGGGAAAACCCTGAGTAAGTCTGACTAACTTGAGGACTGTAAAGTTTGTTTCCTTCTGATTGGGTTTCATATTAACTGCAAAATACTGTTTATATGATCACTTACAGATGATGCCTGGTTGTTTAACACACAGAAGAGAGAATGGACAAAGGTGAAGCACCCACACAAAGATAAGCCCAGGTAACTGATGTTTGCTCTGAAGGATTTCTTGGACAGTTGTGAACTGTAGAATTATCACTTGGGATCCTGACCTCTTTATCAGTTGGGAGGGAAAATGCTCCCAAATTCCAGAATCCAAAATTTAGCTGAGCTATAACTAACATTAAATTAAATTTTTATTTTCTTTTGCCAGATATCTGTCCACAATTTTTCGAGTCTTTCAGTTTGAATCTATAAGAAACAAATTACTAGGGATACTGCCAATGAGCTAATGGCTGAAAAGGAATAAAATAGTTCATCTACCAAAAACTGGTTGTCAGGTTCTTTCACTTTTTGTTAACCATTTTCTAAAGACTTTCAGCTAAAGATTCTGTTTTTTCTTTCTTTTTTCAGGGTTTGTCACACTGCTTGCTTGGGAAGTGAGGGTGATGTTGTCGTCTTTGGGGGAAACAGTGACTTCTGCGTCCTTGTGGACTCTGTATGTGAAAAGATATCAATCCAACTCCCAACCTTATTTCTCCTGTTTCACAACATGTTTACATGAAAACTATATCTTACCCTTTACACACAGCATCAACAGGCCGCAGCAAATGGCTGATGTACCTTTTAAACCTAATATCTGCCAATATAGGAGCCAGAGATCAAAGCAGTTGCATATTTCACTTTAAGTGGTTTAATGTTTCAGGTTATGAACCATGTTTGATTTTTACATCTTTTATAAACTAGGCAGTCTCAGTTAAGCGACATACATGTTCTAAAGTGAAAAACATAACCATAGTTCGATCTGCTGAGCTTTGTATACATTCTCTTTTGAGTCATGCCTCACACGTAGGATGTGATTTTTATTTTTTTGTCCCTTGCTGCTCAGACAGTTTACGTTTTCAAATGCTTAATGTCTAATGAGGCGTTAATGCTTCTACCTTTTCCAGGTGTCTGTTATGAGGGCTCCAAAGCAACATCACTGCAGGGACGTTTTAATCTTCCAGACGCAGCCGTACTCTCTCTGCAGGTATCGCAAACCCAGTTATAAAATCCCAGTCTGTCCTCTAATTCTCTGCATGTTGTCACCCCTGCATGTTGTGTACAGTAAATTTGAGGGGAAACTGAGTCTTTACTGCTTTCACCCTCAGCCTGTGTTGGTCCATTTGCACCTGAGGAGTTGGAGTAAAGCTAATGAGCTTATTGTTGGTTAATAATGGCACCATGCTATGCTGCGTTCTTGTGCAAGTCAGATTAAAGATTTATTTTTAAACTTTTTATGCCCTGAACAATGAAAGTTACTTCTGCCAGTGTTGAAATTATCCAGCATGTGGTCAGTGTTTACATAATATAAATCAAATGAATGTCTAAAATTGACCAGCATGCATTAAACAAAAGGTAAAATATAAAATGGCAAAAAAAAAAAATGTATATCTGAAATATAAATTGATCAAAACCTATATAAAGACTGTTTTTCTTAAGCCTGAAGTCGATCTGGTCAAAACTTTACATCCCAAAAAAGGCATTTGGTTAAAAACTATCTGAAATAATTTATGCAAGTCTAATCTGAATACATTCATGTTTTAATTTTGTAAATTTAAGAAATGCATAATTAACTCGAGTCGAATGAAGGGAACATTCTTTTTCTGTAAAGAGGGAAATGTAAAATATTCATCATAAAATGGAATTCTATGTCCTTTTATATGTAGAATCATAATTTATTTCAGGCTTCCTGTGCTAACGTGTCATGAAATCATTTAATCCAGAGATGAGTGGAGAGAACCTGACCTCATCTCTGAAGTTGCTGTCAAAAACTTTAGTTTTCAGAACTTTTCAGGTTACATGGGTATTTATTTCA
Organism: Xiphophorus hellerii; assembly: GCF_003331165.1. Taxonomy (NCBI): domain Eukaryota; kingdom Metazoa; phylum Chordata; class Actinopteri; order Cyprinodontiformes; family Poeciliidae; genus Xiphophorus; species Xiphophorus hellerii. The sequence goes on from NC_045681.1 coordinate 14,094,862, forward strand.
TGAAAAGTACTTCTCATTTAATGGATAAAATCTGAGTGAAATTAGTTTAGAACAGTTCAAGTATATATGGCATTTTCTAAGAAAAAGATATTAAAACATGTTTGCTTGCAGATCAGTTCCTTCACATATTTATTGTTTATAATGAATGTTAAGTTGAGATTAATCTTTATCGTCAGGCTATATACCCCAGGAATTGAGCTCTTGTTTGCCTTTGTCTTCAAATTTCTTTTAAAAAAAAGTTGCTTTTTAAAAATAACTTTTTAATTTCTTTTTCTCACAATTAGCGTTTGTTTCGCAGCTTAAGCGAAGTAGACTATTCTGAGCATATGTAGCATTTAATTGACAGACTTTCTTTTGTTCCAGGTTGTGTGAAGATTTCATCAGCGGAAACTCTGAGCTCTTCAGGCTTGACTTGTTGCCGTCAAAGCTACATAAAAAAATCAGCAGAAGGGCTGCATGTTTGTCCGCCACGAAGCTGACGCCTACAGCGTGAAGGACTGTTTATACAGCAACACTACCTCCATCCCTGACGATCATTTTTGTCCATTCTACATTTTTTTATTTTATTTTTTGATGACTTTAAGATGGTGCTTTGGTTTTGTTGTTTTTTTTAACTTTAACATGATTTGTAAAAAAAAGTCTTTGTTTTAAAATGTTTGGGTAAAATTTTACTGTAACATGTTACATTTTTTTGAATAAAGCTGCTTTTATTTCATATTTTCTTTTCCAACCTTAGAAAGCACAGATTGGCAAATGAGCAAAATTGAAGTTTTAAGCAGCAACAAAAAAGAAAAACATATTTCAGAAATTAATGCATCATGAAGCTATAGCCTGCAGCTGTAGTTAAATTGAATTTTATATTGAAATTTACTTTTTTTTATTGTGGGTAGAGGGCAGTTCCACTTTACTGAAAAATACCAAAAGTCAAATTGCCTGAAAAACAAACTCTTTAACATACAGCAGTCAGTCTAAATCTACATTACAGAAGTTTGTCCTCCTACTGTGTGCTTTGCCTGGTTTACATGTATATTAATCGTTTCTCAAATAGGTCGGACATAATTGGCCGGCAGCATTCCCCTCTTCCCGGTGCGCTGGTTGCATCCGAACATCCAGCCCTCGTCAATTGGCTCGACATCCGAGACCAGATCACCTTCCTGGAGAGAAACTTCATCTGCCTCTGCTGCCACATAGCTGTACAAGGCCTGGTAACGCTTCTGAAAGAGAGAAGGAAGTGAGATTGGGAGGAATATACATAATATGCAACATCAAACCTGAGTTGAAATGGATTGATTTGCATTTGATTTCCCTACCGGAGAAAATAGGATAGACTGGTGCAACAATGTTCATTCAGGTGTGCACACCCACAGATGTTCAAATAAGCAAAGACATTTTTGCTTGACATTTCTGGGATGGATTTCTAAATGTTTTGTCCTCAAAAAGGTTTTCTACCAAGTTTGCTCTTCCTTCCAACTCGTGGCAAGCTTCCCTGTCCATCCTGAAGAAAAGCATCCACACGCCACAGTGCTGTCATATTTTACTGTGGATGATGGTGAGCTCAGAATGATGTGTATGTTTATTTTTGCCACATAATTGCTTTGCATATAGGCCCATAAATGTCCCTCGTCTCATTTGATCATCTTCCACATATTTACTTAAACCCCTTCATGGCTTACAGAAAACTACAAAGTGGAAGTCCCATGGCCTGGTTTCAGCAGTGGCTTTCTTCTTCCTAATCTTCCATAAAGGCCATATTTCTAAAAGGCGCTACAAATGGCAATCAGCAAATTCTCCCAGAGTTGTGGATCTCTGCAGCTCCTCCTGAGTTACCACGGCTCCTTCTCTTTTTAATCCTCTTTGAGTAACCATGGCATAATATTGAAGCTGTGCCAGATGCAGGTGAATTGTATGCCACACTTTTCAGATTTTATTGTTAAAGTGAAAACCACGTACCATTTTGTTAACACCATATGCACAACTTTTTGGGGGCGTCTCCCAAAAATACAAAGAAATTATATTGAACATTGTGACGAAATGAGAGATTCATAGTAGGATAAATACTTTTACTATCAAATGTACAAAAACATTCTCACAATCTAACTTATTATTTGATTGCTTAAGATCAGCTGACAGCCTCCCACTCTGATTTAAACACACACTGATGTTATTGCCTTACCCCTCCACTAGGTGGCGACACAACAGCAGGGCGCATCTGTCCAGCAGGCTGGTTGAATCTTTCAGAGTTTGATGCTTGCAATTCTTCTTCTGTACAGACACAGACATTAAATGACCATGTTTTTTTAAAAAAAAAAAAAAGTCATAACAAACACAGAAACATCTCACCTTGTCTGTTTTCAGGAGGAGGCGCATCACTTCGAGTCTTACTTTTCTCAAACTCTTCATGGTACTTAATCTGCACAAAACAAATGCACATTTAATCCACAAGAGGGCAGTAAATGCTTACACTGAACCGTTTCCCTCTCGGCAGGTTTTGCTTTAATGTGAACAGTTCACCATTTTAGGAAATGGCAACAAGAGCAAAAATATTTGCACTGTAACTCAGGTGCGACAACTTCAGCCCGCAGAGAGCGTAAGGAGAATTAGGAAGAGGGAGCTAATGCCATAGTAAAGTTCTGCAGGAGAAAGTGCAGAACAATGTGGGAAAAAAGGAGAAGGAGAAGGAAAAAAAGATTACGGCCTTTTGACATGCAGCTTAGTACCCATCATTCCTATCTGTAACAAATGCTCTCATGAGAGAAAAGGGAAGTGTGTGTGTCCATGTGTGTGTGTGTAGAGCAGTTTAGTTTATGTCCACAGCTGAGAGATTTTGACCATATAGGGCAGCTGCTCCACAGCGGACGAGGAGAAATGTCAGAAATGTGCCTTTGTGATTCTGCAGGATTGGACTCTGACTTCCTTTCGCTGCCATCTGCAGGGCTCCTGCACTTTTTACATGTCAAGGTTCCACTTTTCCACGCACAGATTTCCAAAGCCCCTGATCCGTATGAGCCATTTTAAAGTTTTAACACAAAAGCTCTCTATGAAAATTAAATCTACTAACACCGTACACTGCAAGGAGGTGATGAATGGACTGATGGACGGAAGGACACAATTCCAGAGAATAAGACAGGAAACAAAGTCTGGAAGTACACATAGCTAGACCTGGAAAGAAGGTCAAACTTAAACTCTACTTTATTTTTCAGCTCTGCTTCCTAAATCGACCATGCTGGGTGGTATTTGGCTTGACTATGTGTTTGTGGATTAGAAAATCTGGTGTTAAAGTAAAAACTGCACTCACGTTGCTAATCTGGTCTTGAGTCTTCTTCAGTCTCTGCATCTCTGGTGTGTCGACCACCACGCTGAAGCCTTTCCCCTTGTTCTTCTCAAAGTCCTCCTTGTAAAGAGCCTGCAAACACCAATCGTCTTTCAGATGAAAAGCTGCTTTATTTGTTGCCAAGTGTCACAAAGCTCTTCAGTATCCGCACTTTGTATTGCCTTGTTACTGAAAATGTGCTATATAAATAAAATTACATTGACCTTTACTGCAAAATACTTTCTCCTTTAAACTAGAACATTTAAAGTATTATTTTCATCTTGTTGAAGTTTATTTCCAGCTAACATCAAGCAGGATAGTTGGTTTCTTTGACACAAAGTTGAGTGAAGTAGATACAAGCAGTAATTGTCTAACATACTGGATACACAGGCTGCACAACCACAGTTAGGTTTAAGTTCAGGTTAGGTTCGCAGTTCAGCATTTGCAGATTCACCTATTTTCATAACAAATATCTGAAAATATTTGAAAGCAAATTAAACTTGGGAAGCTAAAATACATAGCCACAATGTTGACACATGATTGGCTGGTGTATATAAATCCAGGAGCACCATTTATTTTCCCAGGCATGAATCGACTGTAGCCCCAAGAATGGAAAAAGACTATGCTAACTTCTGCAGTAGTGATAATGCTGTTTCCACGGTGCATGCATATTACACTAACTATATTAATGCATATTTGGTGTTTGAACCATTAAAATAGACAATTAGGCACTTTTAGAGGGGCTCTTAAGTATTTATGGATTTCAGCTAATTGCAAGCAGCTGTGGTCACTAACCTCTACGATACCATTGGTCTGCTGTATGTTTTTCTAATTTCTTAAAGAACTTTGGTTGACTGTGACATTTAGTGATTGAAAAATTGATTAAAAATCAAGCATTTTTGCTCATGTAAATTGTTATTGTGTGGGACATAAGGAGCTTTTCAACTGAATTTGTTGAAAAAATAGTTCTCCAGACTTCCTCACCAGATATATTGTCATGTAAATTTTATTTATTTTTTCACATATTTCTGAATAAGTAAAAGTACACGCAAAAAAAAAGCAATGATGGTTTATCTCCGTTAAGAATGAACTGTAAGCAATTCACCTGTCATTTACAAAACTTGATCTGTAACTCCAATGACGGGTTTATTAAAACAACTAAGCTTAACCTTTAGTGGTGAAAATGAACGTATTCATCGCAATGCCAACAAAAGCATAACTGAATCAAATATTTCATAATTGAAGTAGATGATAAATGCAGAAAAAACACAGTTGAGCTGTGATTTAAGTGCCAATTTGCCGCAGGTCACTGTGGGGAACATTTCACATTAAACAAAGTCAAAATGTTTATTTGAAACTAAATCGGAGATCCCTGCACTCTGCACACGCGCACATCCGCAAAGGCACAAACACAAATGAGTCACGTTCTTGCTATGAGGAATATGCCGCTGCGAGTGAGTTCAACTGCAGAGACTTTTATGGTTATAAACAAAGACACGAACCGCTTCGTCCAGAGAAACAGAGAAGGACAACTCTTCGGATTTACACTTGATCTTTACAGCTTTGTAGTATGAAAACAATTACTTTACTTGGCTGTTAGGAATCATCTGTTACCAAAATAGATCTCCTTCTGGGATTCTTCGTGTTGTTGCAGCTGGTGTGAAAATAATAATCGTTTGAACAAGCTTTGGTGGTTTGTCGGCTCTTCCCAAAAAGCAGTCATGAGTAAACCTCAGTGTGGGTCAGAAATACTTATCATGTGTATAGTGCTAAAACACTACATGCCACAGTTCTCTGTTTATTCTATGCCTCTGTTTGCAATTTAATCTAAAGCCATTCCTGTGGTTCGGTCCTTGATCCTCTTGTTAAAGAGCTTTTTAAATCTTGGCAGAGTGTTTTCTGGTAAAATAAAGCTGAGATGGAATTGAATAAAATGAAAATTGCTCACACCCCTTGAGCTTTTTTTAAAATAAATTTTCTTTCAGGCTACAACTTGACAAATAACACATAAAATCATAATGAAACACATTTTAGTGAAAGGACGAGGATGCAAGGTTTTTAGAATGTTTCACCAACAGAAAACTGAAGCCTGTGGTGTTCATTTGTCTTCAGCCCCTTTTACTCTGGTACCATCAAATAAAATTCACTACAAGAGTCTCCTAATGTGTAAACAGTGTCTACTTGTGTGTAATCTGATCTTAGAATTAGGTTATAAAGCAAAATCTATGGCTTTCAAAGTCTCGCCGAGCACAGAACTTCAATCCATCATCTGACAAAGGAAAGATGATGTCTCTGGTGGGAGAAACTGTTGACAGGATAATTATTGGTTGGCCTTAATGAAAGAGTAGAAGGAAGGAAGCTGTTGTTGAAGGACTGCAACAAGTCATTTCAAAAAAGGCACTTAGAGGCCAAAAACAAACAGGTGGAGAGGTTTTAGGACTACAAAAAAAACACTATTTGAGGAGAAAAACAAACACTCCATATCACCCTGATCACAGGGTGGCATAAAATGCCAATAAAACAAACTGATTTATGGTTAGAGACCTTCTCTACCCTACCTGCATAAAGTTAAACTCAAGTTTTCTCCTATCCTTCCCACGTTAAGTCTGCTTCGTCTCAGACATCAACAGGCATTGCCAGACGGACAGCTGCTGGAGAGGATCTGACAGCTGTTTGGCTCTCCTTGTGTTCAGGACCAGTGGAGTGCCACACCATGCTGAACTGGGACCAGCTGTGTGACTGTACTGCCAACTCATTTATCCATTTGACAGTCAACACAGTACCCTCAGATGACCTTCAGATTAGCCTCTTCCACCACTGCATCAGTTCATGTTAGGCTTTTATGTTGGTGGAAGCGAGTTTTACGGTGTTATGATCAATTTGAAAGGTTTGGTCAGGTCTATTTTGGAGGCAAAGGGCGGACCAACACATCTTTAGGCATAATGTTACACTGCCTGATCAGTGTATGGGTATTCATCCAACTATCCTCTGTGTCAACTTAAAGATTGTGACTGAGAAGCACAAGTGGTTTTCACTTTTGAAACTGCAACCTTGCATGGATATAGCGTTTTTAATCATGTTGCAGACAGGAGAGTCTCCAAAGTTACGCTGCAAGGGAATCTCTTTGAATTTGCGTGACTTGAAGGTCTTATCCCTGAGCTCAGGTTAATTAGCTGGCAGGAGCAGTGTGATTAGATCAGAGCTTAAGAACAGGGAAGGTACAGAGGGACTCTCGTTTAAAGAGCAGTTCACTGGTTTTTGGAAGAAAATCTGTCAATGTTGGCAGCAGCTAAGATGCAAAAATCTAGGATTTAGTCGGCCTGTAAAAGAAGGCGAGTTAAAGCTTCTATTCCGCAAATAATCCAATAACAGAGATTAACTGAAAGATCTGCTTTTACCCGCTGGAGCAAACATGGAGCTGAACGAGGGAGACGATTAAAAAGAGAAAGTTAGAGCAAGCCTCGCTAATGAAATGAGATGAGAAAATGTAGAGCTTCTCTGTCAGCAGGAGAAAAGTGAGAAGGCAGAGAAAGAGGCCTGATCTCACCTGGCTGTTGAGCAGGCTCTGTTGTTTCAGACGTAGATTCTCAGGGGTGTCGGTCACAATGGTGAAGGAGGTTTTGGGATAATGCCTAATAAGTGAGTACATAAAATCAAAACATTAAAGGTGTTGAATAAATTAAGTAAATTCACACACATTTTCTGTATAAATCAATTTAAAGTCACAGAAAAAGTTAAGGAGAAATACATAACCTTGTTTTTTGGGGTTAGAAGATTCAATTTAGTTTATCTATATTGAAGTGCATGTAAACACATAATATCTGACCTGTCACACACACTTACTACCACCAAGGCTTTTCAAAACACCTTCACAATGACATAATATAGTCATGGTGTCAAATTAATATGTTGTCCCACAGAGTCTTTCAACATGCTACATTGAAGGGAATTACACAATTGTTCTTGTTTAGAAGTTTGAAAAATCTTCTAAAATTATCAATATTAAGTCGTGATACGTCATAACTGTAGGTGTGTGAATGATGGCAATCTAAAAAATGATTCAGAACATCTGCCCGAAAAATCACAACTGGGCCTGATCAGTTTGATTCTAAAGACTTTTGGTACTTCGTGCAATATTCCCCTATGGCTTTTCTTCAACCAAGGGGAGATAACTCCAGTTTGAATAATTTGTTCTGAATCCAACGTGAGAAATCACATGAACATCCAATGGGCAGAACCATTAGAACAGCTGTCATGCTGAGAAATGGGAATTGCATTGACATTTACAGAACTTCTGGTTGTCCTCCTTTAAATTTCATTTTCTTCTTCTTCCAAACTTTTAAATCCTTGATTAATGTTAGGTTAGCTGAAACGGAATCTATCAGCCCCTTTCTTTAAACTCAAGAGAGAGAACAGAAACATAAATAAATGTTATTCATCAAATAAACTTAGTTAATAATCTTGGAATTGTTAATTGAAGCCTTTACACATTTCTCTTTAGATTTCTTCATATTTGTTATTTTGCACTAAACATATGTATGGGCAGATATAGATAACTGGGAAATAGAAGGCAGTTTGATTAGTACAAATGTTATCTGTGAGTGCAGGTAGAATTTTTTGGTGAATAAATTTTATTTCCAGTAGATATACTAAGTGTCATTATTCACGTTTGTGATTTCTTAGCTTTCTGACTAGGATAATTCATCCTTCATATAAATTTTATTATAAATATGAAACTGCTTCATTTTAAAAAAGACGTTCAAAGGAAGTTATAGACCAACAAATAATTAGTGCATAATTATAAAGTCAAAGAAAAAGTATACAATATTTTTTGTATTGAGACTGTTTTTTGTTTTTCTCAAAACAACTAGTAAAAAGGAAAATAAATCCCATAAAAGACCAACACAAGGCCTGAGAGATGTATTTTCCTTCAACCGATGTTCACTTATATGCCAAGTTTTTACTAAAATATCAGTTTTCTCTCTGGTAAACTATAAATAAAAGAGAACGTGAGTGAAGTCTAAGAACGAGTACGACAACTCAAGCTTTCAATTCTTCAGTATTCAATCCCTGCTCCCTTCAGGTATTGTGAAATTATTCAAGAACTTAAATTAATTGCTTATAGTCTTCAACTTTTATTGTTCACTATGAATATACTCACATAGTACAGTAGGGTTTCTTCTCAAAGCCTTTGTAGTTGTTCATACTCAGAGCCATCTTGCAGACTTCACAGCTGAAACAACCTTTGTGCCAATACTGGGAGGGGAAGCAAAGCAAAATAAAAAGGCTTGCAAAGCTCTAGAAAAACAACACGTTCAACATCATCATCACATTAAAAATTAAAACACTTCCTTCAGTTACAATAAAGTTGTTTTTTTTCATTATGATATTGCCTCCTTGTACCTGCTATAGGATCCCTTTCACTTTACTCATTTTTACAGGCTTTTGAGAAACGGGAGATGGTTGCTGTACTCCCTCAGGGTGCTTTGTTTGTGACAAATATAGAGAGCCATCTGGATCAAACTCAAATCCCGCCAGAACATTTCTCTGGATTTAAAATTTTTAATAACAAACAAAACTGAATGTGCCCAAAAACAGCTAAAGGAATACGTGATCCCTACAGTAAAGTTGTATGTTAGAGTTATTTGATTTATTCAAGCAGTTAGTTGGAGATGCACAGATTGGCATAAAAGTATCAAATTCAGAATATCACCAAAGATTGGGTCAACAAATGTCAGCTCTGAACAGCAGAGTGATAAGAGAATAAGGTTAGACTTCCATCTTACCTTATCAAGGCAGTTTATTTTTTCTGTTGGATAAACTGGCTTATTGCATCTCCCACACGGCGGATTCATGGCAGCACAGCGATTCTTCACACTTAAACAACAAAATCTCTGATCAAAAAATAATAATGCAAAACCTTTTAATGAGTCATTGATGGGCAGCAAAAACAGTTACTATTCCTGCGTTTTGTATGAACACATTTCTGGTAATATACTACACCCGAAGTCAAGGAGGAGTTAAATCTGCCTGGAGCGTTCACTTATCCTCGTAAGACGGAATTTTACCGCATTTTATGAGAATATAAAACAAGCAGGAGGACTATAAGATATCAATAAAACTGTATGACCATTAAAAGCATAACTTAATACCAGCACTCGTTTCAGAGTTCTTATTGATAGGAGTTTTTAAATTCAATTATTATATTTTTCATAATCAAATACAAACGCTGGTTGGATTTGAACTTAATGTCTATATTTTATTATGTTCAATTACTCATATTGCGGATTATTGTGTGCTAATTTATTGATCGATTACAACAAATAATTCGAATTATTTTTTCCCCCTGCACCTGAATGCAGCATCATTTCCATTCAAGCAGTTAAAAGAGTAGTCAAATTCAATATACATACATCGTATTTTAAAGAATATTTTATGTACGTATTTTATGCACATAAATGACACAAAACCAGCTGCATTGGCGTCACACAACACAATGTGACGATAAGAACCCAGATGAAAAAAAAATATATATATATATATATACTTAAGTGTAGGAAAATCTAATATTCTAAATATATTACAGAAATTATAGAAAAAGAAATTTTAAGAGTGTTATTGACACGATTTATTTTGTAAACGAATTTCAATCAATCAGGTGTTTGAGATATTTATCATAGCTAACTATTACTGAGTTATTACAGTAAGTAAAGACAGTTTTGTATGCAGATACAGCATCTTAGAACGTAATATTAAAATATGTATTCGAAAGGTAGATAGGTTGCGTCGTAGCATTGAAAGTCTAATCCTATATAATGTCTAAATGGCTCCATCTGCTGGAAAACAACAAAATAACAACTGAGTCCGCCATGTTGTTCTCGCCCCGAACGTCACCTACACGCCGTGTTAGCGCCATATTGTAAGTGGCAGTTTTGGTAAAACGCCGGCAAAAAGATGAAACATGCAACATAAACACGGATTGACTATTATAATTTAATTACATGAAAGATATATTGTTTGATGCATTGACAGAGCTTAATTAAGGTAGGTTTAAATGTATTTTAAGCATGTTATCGTTCAAAACTTATTTCGATTTGCAGAAAGATTTACTTTTTTGTTTCAGTGGTAATAATTATAGATACTATAATTAGCATGATTATAGTGTGTAAAACGTAATTAGCAAAATGAGTTAAATGTGAAATGCAATGTTTTTCTTTACTTGGAGTGCATATTGTTCGATAATATAGTGTTGTCTTCTGAGGCAAAGTTGCCACTCACAATATGAAGGAAACGCTGACGCGACTTGTCTATCAGCAATGTAGTCAAAATGATTGCTATGCTGAGCACGAGGTAAAATATAAATTTACGTAAGAAATACATATATATGGAAAGTATTATACTACATCACAGGAAAAACTACCAGATGTTGTTATAGAATCTTAAACATGTGGATTGACAAGCCAGGAGCGTGGGGGTATAGCTCAGTGGTAGAGCATTTGACTGCAGATCAAGAGGTCCCCGGTTCAAATCCGGGTGCCCCCTGTTTTTATAAATAAACATGAGTTCTAAATCTTCTTCGGGAAACGCTTGACTAAATATACACTTTCAGTATTTGTTCTTATTTGTACATAAACAACTCATATTGAATTTATTGTAGCATTTTACAAAGGGTCCAATTAAATTTTTTTTAACTCTTTATACCAATAAATATTTATGCCAGGTGTATTTCTGTTGTAAAATCAAATAATGTGTGCTTTTCTAAACGCATCAGAAAGCAGCATTAAAGTAGTTTCATATCTTATTGTGATATCCAAATAATACAGGATAGGCTGCATTTTTGTATAAGGAAACAAATTAAAAAATGTGTAGTTTTTTTTTAGTATGGCAATTTTTAGCAGCTGTAGTAAAGAAGCAGGACTATGAAAAACTGTTCGACAATCATGAAGAATATATTTGTTCTTTAGTTAAATACATTACAATTATTGTTTCTGTTCTTTTTAGATTGTGCTTATTTGGCTCCATCTTGTGGAGGAACAAGTTTTTGAGTAAAATACAGCCAAGTGTTTAAAAATCTTGGATTTAAATGATTTAACACATTTAAATCATAGGATTTAAATGTGTTAAAGGGGGGTGATATGTAAAATCAGCTTTTTTGTGTTTTATATCATGTTATATTGTTATTCCCTGTTATTCAAACAATTACGTAGATGTAATTTTACCGATTTGTAATTTATGTCTGTCAAATTATATCCAAGGGAAGGTTGTGTGAATTTCACACTAGCCTACATGATTTTATATGTGCATTACTAAACCTTTAGCTATCCAAGCGTAGATTTTCATAAAGGCTCACATTTATCCTACAGGCTTGTCTATCTTGAAACACATTTACCTTCAATACTCACCTGTTGGTATTGCTCCAGCATGTCTGAATAATAAATGTGTTGTCCTTGTTTTCATTAAACCTGCAATCAGGATCCACATTGTCCCGCAGCGTTTATTAGAAGACACTTAAACAGAAAGTTTTAGAGAAAACTCTCATACATTGGTTACTCTAAAATCCATTCATACAATAGTTGTCAAGAAAAATCTCAGATGTTCAATAAATTCACTATCACTTGAATAGCTAGATATCTGTTGTAGAGAAGTCCACATAGCATCAGTATGAACCAGTCAAATCTTGCGTAGAAGTTTCATCAAACAAAAACACTCCATAAAATGGATGATGAAAAACATAGATTAAGATGAGCTGTACATTGGTTTGCAGTATAAAGGCTTGTTCGATTCATTCCCTGACGGTCATTTCCATCAATAGGTCTAGAAGATCATCTTCATCTTGTTAAACCTCCCAACCATTGGATCACATGGCTGTGTGATGGCAAGACAGCAAAAACAGATAAAGAAAGCTGGGAAGAGCTACAAGAGCAGGTACAGTAAACACTGTCCAGCCACAACGACTGGAGTAAGGACATCTCGTGTCAGTAATCTGCCTGAAAGTCTGTTGTTTTTTTATTCCTTATTTTGTACCACTTCTATGCTCCAGATGGCACGCTCCCTTTAAAAGTTCCAGACATTTAGCAGCAGTGCTCTGCTTCGATGAAACCTTCCTTCTCATGAACGCCAAGTTCGACTTCGGCGTAGGTGGAGTGACAGCTCTGGTTACGAAACTTCATGGAGGGCCAGTAGTTATTTGTGCGTCGCTAAAAAACAAAACAAAAAAAAGAGACAACAGCAGTTAATGGTCAGTAAACAATGATTTTGTTCTTAATAATCTGTTGGATTTTTTTTCTCTCACCTGCATGAGGTAGAATGGTGGAGCAACTGTGGGGTGTGTGTTGATGTAGTAAACTGCCAGTAATGTCAGCGTTACCAGCAAAACTAATGCGGCCACCACCCCTGCTATGATGGCTGTATTCTCTGTTATCCCCCTATGGTTAGGAGAACTGGGCTCTATATCTGAGAATATGGGGGAAAAAAAAGTTTTTTCTAAAAATATGTCTGTGGAATAAATTAGATTGAGAGAAACATTACTGATATGTACATATGGGTGCAAACAATTGAAATTTATTTCTGTTTGTAATTAAGCTATATATGAGTTTCACTACTCAGCTACCCAGTACTTAGTTCCTGACTCCCTCAGCCACTGATGTTATAGAAACTTCCCTTTTAAATGTAGGAAGGTTTCTGGACAAAGTCCTGTCCACTGTAAAGTGGGCCAGTCTAAGCAGTAATTTTAACCTGCCCCTGTGTTTTGAGAGCTTAGCGAGTGCGGTTAAGGAATTACTCATACAAAATTCAGTATGTATTTTTAACCAATCACTATGAGCTCATCACCACAATGATCTGAAGTATGAAGTTGTTTTTGAACAGTTATGCGTCTCATTGGTTTTAAATGTATTCATAGGATTTAAATGTGTTTTTTTTCCTCTCCTCCCTTTCCACTGTCTTCCTCATCATTAAGTACAAGTATTTTATTTTGCAGTCTTACAGATGTATTTTAGGAGACCCTTCACATTCTGTCGGATTTCTAATGCCATCATGTGGTCAGTTTGGACTGACCAGACTAAGATGAGGTGCAAATCAAAACAGTCTTGAGCAGTGGTTTAGCTTTCTCCACACTTTGCACCTCATGCCGTATACTTAAAATTTGCAAAACATTTGCAAATACTCACCTCTAGTGACTGGCTGCTCTTCGAGGTCTGCTAAGGAAGTTGTTGGTTCGGGGGACAAGTTATTGAACGAGCTCATAGTTGCCTCAGGCAGCATAGGGTTGTAGTCTTCACATTTACCTTTAGACTGTATTAACACACACAGGAGTGAAATAAACCGATAGACGCCCTACTCACCTCTGGGATGTAATGACTCTGGGAATCTCACCTCCTCAGGGCAGTTGTAATCCAGCCACTCTTGTCTATGCCGGTCAATGCCATCAGAACATCTGAAATTCAGAAACAACCAAATTAGAACAAATTGGATCTCTGTGGCAACAAATATCAATAAATTGTGCTTTAACTCACCGTTGGAGTGTGTTGCACCATCCACAATCAGTTGTCAAGTTGGATGTTAGGCAGAGTTCACAGGATGTGTGCTGTAGACAAGCTAGGGGAATCAGACACAGGAGTCCACAGTTAGAACATAGAATAATGATGCTGCGACATTACACAGAGTCAGATTTAAGACAGTTCTTACTCGGCAGAGGGGTGAATTCAAAGGCAGACCCACTGACTATCTTTGTGGTGTCAATCTCAACACGATGATACTCATAGATGGTACGCTGCTTTGCATCTGCAAGATGAATGTTAACAATTCTCATGTCAAATAGTTATCCTTTCTTGATCCATATTTTTCTCCAATCAAAGCTTCACGTCTTCTAGGGTGTCACCTTTGCACATCTCAAGACTGATGTTTCTGCCTGTTCTTATTTGCAAAAATACCTCAAGCTCAGTCAGACTGGATGGAAAGCATTTGTGAATAGCTACATTTAACAATATTATTACAATTTCTTGCTTTTCTTATATTGTGCAGCCCTGGTGCTAATGTTGGAGCTTGTTTAAGGTAGCTGCTTTTATTGGTTTGGTGACCCTCTTAATCAGTTTCGATGTCTGCCTGAAAAACCCTGGTACCAGAAAATAACTTTAAAAGATAAGCAGAGTTGCACTATATGCTTTTGTGAAAACAGTAAGCTTATGAATGCTCATGATTAGGAAAGTACCTGAGAGCTGTGAAGCAGGGAGGATTGCCATGAAAGCATCAGACAGTCCGACTTTAACTGGATGCTCTGTGGAATTAATCTTCTCCACTGGTACAGGAACCTTCAAAGAAACAGCCATGGTTTGTTTTAGCTTCAATATATCTGAAGCTTGGCATAAGCATTAAGTAAGAAAATGAAATCTAACGAGTTGAAGTCCTGAAGTTACCTCTCTGTAGTTGAAAATAATACTCCCATTACTGTGGAGGGCTGCCTGAAAAGTAAAGGGTCCCTCATTTTCTCTGTCCTTTAGTCGCACCTTGTCCCACTGCACCACAAACAGAGTACCTGAGCAAATCCAAATAACAAGTCCAGCCATTAGAGGATCTGAAAAAGCTCTTGAGCATCATATGTCTCCTTGAAAAACTCCTACCTACCGTTGTCCATATACCTCACTGTGGAGTTTTTAGAGAAGCTGGGGTCAAAGTTGGCCATAAGGGGCGCTACGTACTGTGTTGCAGTCAGCATCCGATGAGTTATCTCGCCCATGAAGATGAACCCTTATGACAAGAACAGATAGAAAGAAGCAAGTCTCACATTAAGCACCGAAATGTGTTACTACTTAGTGTTGTTGGATGAATCACCAAACAAACATTTATCACAGTTATGACCATGCATTTGTTGACATTTGGCGTTGCAGCAACATCATACTTACCCCCCGTTGCTACAATAATTTGTCTGATGTTGTGTCCATAGAAAGGGAAATCAAAGGAGAGTGCCACTCTCTGTGAAAATGGAAAAAAAAAAATCTCAGTTCCGGTTGAACTCACGGGAATAAACTATTTACATGAGGATCTGGTCATCTCACCGCAGCCTGTCGGTGTGTGTTGGACAGGATGCCGTGGATTCTGACTTGACTTTTATGCAGATTGTTCAGGTCAACCCACAACAGTTCAGTTTTTCTGTCTGTTGGACCAAAACTCTCCCAAATGTAGTATTTTTGAGAGTCCTCCTGAAAGAAAACAAACATTTGAAGTTAAGAGAAAAGGTTGCTTTCTTTGAAGTTACTTAAAGCAGGTTTAGGCTGAATTATTTTAGGAAATTAACTTCTGTAGGAATTTCGTTGTAAACTAATTATGACTTATTGTTGTTTATCTTCTGAATTTTGCAATTCTTGCAAAGCAAAGTTCTTTTTTTTAGATGGGTTTTCTGTGATAGACCAACAATATTTAGTGCACAACAAGATGATCTCTTGTTTTATAGAATTTCTACTAATAAAGATCTAAAATGTAAGGTGGAAATTTGTCTCGAGTCCCCCCAGTGTCCACACTTTGTAGAACCGGCTGTCCCTACTAGCTTTGGACATCTAACTGACATTGGTGCCTGTTATTCTTTACAAAATGGTTTAAGCTCAATTAGATTTGATGGAGAACGTCAGTCTACATGTTTTAGGGAATTTAGGTCTGGACTTTGACTGAGATATTCCAACACATACATATGCCTTTGTAGCTCTGGCAGGACGTTTAGTGTTGTTGTTCTACTGAAAGGTGAACCCAAGTTTAAAATCTTTTGCAAAGTCTTACTGGTTTTCTTCCAGTCTTACCATTTATTTAGTTTCATTATCTCCCCAGCAATGATGACCAGCTTTCGTGTCCCTGCTTAAGAAAAGCACCCCACTGAGTGAGGCTGCCACCGCTGTGTTTTACCACCATGGGATGGTCTATTCAGGACAATGTGCAATATTAGTTTTTTTCCACTAACATTGTATGTTGGGAAAAATTTTAATTTATTGTTGTAAATTGCAAATGTGACTTCTTGTGCCTTTTTTTTTTACAGACATACTTATTACCACTTTATCTTAAAGGCTACATTTGTTCTATGCACAGTAGTAGACCTTTCAAAAATAATACAATGTTTTCATTATCACTGTTCAATTTCAAGACATTCATGACAGAAAAACAGATAATTCTATGTTTAAGCCTATAACGTAAGAGGACAAGCCAAAGCAAGTCAAAGTTTATCATCTGACCAAGTGATCCTATTGTTAGCTTAAAAGTATGTCCTCATTTCTCTGTGGTTCTGTTCATATTTATGGAATATGATACTTAATATTGAAAACTTATAACAAACATTTTGAACATTAAACCTATTTTGAGCTACAAGACATTTCTGAAAAACCTCTCTTAGCCTTCTGATTCATAATCTCCCCCATACGTTTCCACATGGGGGAGCTGTGTACACTTTACACAAATAGCTATGTCAACATACCTCATGTCTCCACACAGATCTCCAGCACTGATGGCATTATTAATGTATGGTGCACTTCAAGGTGACAGAGAGCAATGGTTCTGGGGTTTAGTCTTGGCTCAGAAAGTGGAGCAGTTAAATGCAGAGCTCTCCCAACCTCTCCGGCTGCTCCACATACAGCAAGCGACCCACTTTTAGCTTTCATCTTCACTGCCTGACACCGGCCTGTTTTTTTTTTTTTTTTCTGGGTGGTGTTTGTGTTTTCTAGGTGGGGAAATGAATAATATACACAGCTGACGGATTTCTTAAATAACCCTGGTTTGGACTCGTGGTGGTATGGGCCAGTTAGCAGAACCCTGGTTTTAAAAAGTTCAATTTTTGAAGTAGCACTAGAATTTCCCATCAGACTGTTTCTAGGGTTTGTACCGCTTCTAAAGAAATTCCAGAGAAAGTCCTTGGAAGTTTTGAGTGGAAAATGCAGTAATATAACTGACCATCACTCATCTTTTGCTAAACACTGCTAGTCAGATGGATGAAAGAAGGCAATTTGTTTGCTTGGAAATATATGTTGTGAAAACTAAATGGGTACCACTGCTCACTGTTATTAAGGTAATGCATTCTGAAACTATGAGTGGCATCTCTGATAAGTAGCTGGAGGCCAACTGGTAACTTGACTAGATAGCCCAATTAATTAGGTAGCTATTTTAAGCTTGTCATACTTGTAGTACACTACAAAACAGAAGAGCAATAACCAATTACTGTTATTAAATGTGTATTGGATTTTTAATTTCTAAGTTTGTGTATTCAGAATAATAATTTCCGTATTATTTTAGATTAAATTGGCATATCTTAAATAATATGTTAGCAGTAGGAGATATATTTGTTTGTTCTTTAATAAATATTTACTTTTTTTGATTTATGCTTTTCAATAAATACTTAAAAACCATTGTATTTTTAACAACATAATATCACATCAGAAATTTTTTTTTATGGAGGCCCATGCCTGATGGTGGTTCTAGGTAATTAAGGTCCAATATGTCTCTAGAATCACAAACAGCAACAGAACAGCAGGAGCTCTTGTGAACTTGTCCAAGTGAGCCATTTACGACCACGCATTTGCATGGCTACAGATTCTCACGGACGACCAGGCTTAAAATAAACAGTGCGAGTTGGCAGGTTGAGGAGTTTGTCTGTTTTCAATTTGAAATGAAAAGAAAGGGAGGAACGAACAGTGTATTTCATTTGGATTGAATTTTACTCAGGCCGACTGGGGTGAAAGATGAGTTTAGCACATCAGACACAAATTAAACCAAATCAGGTTTGCACAGATTGAATGAAGCAGGCATTTATTAACTGCTTCAAGACTAGCTTAACTGAAGTCTTAGCTTTCCAAGTAAAGAGGGTACTTATCTGCTGATAACTGAAGAAATGTGTGATATCCCTAACACCATCTCGTTTTTATCTTTGGTATCTCCATTAAAATTAAGATCTATCCATTCATTTTTCATTTAATTTGTCAATTAGAAAAGAATGTTAGTTATTTTTTCAAATTAAGAGAAAATCTTTCCTTCTTGAATTTTTAGTTGTCAATATTGTCCACCTTTTATTGTTAATAGTAGAATGTTTTTTTTAAATATCAATGATTTTGATATTTAAAAACCATATAAATATCAGTGATGAAAAGTGAGGGCCACCTCACTATCACATTTTCAAAGATTGATATGTATAATCCCCATTTACCATTCAGTTATACTTCAATTAGATAAGGTGACACCTGTGATTACATTTTCAATTTAAGCTGTTGAAATGTGAATCTTTTTTGTAAAGTTTCCATAAAGTTATATATTTAACCATAAGTTGGCAGCAGAGCTAACGTAGGATTCTAAATTCACCCTGTCTTATTTGTTGCAATAGTCGTAGAAATGAATGCACTATCATAACAGAAAATTGTGTGAATACACCACACTTTTACTATTGTGTTCTTTGAATAAATTAGATGTTGTTTGCAGATTATCTTGTTTTTCTTTTGTTTTGATTTTGTGATGCACAATGTTTTATTTTACTCTATACAGGATTAAGCTTAAACAGAAAATGGACCAATTTATTTCCGAAGTAACCTGATCTTTATCTGACTTATATGATGTTTATTGATGTACCGTATTTAACGACAGAAATTAATGTATGTTATTTGATGCATTTGTTGACTTTTCAGTTTTTGACCTGCTGATCAAATGACCTATCTGACCTGAGAAAACTTCTCACTTCTCTGGCCAACTGATTGGCGGATCACTGGTCAGTATTTTTAGTAATTTTCCGCAGTGTTTTTCTCAGCCTTCTGAGGAATGTCCCCATAATGAAAAACCTAAAGAGATTATGCACCCAATTCCTAGATAATTTATGAGAAAATGGATGTTCAAAATGCAGGGCCAGGAGCATCTCACCACTATACGGGTCATGTTGTCTGGAAGGGGACTGATATCAACTCCTCCTCCTCCTTCAGCCTGTGCATTGCGGGCTTCTCTGTGATTTTGTTGGTTCTGCCGGTCTCCCCTGGTTCGTTGAAAACTGGCTGTGTCTCCATCCGTCCTCAGAGCAGTCCCTCTATATGGATCTAGAAGAAGACGTGAATTACAGTGACTGAACTGTATCAACACAGAGTGATTCACGTTAAACAAGTTTGGCTTTCACATCCTGCGCTCACATCTGCACTTTATTAGTTACCATGATATGGATCACTTATGGGCCAACTTTCCCAGGAAAAATAAAATCGACGTTTAGAGATCTTCCAGCAACAAACTGCACAAATGGAGCAAAAGAAAAAAAAACAAAAAAAGAAAACACAGTGACATATTTTTCCATCTGTCAAGCATAATGGGTCATGATTCATTTTTAACTAATACATCTTACCTAACAACGTAGTATTGACCTCGTTCAAGCCTCAGATATTTATTGTGTTTAGTTTTGTTGAAACAAGGCTTTTATGTACCAAACGCATTCTAAAAAGTATTTTGTCAGTGTATGGATTTAAATTTTTGCTGACCACCAACAATAGTTTGTGTTTTCACATCTGCTTAACAGATTGCAGCTGGAAGCTTAGATTTATTTCCAGCAGATCCATGACTCATCGTTCAAGACTAGTAGATTCAACCACTTGTCCAACTGGGTGAATATCTCTTTAGTGTTCACTGAAAGGCTTAGGGATTACATTTAGTTTACTCACTTTTTTGTGCTGCTTGTTTATTGATAAATTAGCTGAATGAATTTTGAGAGAGGTGGTTAAGACAAGTGGTTATGACAAGAATGAGTCTAAAGTTCAATCTCCTTTGGTTAGGGTACCCAACTCTGATCCCTGAGAGCATCTATCCTGAAACATTTAGAGACATGGCTTTTCCAACACACCTGAAGCTAATTATTTGATAATTACCAGGCCTCTGTAAAACTAGATGACATGCTGTGAAAGTAATCCAGCCATTTGGTTTAGTAGTGGTGGAGCTGAGATGCCTCTCAAAGTTAGTTACACTAATAGAACCGTTGGTGCCCGTGTATACCACTTAAAATGTGCTTACTATATTATTTGGTGATACTCTGGACTTTGGTCTTTCCAGTCTTAACAAGATTGTATGTTTGTAAAAAGCCACAGCTTTGTTGTGTCTCTTGAAGAATATTAATGTAAGCAAATGTACAAGGTTTGCTCCAAAAGAAAACATTTTCCCACATCAACCTTACTCTTGCAGTTTTACCTGTTGGAACATACAACAAATTGTTGAAGGCACTCAATAGTTCAAGGCACTCAATTATGCTCATGCTTGTAACTCTTTTAAGTTTTTATTGAATTTCATGGCATAAATTGAGAAATAAAAAGAAAAGATGTTTTATTCAGGGAGGAGAAGAAGTCTGGAGAAATGTTGTAGAGCAGTAGCTTGGTGGCTGCATAATCAGAAGATAAGAGGGTTTAACTGCACCACAGTAAAGCGTCTGCCAAAGCGTAATTTAGAAGATATCTTGCTTTATTTAAACTCTGTAGGTTTATCTTTAGTGAGATTTTTCTCAACATAAGGTGTAGCCCTAAACTATCACTTAAGTCTAATGCTACACATATGGTAAATGAAGGGCGATGCAAAATATACAGTCAAACTGCAGCTACAGTCAAACACTCTTTGCTTTGATTGATTCCAACAAGGAGGGAAAAAAAGTTTAAACTGAAGCTAACATTGTAGCCAGACATGCTGGAGAATCCTTTCTTTTGAGAGAGAAGTTATCAACTTCAAGTAATTTGCAGATATTTTGTACTGACAGAGGGCAGGAAAAAAATTAAAAACCAGTATACATTCAGATCATTTCCAGCTCTAAAGGGAAATATAGTGCCTGCAGACCAGGCATAGTGTGTACTATGCCTGGTGTGCAGGCATAGTACAGTGGACACCCCAGACCAGCCCTGGGGTGTCCACTAGTTCAACATACTCAGAAATCCCCCAGAAGGAAGCACCCAGGTGGCATGCTGATCAGATACTGGAAGAATCTTATTTGACACCTTTCGATATAGAGAATTAATGACTCTATTACTAGCTCCTCCTTGAATAACGGAGATTCTCTCCATATCACTACAGCTTAACCCAGCCATCCAACGCAGGAAGCTTATTTTGGCCATTGGTGTCCAGAATATTGTCCTTTCAGTTATGATCTACATCTTATGAACATCGGCAAATGCCTGGTTTAACAACCAGGACTAAAGCCTTACTGCTTCTCCTGGATTTGAGGTTCAACAATCAGTTAACACCTCCTTTCCAACAACCTAGAAAGGGTCTCCAACTCCAGTCGTCAAGAGCTACTGTCCTGCAACCTTTAGATGCATCCTTGCTCCAATACACCTGAGTCAAATGACTGGACTACCTTTTTACATCATATTCAGATACTTTGTCCAAACACATGGAATTATGAAGCTCAGAATCAGCATGCCTAGGATTGTGCCCTCACTTGCCACTAGGCTCACACTATCCAATCTCTCTTCTTCTACTCTTCTTCTTGCAGGTGTTGTGAAGATGGTCTTTTGTTGCCTTTTCACACAGTTCCTGGCCTGAAGACAAAACCCCGCTTCTTCCTGATCCAGAAAGGTGTCGCATTCTCCCAATTCCAGGCGAGGGGGGTATTTTGGGCCTGAAGAAGGTATTTAATGAAGGTATTTTTCATTCACGAAAATAGTGTCTGTCCTATGTATAACAAATATATGTGTCGCACTTGATTCAGATCAGATTCAGATTAAAGTTAAAAATTCAAAAGTATGAAAGATAATTCACAAGTGACAATTGAAAACAGATTGAA
Source organism: Xiphophorus hellerii (assembly GCF_003331165.1). Classification (NCBI taxonomy): domain Eukaryota; kingdom Metazoa; phylum Chordata; class Actinopteri; order Cyprinodontiformes; family Poeciliidae; genus Xiphophorus; species Xiphophorus hellerii. Next base: position 14,116,923 of record NC_045681.1, read on the forward strand.
CAAGCATGTCCTACTTGGAAGGAGGGTTAGGAAAAAAAAAACTATTATCTGAAAATAATATTACAGCATGATTCTTTGTTCCACCCTGTTCCTGCCACTTAATTTCCACATCTAAAAGGAACAAGGGGACACTCAAAAATAAAATAAAATAAACCAGTAAATTAGTATAATGAGGGCTCTCCAAGAGACAAAATGGGACAAGAAAATGAAATGTAGAGAGGCTGTCATAGACTCAGGGGAGAAGACTTTAATGAGAAGTCTTGTATGATCACGATACAGTGGAAGCTTTTTTTTCCCAGCTTCAGAGCATGAAGTTTCCTAATTGGGTCAGATTGACACACTTCACCGTCACTGAAGAACTTTGAAGATGTCAAACAACACAGAAAAAAGATGAAGTGGACTTTTAAGAAGAACGGACACTAAAAGTGGCAGATCAGGCACAATAAATTACTTCTTACAGGATAGATGCCACTTTCTCTCAAAGGACTCCTTTTGACTATATTCTAATGCCATCGTAATGTTTTCATTTAATGGGTCTCTTTAAGTGGTTTTCTAAACTTTGTGGGGACTGAACTTCATTTTTGCTTTGAAATATACCCAAATCCATCTTATTGCTTGGGGAAACTTCTATCAAAAACACATCTACGGAAAGACCAAGAACGAGCCCTGCTTTGACTTGACTTGATAAGACTTTTGTAGCTTGAGGTCTGGCAGACACATGTGCATATGGACGCTGCATGGAGAATGTGCAAACTGTTGAAAATATAAAAACATCCTGGTGCAGCGGAATCAAGTCCCAGAAGCCTAATAATTCAAATGACAGATGGAACAATCCTGCTGGTAAGTTGCAAATACTGTATCTGCACTGTAAATATGCACTCTGTGTTGTTGCTGCTGCTAAATGCATGATTTTTTTTCTCTCTAAATTCAGAGCACTCATAACTGGCAATGTGGTTAAGATATATCCTTTTACAGCAGCACAATGCCAGATTTTCCCTTTTTTTATTTCCAACATATCTCTGTGTGCCAGGAGTGCTGACCTAACTGGGAATCAAAGCTCTAATCCTGCAGGCTTATATGGTGTCATTACAAATGTGCATTAGCTATTTTGAGTCACCTGCGTGGCAGCGGTGTCCATTTTATCGGCCTCCTCAGATGTGTCTGCAATGCAGCAACCGACTTACAAATCTAGTGGGTGTTGGGACTCGTATCAAAGTGGGACACGGCATGTTCAGCCATATACAGCAGCTATAAATGTACAGATTCTGGTTATTCACTCCAGACCTTATGCTCTGGCTTTTTTCAAATTCTCTGTTTAATGTTTCTTTTTCAGATTGTTCATTTAATAAACATCTAATCAACTTTACACGCCCGACAATCACTGTCCACTTTATTAAGTACACCCACTTATTTGTCTGCAAACACAAATGGCAAATGAGCCAATCCCACGGTCTCAACTCAGTGCATTTAGGAATCTAGAAGGGGTCAAAATGACTTGCTAAAGTTCAAACTGAGCATTAGAATTGGAAGAAATGTGTTTTAAGTGACTTTCAGCATGGCATGTTTGTTGGTGCCAGAAAAAACTGAAGTATTTCAAAATCTAATAATCGTCTAAGACTTTGACACACAGCCATCTTGTGGGTTTATAGCGCAGGTCTGCAACTTCTGTCTTTCAATGCCACTGTCCTATAACTTTTGGATGCATCCCTGCTCCAACACACCTAAATTGTAAAGCTAAATTACATAATTAAGGATGTCAGCAAGTTTTGCAAACCGATCTAGATGTGTTGGAGCAGGGATGCATCCAAATGCTGCAGGGCAGTGGCACTGGATGGCTAAAGAAAAGAATTCTAGTAAGTGGACAAAAATGCCTTGTTGATGTCAGTGGTCAGAGGACAAAATGGGAGGCTAGTTTTAGATGATAGGAAGATAACAGCAGCTCACATAACCTGCTGTTAACACCAGGGTTTGCAGAATATCTGGATGTACAACACGTCGAACCTCGAAGCAGATGAGCTGCAGCTGTAAAAGACCATAATAAGTGCTACTCCTGACAACTAAAAACAGAAAACTGAGGGTAGAGTTCATACAGGATCACTAAAATGGACATTAAGTAAATAGAAAAATAGAAAAACGATTTATTTCATTTGGATGGTAGGGTCAGCATCTGGTTAAAAATGAAAGCATATATCCATTCTTGTATAAACAATTCAGGCCAGTGGTCATTAATTAAAGGCCTGGGAAATATTTTCTTGGCAAACATTGACCCTTGGTGCCAATTTGGTTGCTGAACATGTCCATCCCTTTTTAACTACAGCTTACCTACAGTATCTTATGATAGGTGCGAGATAAAACACAATGCTGCGAAACTATCAGAAATAATCTCAAATTGATTTCTTGAAAATGAGGATGAGTTCACTGTACTCCAATGACCTCAACAGACATCTGATCTAAGTCCAATGGAGCACATTTAGAGTGTGATAAAACAGGAGGTACACATCATGGATGTGTAGCTTACAAAACTGCGATGCTATCATGTGAGTGTGGAGCAAAATCTCTGAAGAAATATTTCTGACACCTTATTGAATCCAAAGAATTAAGGCAATTTTGAAGGTAAATGTGTCCAATCTGATGTGTGCAAGATGTACCTAATAGACTGGCTAGTGAGTTTAACTTGAAAGCAGTATGTGAAAATCAGACCCCAGCTGGTGAAGACTAAACAAAAACTGGATTTTTATGTTCCTAAACTAACACAAAAGCTGATGGCCTTTCAGTCTGGTCAACTGGACAAGATCCTTTATCCAAACATATTCCTTCTGAAAGTAATCTTTTATCAGTAAATTCACAACACATTTAAGTGAGAAAACAGGGAATAAAGGAATGCACTTGGAAGGGAAATGGGAGTTATCTGCAGAACTATCAAACGAAAACAAAAGGGCCTGTATTTTTGCTCTAGAGACAAAAGGCCATTGCACACTGTTCACATTTTGAAGTGGAGATATTGGTCAATCTGAAAATATAAACACAATCTGGATTCCTGTGGCAGTAATCTCCTTTCAGTAACTTTTACTCTTAGGAATCATATACCAGTTACCTACAAGTTTGACATTGCAGAACACAGTACTCCTGTTTTATTAGTGTCTAAAAGGGTGATTATGTGTATTGGTTTAGATTTCAAAATGATGATAAGTGTTGAAATCAGATTGGAGCTTATAGTGTAGGAGGAATCCATTTGGCACCGTGTGCTCAGAAGCAGCAGTATCCACAACACACTATCACAAACACGAGCAGCTGGAATGATAAGGAACCAAAATGAAAAGATGGAAAAATGACGTCCACAAATGTGTAAATCAATCACACTCAGAGTTTAGAAGCCATCTGATTTAAATGATGAACTGTAGTACCCTGAACTGTTTTCTATTCTGATTTGGAGATGATCATCATTTTTTTTTATGCTAAGGATGGGATTCCAATGTGCAAATGGGTGCACAGCAGTGATAGATCAGAATGTTCTGTTTAAAACAACTATAAATTTAAACAACAGGTGTTAAATCATCACATAAATGGTATTTTGATAACTGCTGTTTACTTTCAGATTTGGCAACTGTTTTAATCCCTAAAGCAGAACTGAAGTCCTTTTTTCCTGTGAAATTTCAGAATTATGTTTCAGTAGGAACAATCAAGAGAATCTTTCAGAAAAGCTTTGTAATTTTTTCAGCATGAAACTCCACTCGTGTCAGGCTTATGTTTTTGGAATCTTATGTGGAAAAGTGTGATGATGATGAGGATGATGATTGCACAGTATCATAGTTGAAAGATGAAATATTTAATGTTTATAAAATGTTTTTCTGCAGTTAAGTGGTTTGTCTGTCAAAACTTACACGTTTTCCTTGGGTGCCATGGCTTCCTCCCCGCAGACCAAAAATATGTATGTTAGCACCCAGAACTCTAACAAGCTGGTAATGAGTTAAACAAAGAAACAAGCCACTTTGACTACGGCAGACATCTGGTTAAAAGTTGCCTTTCTTAGCATATTGAAGCTGCTGTAGACAAGATTATTAGCCACGACATTTCCAACTTCAAAAAACCTTCATTGCGCATGTATGAAGTGCAACGAGACTTAAAGCTGCAGTATGTAACTTTAACCCTTTCATGCATAGTGGTCACTACAGTGGACAGCTATCTAAAAGCCATTTTCTTGTGCTTCCTGTGGATTTTTATGTTATAAATGCACACAGACCACTGAAGTGGACACTAATGCATCATAAAATATACCATCAACTACTGGCCATCAGCTGCAAATGCAAGAAATTATTTTTGTTAAATACAATATGGCCGACAGACAAAAAAGCATGAGAACCGACCCAGTCCCTCCTTCTACTGTAGACGACTCTTGCAAGTAAAAAAAATATTGTGACATCAGATAACCCCTAAGGAACAATACTACTGATGTATTTTTCAAATAACAACTTTGTATTTGGACAAAATTACAATTGATCACATAAAAATAAAAAATTTAAAAAAAATTATTTTTACAAAAAAATTTTCCTACCTTTTTTATGACTTAAGAAAAGAATTTTAAAAAATGGAAAAAAAATTCTGACACGAAGGATCATAATTCATGCATCAGAGGGTTAATAAAAAAATAAATACATTAAGTTCAAACTGTCACTATACCGTCAGACAAATATTCTGTGAAAAACAATCAAGCTCCTCTGGCTTCTCCCAGTGCTCCCAATTCAAACTTGAAATAACCAATCAGAGCCCGGAGGCGGGTCTTCTGTGGCGCCGCTCATCCTCTTCCCGTTTTCCTCCTCGCTCTCCGCTACCGCTACAGCTTTGTCCCGTCAGCAGATCCTGTTGTGAATACTCATGCTAGCCAGCATGGCCACCGATGATGGTGGATATATGATTTTCCTGTAATGGTAAGGTGTTTCTCCCCGATTAGCACATCGAGCAGCGAGTATGTGACGTTTAACGTTAAGTGACAGCGCTAAAACCCTCCTCCTGGCTCTGATTGGTTGTTTTTGGTTGGAAGCGGTGCATTTATTCAGACAGTGATAATAGCTGAAGAAGGAGATTGATCTTTTCAGACCATCTGTCTCATAGCATATTGTCACACCATGATGGCAGTTTTAACAAATCTGTAAAAAAACATATTCCTTATAAAAGATACATACTGACTGCTAACTGCTTTAGCAGTTGCTGCACATTAGTGGTTAATATGTTAACGGCAAACAAGTTCCCAACCAATCTATTCATCTCAAATTGTTGTCACTTGTGAAAAAAACCCCACGAACTATGCAGGCAATGGCTAAACATCTGACCTCAAAGGAGAGGTTCACCTTTACCCGACAACTCATTGATCAATGTTGTTTAATACCTCCCATGAAATAACAGGTGACACTGTAATAATCCTAACAATGAATGAATACACTCACAGTTGGATTTTTGTAAATTTGCTTTTTTTTTTTACACATCCTTACCAGGAGTGCCCATAAAGGTGGAAGGCACTGCAAGCAATAACAATCCTACCTGCCAAACCACTGAGGTCTTGATTGCATAAACACAAGGTGGAAAACTAGTATGCTATTACTGGCAGATAAATCAAGGTGGCCAGCTGCACATTTGTGTAACAGTAGAAAGGAGCAATTTACTTGAATACTGCTCTTTAATTTAGGACAAGACTTGTGTTTTTATATTTAGTGTCTTTCTAACCTAAAAGTCCCAACAGATTATCAATAGAGAGCGATACATTTAGGCTAATTTGGAAAGAAAGACCTCCAGTGACGGAAAACTTTAGCCTGTTGCTTTGTTTCTTTTCTCTGATTTGTTTCACACTTTGGTGTGAGGCCAAACGTCTGCAGATCAGATGGCACTCCTGGCAGCCCAGGAGGTTCATAATGGTTATTGCTGATGTGCAAATAGCAACACGCTAAAAGCATGTGCTTACTGTAATAAACTATTATTGCTATGAGACTACTACTGCATACTGCGGTGCACATGTTAGCAGTTAGCTGAAAGCAGTGCAGCACTACATTTTCCATCTTCTTGCCATTCTCAGCTTTTTCAAATAAAGTTCAAATTTTAACTCACAAGCAGGATATCAGTTCGAACACACATGACTTGCATGTGTAGACAGGGAATTTGCTAGTGGGCATGATGGAACATTCTTGAAAAACCAAGCATGACAGCAGAATCAGATGGTTTCAGCTGAATCACAATGATCAGAAGGCCTACCTGTATCAGTAAAACGAGACAATCTGCCTGAACTGGTGCATAGAGAATTGCCCTCTTGTGAACCTTTCACTGTTGCATTTTTTACTGCTGATCGATTGCAGATGTGCAGCCTGTCTTAATGGTTCAGTCCAGTTCTGCTATCGCTTTTCTGTTACCCAGCTGGAGAATTAAATGATTTGTAAAAGACATCTAGCTTAAACTGTAGTCATCTGTGAGGGGTTAGAAATCAATTACTGACTAGTGGGATTTCAGCTGATTACCTATTATTATCAATGTCGGTAGCAGACCCTAATATATATACGTATATATACATATATATACAATACAGACCAAAAGTTTGGACACACCTTTCTAATTCAATGGGTTTTCTTTATTTTCATGACTATTTATAAGGCAATAAATCCCACTTATTAACCTGACAGGGCACACCTATGAAGTGAAAACCATTTCAGGTGACTACCTCTTGAAGCTCATCAAGAAAATGCAGAGTGTGTGCAAAGCAGTAATCACAGCAAATGGTTGTTACTTTGAAGAAACTAGAGTATAAGGGGTATTTTCAGTTGTTTTACACTTTTTTGTTTAGTGCATATTTCCACATGTGTCAATAGTCATGAAAATAAAGGAAACTCATTGAATTAAAAGGTGTGTCCAAACTTTTGGTCTGTACTGTATATATATATATATATAGACAAACATTTGTAAAAACCACAAAGGTTTGGCTGGCAATAACATTAGTTTAGAACGCACAATAGATTTCAGTTTGTCTCACTGTGTCTTTAAAATTACTTATACTGGTTTAAAGTTTTCACGTCACACCAAACTTAAGTTTATTTTTCTCAAGATTCCATGTGACAAAGTAGTGAATTACTGTGAACCAGAAACAAAATATGCATGATTTTCTTAATGTAACAAATACAAAATCTCAAAGGTGAGGCTCACGTATTCAATGCCAATTGCTCTGATACCCATAAAAAAAAAATCAAGAGCAACTAGTATATAAATTAATTAATAAATTAATCTCAATAACTAAAAAACAGCATTATATGTAGGCCTCAAATGTTTGCTAGAGAACATAAGTGAACTAATGGCATCAAGAAGACCAAGGAACACAGCAGACAGGTTAGGATTAAAGTTACAGAGATGTCTAAAGCAGGATTCAGCGTCTCACAGAGCACTGTTCAATCCATTATCCGAAAATCAGGAGCAACATGGCACCGCTGCAAATTTGCCAAGGCCAGAAGAACATTTATCTGAAAAGCAGCCAAGAGGCACATGGTAACTCTGAAGGACCTGGAGAAATCCCCAACTGTGGTGGGAAAATCTGTTAACTGGTTATTAGTCATGCACTCCCCAATAGTTGTGTAATCCTCAAATCTGGAGTTCTTGAAGAAAGTCAGTGTTGATGTAAAACCATAGGAAGTGCAATTTAATCTTTATATACTAGTTACTAAATTTGAGAGTCATCATCCACACCTGATGTGAACAACAGCTCTCTGAATCAACTTGAACACACAATCCCCACAGTGAAACATGGTGAGTGCTGATTGTGCTGATGGGATGCGTTTCTTTAGCAGCTTCAGAGAGCTGATCAGAGCTGATGAAAAGACAGATGGAGCTAAATAAAGAAAAATCCTGGGCGAAATTATGTTGGAGGTGGCAAAATACTTGAGACTTCAGGCAGAATAGCAACTCTAAGCATACAGCCAGAAATAACAATCAAAGTGTGTTCAAATGTTAAAATGATCAATTCAAAGTCCAGGTCTATATCTAGTTTGAAACTTCTGATTATACTTGAAAGCTGCTCTTCAAAGATGCACATCATCCAATTTGACTTCGGTTAAGTAAAAAAGAATGGGCACAAATTTTAGTCTCAAAATATGCATACCTGGCAGAGACATACCTCAAATGACTTCCACCTGGAACTCCAGCAAAAGGTTGTTCTACAAAGTATCAACAAACAATGCGTGATACACTTTGAAATTTTTAGTTGTAAAATATGTTGAAAACTATGTATCATCTTTCTTTATCAGAATTGCACACTTCTTTGTGTTGTCCCACCACATCAAATCCCAGTGAGCTACTTTAAGAGTTATGAACTTTTCCGAGGTTCTGTATATATGGAGGGGTTGTCTCTGTGGTCTCTGTGCATTGGGTCGTCCTCTGCAGAGCTGGGCCCTTGATCAGAGAAACTGGGACCACAGGAGAGGCCAGAAAAACTGGAGCACCGCTGATTGTCAGCGTAGGAACAGCAGCGGAGGAACGGGGGCTGGCTAAAAATAATGTACCTCTAAGGAGAACAGAAATACATGCATGCACATGTACACACTTACTGACACTCGCTGACAGGATGAGAGAGGAGTATAAAGCATAATGCACAGAACAGGTGAGAATTTTATTATGAAATTCAGCAAAACAAAACAGTAATAAACTCTGCAGATACAATAATGATCAGCTCGGCTGCTGCTCCTTCAAAGTTCCCTTCCTTTGCAGTGAGCCTCAATTCCTAAAATTACTGGTTAATAACCTCAGAGAATATTTCACACAACACAACACTTTTTTCTGTTTCTGAAGCAAAATCTTGACGTTAAACATAGCCTTACAAACAGCTTATCTTGGCAATTTGAAGGAAGTATATGTATATATATGTTAACACTTGGCAAATTCTATATGCAATATATATGCAAATCAACAAAAAGTCCCAAAGGATGTTTTAAAATAGCCCTGATTTCCGAAGTTGTGGCAGTTTGAAATCAGGTATTTGTTTTTTTTTTAGTTATTTCTGCTTCCAGAGATTTTTAAAGCTGTCCTCTACAGCAGCGAACTGTCTGTTTTCACAGGAAGTCAGTTAAAATATTAAGTTATTTGGCTTACCTTTCCACTCTTGGGCCCAGACTCTCCCGAGCTCAGCCTGGGATAGACAGATGAGAAGAACAGCACAAAGCCCCATGTCAGGACAGCTCTTCTCCCTCCGTCCCTTACTTTTATCGCCCCTCTCCTTCTTTTTCCGTTTGTCTTCCTGCGTTGCGTGGAAAAACGGACGCCTCGCTCCTGCTGTCCCCTACCTTTCCTTGCTGTTTGTTCTCCTCCTTCTCACAGCTGCTTTCTCCTTTCTTCACCCAGGGGTTCCTGCTTTTCTCCCTCCTCTGTCTATCTCCCTTCTCTAGCCTGCGTCCTCTTCAGGCCCTCAGAGCAAATCTTGTGGTGATGAATCCATGGTTGCAAAGGAGATGATAAACAGCTGGAAGCTTCAGTGTGAAGTCTCCCCTCTCCTCTACTCTTCTCTCCACTCCCACTCTCTCTTAAGGCTGTCGTTTTTTCTCACTGTGCTTGAATTCCTGACCATTTCAGAGAAAGTGTTCCAGATTTGAGCAACACTTTTCTAATAAGGACATATTCAGACATTTATTCAGTTTTATTTTGCTCTAATTTAAAGAGTGTTAGGTGGAAGGTGCATGTCTCCCCCACGTGGAAGCATGCTGAAACCGTTACACGCTGAAATCGTAGCTCACGTCTTGAAAAGTACTTCCCCTGTGGGTTTAAAAAAAAGTTTTTTAATGGTTAGACAAATTCTTAAGAACATTTTATTTATGCTTTCGTCAGTATAGATGGAAAATAAAGTCTATACTAAGGTTAAATTGTGTCTTTCTACACATTTTAATTCCAATATGTTGGACATTCGTACAGGATCAAATCTAAGGAGTTTTCCTTTGATTTATTTGTCCAATATTTAAAAAATGAGTGCAAACATTCCCAATGACAAAATTGGCCAAGTGGATGGATGGATGGACATGACGACAGATGAATGACTGTTCTGCCAGTCTCTTGTTGCTCTCACAGCTGTATTTCATCAGTTAATTGGCACAGCTGTTCCCCATTCATGCATCACCCGCCGCAATATTTAAACTCCTGCTATGAATTTCTTTATTTTAGGCATTCATTGTTTCTCTGACTTCATGCACTGTCGTCAGACTCCATATTTTCACTTTTTTTTTAAGTCTTGAAAGTTTTGTTTTTGCAATTCACCTACCTACTTGGATTGGTCTTCAACATAGTGTGTAAGAGATATAACCCTTAATTATGGCATTTTTAAAAACTGCTTACATCACTTTATTTTTGCAATGGCGGTGAAAGTGTTTTATTTCACTGTAGTACTAAGATAATTAGGATTTCTTGTGAACTATTTCCAAATACAGATTATTTCACACCTGGTGGTGGGAATTAGAGCAAGAAAATTAAGCACAGGGAACTTCAGTGTGTTTGTGATAATTCAGTATGTCTCTCATTGCAACAGTGTGACTCATCTCCTAATTTTAATCATTGCTTTACTTAAATTTTTAGCACTACTGCTCTGTTGCTCATAGAATAGAAACGTCCCTGGCTCTGCCAACTTGCTAATGTAATTCCATTGTTTTTGTTGGTCTTTTCAAAGGATGTCCTGTTTTTCTTTTTAAAACCCCAGCAGCACCATCTCTCTCGCTCTCTGTTATGAATTATTCTGTGGGCTGGAATGTAGGTGGATCCAGTTTTGACGAAAACATATTTTTAAACAAGGTAAACATTACTGTTTACAAATAATTTGTAGTTGTACTACTCTATATAGTTTATTTTTTTTAATGTCTGGCAACAACTGAAGCTTGTATTTGCACATGAACAGATGAGCTTTGAACAAGTGCAACCAGTGTTTGGAGTATGGTCTCCTTAATGTCAAGGTTGTTATGGGTTTTTACTGTGACTATTAAATATCTCTCAGTATGCTTGGAGTTTGTTTGCCCTCTATGTTCCCTGGAGCTCAGTCAGGAATTGAAATTATAATGCCAAGGTTCTACAGAAAAAGTAAATGAAAGTTGATGAAAAGTCAAATAAAGCAAATTTACATTTTATTTACCGAGTTTAAAAATAGTGACTGGGATAAACTGGGATGTTTATTCAGCTAGCTGATCACAGTCGAACACACCCCCACACACCCACACGTAACATTTATTGATTGTCTAAAATACTTTGGGTCTTGTTTTCCTGCATGATGTTCATTTTTCTTTCTTTCAACACAAACACATAGGAGATTTTACTGGCTAAGAAACCAAATAAATTTATTCCAGATGAATACTTAGCCTATGTCCTTTACTGTAAAAAGTAAATTAAAAACATATTTGCTGAATTTAACAGTCTCGCCAAATTTTAAAATGCCCTGCTGAGTCAGTAATGATGTGGCAAGTCTATAAACATATCTCCTTTAACAATGGTACAAAGAATGAGATGACTTCACTGCCCTTCACCCCTGAAATGGAGAAATCTTTGACATTTGGCAGAAATCATCAATGAAATGTATACAAATGAAAATAACAGGAAATATAAACAGTTCTGCAACATGTCTACACTGTTCTGATGTGTGTGGGCTGCACAGCCAGTGGTTAGCACTGTTGCCTTGCAGCAAAGGTTCTGTGTTTGAATCCCTGCCTGAGATCTTGGCATTTTTTCCCTCCACATGTGTGGGTTCTCTCTGGGCACTCCGGCTTTCTCCCACAGTCAGAGCATTTAGTCTGATTTTAACTGCACTTTGGCATGACTGCATGTGCATGGTGTTTCTGTATTGCCCTTTGGTGGTCTGGCAACCAGTCCAGGATGCAGCCCAATGACCACTGGAGAGAGAAATCTTTCCCCCTGCAGCCCTGCACAAATATGCAGGTATAAATGATGGATGGATGGATGGATTTTAGAACATCTGTAATTGTTATTAAGATACTGTATGTTTAATAACAATAAAGTTATATGCAGCATTAAATATAAGGCATTTTTGTGATTGCAAGTTTGAGAACCAAATGTAATTCAGTGTTAAGATCAGGTCAACCACCACTGGTAACAAAGACAAAAAAATAAATTTCTTTCTTGGCCTGACAGATTTTTGTGTCTGGCTGATTAACAATTATGTGTTGGGCCCTTTGCTAATTTCCTTTTTTTTTTTTTTTTTTTTTTTCATATTTGTCACATTTAAGTGTTTCAGAACACCAAACCTATTTAAATATTAGTCAACGATAACACAAGTAAACACAGAATGCAGGTTTTAAATGAATATGTTTTTATTAAGGAAGAAAAAAAATCAAAACCTACAATGTGTGAAAAAGTAATTGTCCCCTAAACCTAATGTTGGGCCACTCGTAGCATTGACAACTGCAATCAAGCATTTGTAATAATTTGCAATGAATTTTTTGCAGCTGTAAAAAAATATTTGGGGATTTTTGAGCATGAACGACCTTTTTAGGGTCATGCTACAGCATCTCGATAAGACTATGGTCAGGACTTTTTCAGGGCCACTCCAAAGTCTTCATTTTGTTCTTCTTCAGCCAGTCAGAAGTAGATTGCTGGTGTGTTTTGGATGAGTTATTTATTTTTTTACACAGGTGCAATGTAGGTTTGATTTTTTTTTTCTCTGAATACTTGTGGTGTCTTTTTTTACTAATATTTAAATTGGTTTGTTTTTCTAAATCACTAAAGTGTGACTGCCAAACGTTCAAAGCATAGGAAAGGGGCAAACAGTTTTTCAAATTAATTAGGACAAGTTCATCTAGATTCAACATTTGTTTCTAAACAGGCTGAATTTGTCTTGAGCCTTGCACTTGCTGACGCTTTACTATTTTTACCAAAATAATGTTGTTGAAATGCTAGATTAATGTTTGCTCTGTTTTAATATGACTCATTGGTAACTTTGCTCAAAACATTTCAATGTGGTTCCAGTTAATTGAGATAAAATATTTGGGAAAGGTTCTGTCTGTTCCGTAAACTTTGCACTGTGCTTTGAATTTAATGACACAATATGCAGGAAAGGTTCTGTCTGTTCCATAAACTTTGACCTTGGCTTTGAATTTAATGACCAGTATTTCAGCTGTGTTTGCACACAGTTTCCAAGATGCAAGGTATATTAGAGCCATGTGTAACTGACAAAAGCGCAAAAAAAAAAAAAAAAGATTTATTCCTGCAACTCACCACAGGATTAGCAAGAAACATCTGACTTTCCAAGTTGAAATCGGTTAATCTTAGTGGATTTTTTTTTTTTTTACATGAAACTTAAGACATGAAGTAAATGCACAATTGTGTCCAACATTAGTTAATAATCTTGGTCCTGACAGCATGTCAGTTAGAACAGAGAAACGTTGCTGGATGTGACCCTATAAAACACACAAAAACAAAAATCAACGGTGTGTTTTTATTTGAATGCAGTCGTCTTGTTAAAAACCTTGGTTTCTCAATTTAGGTGTTTTTGTTGCATGCCTAATTGGGTTTACATAAATGTATGTGTTTTTGTTGCAAGAAACAGTTTAAATTCTTTTTTTTTTTCCATTTATTATTCAGGGAACTCCAGCTTAATAAAGCCCTCTGCCAATTTAATACCCACTTTTCATATGCTTGCATTGCCATTTAGCTATTTTCTACTTCCATTTTTTTACCTGTGCAAAATGACAGATTTTTACACATGCCCAAATAATTAGCAGTTTATTCATTATTTTGAATTTTTTTAAAATGGCACCCATCTGATTGAGTTTCAGCATTGGTTCTGTGGCTGTAACATTTGGGCTGAGACCACCAATTCATGATCCAGACAGAGCGTTTGTTCCCTGGGGGTTATACTTTGATATATTTTGCTCTGGAGGTTTAAGTTTTGTACTGCATTAAAACTTATTTTTCCATTTGGTTTGTATAAAATAGGACTAATTAGAACCCCTAATCCAATTTAACCTCTTAATTGACCTAATGCTGCAAGGTATTATCTACTGGAATCATATATCCTCATTCCCCTATAGAGGACAATGAGCATAATGTAGAAAATCACTGTAATTGGGGGATATTATGTAAAATTGACTTTTCTGACCTTCATTTCATGTTATTATGATATTCTCTCAAAAACATACTTGTAGTGTTGCTTTGATTCTTTCACGCATGCTTGAGGATTTCATAAATCTCCTGTGGCAGCCATTCGGGGGGAGAGTAAGTGCTTGCTCGTACAATGCACTGCGTACTTATCCAAAGCTCTGCCTTGTTATCTGCTGTGCATGCATAGACGAAACCCTGCAGCTGTGTGTTCAGCACATGTGTGCTTTCACACCGGCAGAATACTTCACACCTCTGTGGGGGTGTGAAGTATTCTGTTCCTAAAACGTTTCACTCTGAGACTTGCTTTCAAATGTTCCGATGTGAGACACTCCGATCCCTGGAGACTTGTAAAGCTTTCTGGACATGTGGATCGCAGCAAAAATGTTGTGGTTTTAATGAAGAGCGGCTCCATGTAAACAGGGCTTATAAACAGGATCGTAAACTCCGAGATGAGCTGTTCTACAAGCTGTTGAATGACAAGGTGTTGTTCCCTCCACCCCCATTATTATAAACCCTGAGAGATTTATTTAAACACATTTTGCTAAATCGACTTACTACATTTTAAGCAAAGTGTGTTTGGGAAACATGTTTACATCATGGAAAATTGGCCCTAATGTGTGTTTATACCACAGATCTGTTTGTTCAATCCAAATTTGGAAATCAACCCTTGCGGAATTGGTTTGAAGTGTAAATTTATTTGGAAAATATAACATACACTTCATAACGGCAAGAAAAACTGTGTTGTTTTGCACTTATTTGGATTGAGATGATAGCACCGCTCAAAGGAAGGCAAGAGCTCAGAGAATTTCACTTGATCGTTGGGAAAAACAAAAAATTTGCCATCAGTGTGTGGAATCTGGCACTGGGATTTAATGATGATTATAAAAAATGTGATCATAAGAGTTGATTGAACATTAATGTTGGGATTCCCTGGTTACTTCGAGTCTTAGGAAAGAATCCCCTCTAACTCTAAACTCATGCTGTTTTTGAAGTCAGCAGAGCTTACAGGAAAGTTCTTGGGAAACAGTTACAGTGATAGATTTGATGACTCATTCCCCGGGACCCTTGTCTCCAGCTCAGCTAATAGCTTCTTCTTTGTTCGACCCGTCAAGACACATATCTGTTTCTCATTATTGATGAACTCAAACTTTTCAGTGTTTTTCCATTTTGAAACAGGTTAGAAAAGATGATTTAAGCTTTACAAGAAACTCATTTTAAACAGCTGACACCAAAATAATATGGAACCCTAATTTATTTTAGGGTGGTTGTGTCTATCTTAAGTATTTTTACTGAGCAAATTATTTGTCTAATTTTGGAGTGTTTTGCAGCTCTTTAATGTAACATTGTGTTGAGCTCTTCCTGGAGCTAAAATTGATGCATTAGCAAACTATAAAAGCCAACTGTTTTATGAGAATAATATATTTAAGTGCCAAAATATTGAGGACATTTTAAAGGATAACAAACACGTCTTTACTCTCTGTGGTTTTTTTTCTGTATTTACGAGGGAGTCACCCTTTTCTTTAAGTTCGCAAAGATTAAACATGAACAATGTCATCTTCTGCTTCAGCTGCTGCTGCTGGCGAGTCCCAGAAGCTTCTGTCTGGGGGGAATATTCTGAAGCACGACGTGGCAAAATGACTAAATCCCAGCATATACTTCATAGCAACAGAGAAATGTGTTCTCTTTTCCAGGGTAACAAGAAATTTGCGTCATTTCTTGCAGCCATGGTTTGGGAGTTCTTGTAGCTTGTTATTGATTCATATTCTGGGCAGAGCACTTTTCTTGTGTGGCGTCTGAGAAAGTAAGTGAGTGTGCTGCAGTGTGAGAAACCCGTAAAGATTTCCTGGGAAGTCTGCATTTTGGTGCTTGTTTAGAGTGAAATTTCCTTTGTTGTTGTTCTTACAGCCTTGAGCAAAAGAACTAATTTCTCTGTTCTTGTGGATTATGCACGGGCTTTAAAAGTCTTTGAATCAACTCTTTGTCGCAATACTTAACATAAATGACCACTCTGCCAGAGTATACTACATTACCAGGATGTAGTACACTTTCTTTTTTCTTCTAGTAGCAGCAACAGACCCATAGCAGTGTGATGTCATAAATGCCGTCTGCCTTCTTTGGTTTCCCACTGGTTGGCTAAAGAAATGCACTACAAACGGGAAACAAGGAATATGTGGGAAGTGAAAATCATTAAAAAAAAAAAAAAATCTGAGAACTGAATATAAAAATGTCATGTGGAGATGAATGTTCACAGAAGATTATTCAGAGGAAATGTGTCATTTTCTCCCCTTGAGGACATAAAAATATTATAACTAGGGTGGTATAATGTTATCCAGTTGGAGTTCCTTTTCACAAACATACAAGTTACAGCTAATGTGTATGTCCCGAGGGAAAACAGTTATAAGGTCCAGTGATTTGTCTGGTTTTAGTCTTCCTTTTTGGAGTTTTGCTACTTATAAAATGCAGTTTATGTGAAGAAAATTGGAGTGGACAAAACATTTGTGAGGTATTTGTTAAGGTTAAGAGTAAAATGGAATGACACTGGGCCTCATTTCTTTCCCAGTCTCATAGTCTCTTAATGGTAATTGTAAGTTGTTGAGAGCTGTCCACAGGGGGCAAAGGTCCATTACAATGAAGAGACGTCAACTTAGCCATTGTTTCTTTTAGTCCTAAATGCGACACTGACAGCAATGTTGATTCTGACAGTTTTTACATTCATTACAAGCGTCATTAGCAGAGTCATTAACACTGGGAGGAAATATTGACCACTAATTGGAGACCTTTATCCGTTCTTGGAATCCAGTAATAAAACTGGATTTCTTCTTGTAAATAGTGACTTTCAACAACATTGTAAGTTTCTAAGAACATAAGTATAGATAATGTTAATTACATTGTGGTTCTTATCCAGCAAAACATTGGGCTTATTCTCCCACTTTCTTTACAATTTAAGTAAATACAACAATGTACTTTAGATAAGTGTGTTATCTTGCCCCACACAGATTTGCATACAGCAATCATTGCTGTTGTACACATAATAAAAGAATGGGCAGCCAGCTGAGGCATTAGTTTAAGAACTGAAGGTGAGATACAAAATGTTTCTATGTCCCGTCTGACACTCAGACCATGTAAATTCAAAACTACAATGGATGAAAACATTGAATACTAATTATTTAGTTAGAGAATTAGTTAAATTATAACCAGTCTTGTTCCTATGACTCACACTTGATTGAAATACACAAAAACTACAATAAACAAGTTCCATATTGGCACAGAATATCATCTCTTAACACATGTCTAATCTTGAAGCTGATGGTCTACAACAGCAAGAAGACCACACCGGTCGCGACTCTTGTCGAGTGACAACAGAAAACTAAGTCTAAAATTCACACAGTGTCAAGCATTTAGCAGTGACCGTATGGAAAATTGCTGCCTGGTCATACAAGTCTCAGTTTCAACTGCACCATTCAGATGGTCAGAATTTGCAGTAAACAGCACAGAAGCATATTCTAATGGCTACTTACAGCAAGATAATGCTCAAAAAACCTCAAACTTGTTGAACCTCACAATGAGTTTAGTGCACTCCAAAAGCCTCCACATTCACCATCTCAATCAGGTGCGCACTTTTGACATGTAGTGGAATGTGAAGTTTGTATTATGGATGTAAATAAGATAAATCTGCAGCAACTATGTGACGCTGTCATTTCAGTATGGAGAAAAGTTTTAGACCAATGTTTCTTTCACCCTGCTGAATCTATGTGAAAGACATTACCAATGCAGTTTGTTAGCAACGGTGAACATGTATTTACTTTCACACGTATGCTGGAAACAAACCACTGATGGCAGAGTAAACTTGTCATCAGTGGTATAGGAAGTAAAACATGTAACATCCTATGTCGTCCAACATAGAATATTACATACAAAGCTCTCAACAAATTGTGATACTGCAACAAAAATATAAAGAGAGCAAGTATTTCTTTGACTGATTGTACTTGGAAGATTATTTATTATGCATGATGGATGTGGTATACTGTCTCCATGGTCAATTCAATAAGCAGGTCTTAAAATTTCTGTAACTGGTCCAAAATGGGCTCGATGAAATAAAATATTACCCACTGTTGCTCTGACTCATAGTCAGGGTTTTAGGAATATAAAAGCTTTTGGTGATTATTTATTTATTTATTTATTTCATTTTCAGATCCTTTTGTAAAGCGTTAACCCCATGCAGAGTAAAGGATTATGTTGGCTGAACAGACCCTGCCGCCATTGTTTGCAGCTCTGGATTTACAATGACATGCTAGCTGTTGATGGTAGGCCCAGAATCAATTGTAAATATTATGTAAAGTTATGAAATCACAGTTTGATGATAAGCCAGGGGCCCTGTGTGTTAAAACAGCACAGGGATTGAAGGGATTCTCTAAAAAGAAATGCATAAAATGCTTGGAACTTCCATTTTGTTCACCCCAATTTTAAAGGGCTGTCCTTTCAGATGCCAAATGGGACAAACTCCAAATGAAGCCTGTTCTGCTGTAGCAGAATTTACATGTGAAATGAAAACAGTAACATTCAATTTACATTGTCATGCACCAGTGCAGCTGTTAGAAATGGGTTCATCTACGTCCATAATTAAGACCTAGGTTCTTATTTATCAAGATCTCCAAACAGGCACAAAATTCAACGCCAGAAAATATTTGATGTTACTGTTGCTGAGGTTAACTGAGTGGACTTAACTGTTAATGTTTTAGAAAATTGGGGGAGAAATTAAAAAAAAAATATGTGGACGATATTTTGAAACACAAAATCATCTGTTAAAAAAAGCTATTTTGTCAGAGACTTTCTGCAAAGTGTGATTGGAGAAAGGTTTTCACTTGTCTTTTGCAGTGATCATTACTCATATTGACATTGAGTGTTTCCTGAAAGATTACAGTTTGTGTCTGTGGCTCTGCTCTTCTTGGAGAAAAATGTGTAGGAATAAATATTGGTTTTCATTAGCACTCACAGCTTTCCTACCTGTGAGAACTAATGGCTGATGGTAATTACTCTTAATGAGATCACGGGGTTGTCTGCTGGGTGTGTTTCTCCAAATTGCTCCCAGCGAGGGGTCTGAAGCAGGATAGGGTTGGGGGGCAAAGGTAGGGGCCCAGAGCTGTTTGCTTAGCGTTTCGGGGCCAGGACCTTTAGTGGCAGCACTTGTCACTCAGTGAGCAGTGAAACATGTCATGCATTTGTCTTCTTTTGTCCTCCTTGTTTGTTTGTCTAACTGAGATAACCACACAGAGGTGGTGCTTGTCTTGGCAGCATTGTCAAAAACTCTTGTCAATGCCCCATCTCCCCTCATTTGCTGCTTTGCTACTTGTCATTTGGCCAGTATTTTCTGCCTGCAGGGGGTAGCTCAGGCAATAAGTTAATCTATTAAAAACTAATTGTCTCCTCCTACCCTGTTGCTTGGACAAACAGGGTAGTGAGGGGGAAGTTGAGCTTTGTTGGCCTATAAAGGTCGTACGGGTAGAGGAGCTGGCAAGTGTCACTGCATGGATCTCCTCAGTCGTTTCTGAGAAAAACACTGGGGCCTTCTTGAAGTTTCTCTTTTCCTAATTCTGAGGCAGCCTGTATAACTTATCTTTTTGCATCTTTGGGATGTTGGGGGAAATGAATCTGGTTCTCCTGTTTGTGTGTTTCTCCGGTACTGACGCTAGTATTTGGGCCTGGATGCTCAACATGCCTCACGGCCCTCCCAAAGACGGAGCTAAACCTCTCGGAGAGAACTCTCCTGTGGCCAAAGCACTCACAGTAAGAATTTCTAACCTTTATTTTAATGCGTTATAGTGTAAAAGTACTCGGTTACACATTTTGAAGAGGAATTTTTAAAAAGTTTATTTTATTTTGTCTGCAGACTGTGTGCGACAGCGACAGAACTTGTGGACGCGGTTTCTCATGTGATCGTCACTTTGGTCTTTGCGTGCCTTTACGTGGAGAGGGTCAGTACTGTAGGAGGGATACTCAGTGTGTCCGTGGACTCCTCTGCATGTTTGGGAAGTGTCATCGCAGCATTCCCAATGGACAAGAGGGTAAGGATATGAACATAAAATCAAATCTTAAAACCTTTTCAAGGAAAGTATGGGGTTTGATTTCAATATTTTCCAGGTCTGGATAAGTAGATTTGTGTCTTCTGTCTTCCTTTTTCCTTTCCTTCTTTATGTCTTTCCATCACTCTTTTTCTTTGTTCTTTTGCTCTTTCCTTCATTGCGTCCTTTTTCTTTCATTCTTTGTTTCCTCCTTTCCTTCCATGCATCCTTTTCTCATTTCCTTCCTTCCTTCCTTTCTTCTATATTTTCCACATTTCCTTCTATATTTCTTTCCTTCTGTATGTCCTTTTTTCTTATCTTCTTTACATGCTCCCTTCTTTGAAGTTTTTTCAGTCAAGCTTCATATTTAAAGCAGTAGAAATGTCTATGCATTTTCATAGTGAACTTTGGTATTTTAAATTTGGAAAAGAACATAAAGTCCTATAAACCCTGCAACATTTAATCTCAAAACATTTTGACAAAAGCGTAGTTAACCTGCTGTCTAATTCCTTTTGTTTTCTGATTCAGGCTCCAGGTGTAAAGCTGACAGAGACTGTGGGCCTTTGATGTGTTGCGCTCGACATCATGGCGAGATGGTGTGCAAAAGGCGCCTGGCTCGCGATGAGAGTTGTTATGTTCCTGATGGTGGGCTGGCGTTCAGCATCAACCAGATCTGCCCGTGCGAGGAAGGTCTGCTGTGTCGGGAAAACAGCAGGCAGAACCGCAGAGAGTGAGTAGCCCATTTAAACTGAAGTGGTTCCCTCAACAGACAACGAATCATATGAAAAGCCATAAAATAAAAAAAATGTTCCCAAAGCTTAAGGTTTTATTTATCCATATTTAAAAATCCACTTAAACATTAGCAGACATATTTGCTAAGTTTTCATTTGATACAATAACACAAAATATATGTCTAAAATGACAGAAATAAAATGTTTGTTTTTTTTCAGTTGGATAATTTTAGAAGCAGCACCTCTAGTTAACATACTCTGCAATTTATTGAGAAATGTTTATGTTGTAAAAAGTACTGTCTTTACTCACCTTACTATGTTCTTTAGATTTTATTAAATTTATTTTGGAGAAAAAATATTGGGTAATCAAAACATAACTTATTGTTCCTCGTCTTTCAGGAGGGACTTTACTTACCAACCAGAACGGACAAGATGGACCTGCCAAGGGTCCAAACCTTAACATAAGACCTCAAGATTAAATCTATTTATTATGTAAATATGATGTACAGAATAAATGTTTGTATTTCCATATGCTGTTTTGAAAGATTCTGTTAGATTAATGTAGTGAATATTTACAAAAGCACTACTCTGCTCCACGTAGCTGGACAAGGCTTCCGTCTCATAAAATACCTTCTTTGTGTATTTAGTGATGTTTTCATTGAAAAATAAAAGTGTGGTATGTATTTGTAATCAGACCCCTGATTAAATATTTTGTGGAAACACTTTTCATGACAGATACAACTGTTATTTGGGTATGTCTCTACCAGCCTGACACATCTACAGACTCAAAATGTTGCCCACTGTTCTCTGCAAGAAAAGATATGAACAGTTACTGTGTCTCCTTTCTAAGCACATTTCTTGAAGCACGTTTTTGGATCCCATGGTTCAGTTGCATAACCCAGAGGAATCCAGCAACTCTCAATTGTTAGCATCAACAGGTGCTTGAAACACTAGCTTGAAACATTACGCTCTCATAGATCCGTATCTTCTTCACTCAAACCTTTACCATTCCCCCAGTCGCTCCATTTAGATGCTAATTGTCTGTAGCTCGACTCTTTCAGATGAAAGGTTACTGAGTGCAGTTTTTCTGTGGACAACCTTAGTGTCTAGTCTCTTTTCTTCTCATTGTTCAGAGTTTATAAAAAAAATGGTATTGTAGGTTTTGATATTGAGGCAAGAAAATGCACTAAAGCTTAGAAGTGAAAGTCTGGTGCAAATAGCAGATATCTAATGTCTTAACAAATATAATTGAGAAACAATGCAACGGATCCATTCTAAGACATAAACCAATATTACAAATTATTAGCTGGAATGACCAACAAGAAAACCATAAGATAGCTAGTATATAGCTTAAAAACAAGCCAATAAGGAAACAGATATCACACGCACAAGAAAGCCAGGCCAAACAAAAGTGATATCTAATAGCACAAGACTGTGAGGAACCTGATATTAGTCAGTGCTACAAAACCAGAGGCCTATCACCTGAACTTTAGAACACCACTCTCTGTGTATGCCTCATCGTATCTGAGCTACCATCGCATTTTAGAGTATCTTTACATGTCTGTTTGATCCACTGTGGGATTAATAAGAGACTACACTATTCAATTTGCAACTTTAAGGGTTCTCATGTGATGGAGGCCAAAAAGACCCAGATGTAGAACCCTCTCTGCATGTTTCTCTTTTTAACAATCTCATAAAGAGGTACTGGTGAAATTAAATAGACTGTTAAGGGTTTAAGTGTGTAGTAAAAAAAAAAAATCACTGTGTATTTAGAATTGAATGGTATCGCCCTTGATTATTAAGCACTAGTTCTGTTTGGACACATACAGGTCATGAAAACAGATTTATTTGACTATTTTTCTAGTTTCTTCCATGTTTCATCAAAATAAATGGCAGACAAAACTAGTTTAAGCACATGCAAAGGGCTGATTCCAGGTGATAATTCAAAACTTTTTTATACTGTATTTCTGTTTTTGAGCCCCTCCAATGACCTGCTGCTGTACTTTGGATCTTTTTTATTATTATTTTGCTGTGTATCCCAAGTTAGTTTAAGTTTGAAGTCATGAATTGAAGACTGGATATTCTCCCTCAAAATTAATGGTTCCATCAATTATGATGCAGTTGTCCAGGTCCTGAAGCAGCAAAACAGGCCCACACTATCATTACCTGCAGGGCTTTAGATGTTATTCTTTTGTGGATTTTTCTTGAATTTGCTCTTGGGGTTGTTTGGGTAGGCTAGTTACTCCTGCAAAATTTTACTTGAGTTTCATGTTAACTTCATCTGTGGATGTTGGCTATCACTGCTTGATGGCATTCCAACACTAAGAGATGGCTTCCCAAGACTCCCGAAACTGATAGATGTCAATATTTTCTGTCTTTCAGTTTCTTTAGGCTAGGCTATGATGTGCTGCTTTTTGAGATCTTGTCTTGTTATCAGAAAAGTTCCATTTTCGACAATTTATCAATTTGACATGGTGGCACAGCCAGTTAATAGATTTACGTGGGGCTAATTTTCTGTTATAAACTAAACCACCCTTTTGTTTTTACATGGGTTAACATTGTCTGATATTGAAATTGTTTGACAGGAAATATCATTTGTAACAACGAAGTAAAAACAGAATAAATTTAGGGGGCAAAAACATTTTCAGTGCTCTGTAATATACAGATAAGACAGTTGTGCCTTATGTAATGACCTATAAAACACCAAAAATGTGAAGTTTGCATGTAAAGTTGTGTGTTAAAAAAGAAATTGTATAAAAAAGAGAATTTCTTATAAAACATTGAAAATAAACCGCTAAAGCATTAGGAAAGCTACAGATGTTGAAATAACTTTTATCCCGTTAATAAAAGTTTATCTTTTTTGTAGTGTGAATATTGATATAATATTAAGTTTTTACAAAATGTGTGACTTCCCTTCTAAAATGTCACACTTTGAGTTTTTTTCATCCCATCCTTTATTGTCGTCCTTTAATTCAAAACCTTTCAGTAACCACTGTATAAACCTTGGACGTTTCTTTTCACCAATCTGCAGAATAGGTAACACTAATGGTCATTTAAGAGTCTTCAGCCCAAGGAGCACAGAGGGCTTTTGTGAAAAGCTTCACAATGGACCTCTTAAACCAGTCATGCCAGTGGGAAAATTGGAGACAGGAGAATGATTGAAAGCCATTTACCCTTATCTACCACGGTATAAAATGCCTCCTTGAGTTGACTCAGAGCTAGTTTACAGACAACCTGCAAAAGAGATATGGTGATCCTCTGACATTCGGCGGGCTAAAGGTGTTAGCTTCATAAGGTGAGACACAATTTCTTTTTTACAGATTTTATCTTATCCCAAAATATGTTTCTTTTTTTAACAACTTCTCAATTTTCTTTTGCAGCATCTCACCATGGCTTCATTTGTTGCACTGTTACTGAGTTTACCTGTTGCACTGACATGCGCGCCACAAAAAGCAGGTAAAGAACAGATTTGTCAAGAGGCTAATATATGCTTTCACGTTCTTCTGAGACTCATCTAGAACTGCTGCAAATTCCTAAAATTGAAAATGATTCTGATATTTGTTTTTGCATGTTATGTCATTTCAATCCAAAATATAAAATAATTCAGGCTTGATTTTAAAAGTGAGAACAGATTTTTTTTGTCTTTCTTTTGTAGCTTAGTGTTGAAGTCAGACTAAAGTAAATTAAAGAAATAAAACTCTTGTCAAGAAACTGAGAAAAAGTCATGTTTTAAAAAAAAAAGTTATGTTTTGATAGATGCACTTTTTAAGTGGAAAATTAGGTCATTACAAAAGTTGTTACCAAATACCTGGTGCATTTTAAGTCTGTCTGATTTGTATTCCAGACTATGTTGTAGTCTCCTGTTTTCCTAACGCCATCATCGCCAATGTGCCAGAGTGTCCTTATGGCTGGGAGATAGACCAGCTGTCCCTGGGTGGAGTGTGTTACACTGGAATACACAGCCCAGGGTACTACCGCTTCATTATACCAGATCTAACACCGAGAAACCATTCGTACTGTGGCACACAATCTGAGGTAAGGCACACGCAGAAGAAGAAAAGCAATGCTGATGATAAGCTCATTCCACACTTTTCCTGGTGTTCTTTTAATTCAGTATATGCCAGGCAAAGATGCCAAGTACGTCTTCTACAACTCCATCGTATCCAACGATACTTCGCTGACAGTCAGAAACCAGCCAGTCAACTACACCTTCAGCTGTGTGTACCGAGCAGCCTACCTGGTAAATAATGCAGTCTTTAGTCAGAGGTAAGCACCAGCTCGAGACACCATTCAACCAATAGTACTCTCTGAAGCATCTGTGCATGCTGACACAATGACTTGTAGTGTTTTTACTAAACCCTCTGCTTTTTTTAGAGTTGCTACAGTTTATGTCAACAATGGGAGTTTAGGAACTTTTAGATCACAGTTGTCTATGAACGTGTTCACGGTGAGTTGCTGCATTATAGCTTCAGTTTCTGTCCTGGATGACACTTCTGAAATTCAATACAAAAATTTCTTTCTGGAAACACCTTTTTTGTGGGCATGAGTTTTTATTTTCTTTCATTTAAAATGACTGCATGATGAAAAGGACACCAAAAATCCTGTATTTCATAGAACTCTAAGTTCCTGTATGCTAAGGACGCTCCCTACGTGATTGACACCTCTGAGATTGGCTCTGAAGTTTTTATTGGTATTGAAGCAAAAGGTCTAAGTAATAGGTATACAAGCATTTTCTTTAATGATTAAACTTGAAATAATACATATCCACAATGCCAAATGCTGAATCCAATTGTATTTAAACCATCAGGTTCAAAGTTGTTATCAACAACTGCTGGGCGACTCCAACTCCTTACTCAACAGACAGAAAGAGGTGGAGTCTTATTATCAACAGGTGCCTCCACATTTAGTGTCTCTTGATAAGGATCCATTCCTTGAAGATATTTGTTTGTGTAATAACCTCTACATTTTTGTTTTCTACCAGCTGTCCTGCTGACTACACGGTGACCATTTTCGATAATGCCAAAGACAGCCGCTCCACGTTTAAGTTCAACTCTTTCCGCTTCCAGCGACTGGAGAAGGTGTCCACTGTGTGGCTTCACTGTGAGGTCCACATCTGTGATGCAGAGAGGCTGGTCTGTCAGCCTGTGAGTACATTACAAATATGTATTCACAAACATAAGAGGACTTTAATAATCTTCTTCCCCTTTTATAGTCAGAATACAAACATTTCTTAATTAGCAAGTTTATTTGCATAGCACATTTCAGCAACAAGGCCGATCAAAGTGATCTACATCATAAAAACACAGAATTCAACAATTGAAATATTGCATTTTTTTCAAGTTAGTGTTTGATTTATTATGGTATAAAAGAAACTGTAACCAGGTGGGTTTTTAGTCACTGTGTAGATTAAATGGAACTCATTGTTAACATTGTCAAAAGTTAATATTGTTGCTTTTCTCTGAAGAGTCCATGCTCTAAGAGGTCCCTGTCATCAGAAATAGAACCGAGTGGAGGGATCCTCACCACTGAGTTTCAGGTTAAAGGTATTGTAAATCATTTTATCTTTTTATCTGATATTTCAGACTGAAACTGAAATAAAACTGAAATAAAATAGCTAATATTTTACACTCTACTGTCTTGATTTTTTAACAGCCAGTGAGTCTTCTAATAATGGGCACACAACAGGTAAACACAGGAGTAACAATACCTGACTGAAATGTGTTTGAACAGTGACATTCTGGTCTATCTTTTTCTCTCTTTTTTCCCCTTTTTTTTTAGAATGAAACTTTTGAATTTCAACAAAGATTAATTGATGTATTTTATTTTTCTGTTCTGCATTATGTTTAAATATTTTATTATAAAACTGTGTTGAAAGGGGAAGAAATGTACTGGCAAACATGTTGTGAAAACTGTTCATCGTTTCTTACTTTGTCTATAATAGTTTTTTTTTTGTCTCTTCAGGGACCTCTTTTCTCATCCCACTTATGGTCACGGTGAACATTTTCTTCGATTTAGTAAATGCATCGAAAATATAAAACAATAAATATCTGTTGAGTATACAAATCACCATCATATGTTCAATCACAAAGCGAAGTGTCACCCCAAGACTCAGGGAGCGTATGAATACATTCCCCAGTTAAAGGACTGATTTGCATTTAGTATATCTAGAAAGGCTTAAAAAAACATAAGTGTACTTTTATTTCCAATAAAGATAATTGAAAATGTTGTTTTGTTTTCTTGAAGGCAAAAAACTTTATTGTTGGTATTTCCTTGTTACAGGTAAATAATTACATTTCAGGCACAAACATACAACCAAATCAAGAACATAAATGAGGTAGATAAACAGAAGTGCTGACGCATTAGAGAAAAACAAAATAAACATAATTCATTTTAGTCATAAAAAGTTTTAATCTAGAGGAGAAAAATGTTTTATTATGCATGTATTTCACAATATTATATCTTTCTGAGGTATGTTTTCTTGCTTTTTATTTCTGCAACATGAAACCAAACTGTCAAAACTTCACAAATGTTCAGGTCAGGACAGAACTTTCTGTCATTTATGAGATGATTGCTTCATTATCTGTACTTTTAGTTGAGAATAGAGAGAGGCTTTCTTTTTGTCACAGTGAGCATTAATTTTAAGATTTGATTTTTGCTGTTGACTCAAAAATATCTGCATGTTTCTTATAGAATTATAAGAATCAATATCATATGAGTTGAAATTAGGTATGTACCCATATGATAATTTGAGTCTGTATCGATATCCGGTTGCTGCTACGGCCAATTTACAATAGTTACCTAATTTCACTAGCCTGTCGAAATTATGATAAATGACCAGACCTTGGATGATACTTCTTAGTTTTAGTTAAAATTCCACAATCCTGCACTGCATCACTATTAATGCCACATGTCCAAAAAATACCAGCTGGCTAATCCCCTCCCAAAACTGAAACAGCAACAAGATAGGAATACTTTTACTTATCAGACCAATATGTAAAAAAGAAAGTCTTACATCAGCACCTATAGCAATGTTGTTGGTGATACATTGTGCTTCCCCTGTAAAAGAAAAAGTAAATATCTGTCGACAAGAGCCTCGTCTCTTTCTACTGTTGAAGATGTCATCAACTATATCGTTATGCTTGCAACAAATACATGGAAAAAAATCACTTCGTGAAATAGCGTGTGAGACAGAGAACACCATCCTGCTTCTTCTTACAACACCTAAACGTGCACTGTGGTCATCGATGATTTGGGCTGGATTAATTGGGACCTTGCAACTGCAGATCTCATCACTTGTTTCTTTGGAAGGGAGAAATAACAAAAAGACAAAAGAGCAAAGCATTCAGGAGACTATGCATACTGGACAGATAGATGTTGCCATGCAAAAGATTTTTTTCCAGTTCAACTTTTTTACAGTATTTTGGAGTACCACCACAAATTTCAGTTCTTACTGAAATACACTGAAATTTGTGATTGTACTCTTATATGCTCTAAAGATAAACCAAACACGTGCAATGCATATTTATAAAGCACTTTTTAAGCTATCTCTGTGTTAAATTTCTCCACAACCTTATTTCTGACCTGTCTGCTGTGTTCGTTGGTCTTTGTGATGCTGATTATATATTGTTTTCTAATAGACGTCTGAGGCCTTCACAGAACAGCTGGATTTATGCTACGACTACATTACCCACATGTCGACTCTATTTTCTAAAACAGTAACTTCTCAAGGGTATCAAACTAAAGTGGGTTGAATACAAACGCACAAAACCCCTTGCAGATTTTTATTTTATAAAAAAAAAAAAAATTAAACCGTCTATTCTTTCTTTCCACTTTACGGTTATGTGATAATTTGTGTTTGCTTATCACATAAAATCCCAGAAAATACGTTGAAGTTTCTGGTTGCAATATGATAATACGTGGAAGTGGTCAAGAGTGTGAAAACTTGTGCATGGCACCACTGACAGACTTTCATGCAATATTAAGGAAACATTTTGAAACAAATGAGAAAAAATAATTCAAAACCTTTTTTAACTGAACAGTTTCCAAAGACAATTCCTTAACTCTGAATGTGGAATAGAAAATTGTGACTAAAATGGATCTGATGGAATAGAATAGAAATAAATTGCAAAATCATTATCAAGTCTCTTTTATTATTTAAAATACATTTAGAAACATTATAATATTGTTATAATGTTCTGATGTTGCATTTTCCCTTTTAACTTGTCTGTAATACTATTGCATAAAATGCTTGGAATAAGTTTTCCTTTTTACATAAAAAGGATTGTTTGGAATTGTGCAGAGTTGTGGATATGTCCTCATGTCTTTGCATGTTAGAGGTGGGAATAAGTTAGAAAATAAGCTCTTATTTTGACCAATTGCTGTTAAAATGTGTCTGCATTTAAAAGTAGTGCAGCAAGTGACAGATCCTACAGCACGAGAAGTGGATGATTAAAAAGTGCTGTAAACCCTGATTCTATTTAAACACTGTTTTTAACAATTTAAGTTGAATTTGTGTTGTAAATTGAATAATAAAAAAAGAAAATAAGGAACTGATTAATACTCAACATTTTTCTTTCAACCTACCTCCATTTGCACCTTGAGACTGTCACTCTGTAGTGAGCTGAGGGAATTCAGAGTAGGATTAAATCCAGCTTTGTTCAGCAGCCAGTAGGTCTTCTGGACTCCCTTACCCTGACAGAAAATTGTATTCTGTTCATAAAGCAAGCAATGCACGCCTTAAAAAACACACACACAAAAATGTTGACAAGTCACCTTCATTTCAATGTCCCCTCTTTCTTTCAACTCAAAGGATCCAGCTTGAACAAGAATGTCAGCTGTGGACTGAGATATGTGAATCCTTAGTGCTGTATGCAATAAAAAGAATGGCTTGGGTTACTAAACCATCACTCAATGAAATAGAAACAGGAATACATCTGAATGCCATCAAATTAGAATTTATACACATTAAAGAATAAATATCTGTAATATCAAATCAATAACTTTTTGTCTAGTTTCATCAGGTCCTTTGAATTTTATTATTGTCTGGTAACCGAGATGTAAATGTTAGCTTATTAAAAGTCTATTTAGCACCTATGTGCTTGGAAGATTATAGAGCAAGCAAATGGAAAGAGGTCAAGCTCTCAGACAAAATAGAGTACCGTATTTTTAGGACAATCAGCCGCTACTTTTCCCACTCTTTGAGCCATGCGGCTTGTAGCCCGGTGGGGCTTTTCTGTGGTTTTTCCTTCAACCACCAGGGGGCTCTTTAGCAGGAAGTGAATCATTGGAAGTCAAAATTGGAAATCAAAGAAGAAAATGCTGATTTTCATTTAGGACAAGCACATGGTAGAAATGTTTTCAAACTCATACCCACTCATCATGGAACCAACATGAAGAAGTTCATATGATGCAGCTTTTAAATTGAAGGCTATCGATCTGGCAGAACAGATCGATAGCCGCTGCACGTAAACTCAGCGTGAACGAATTCTTGGTTCGGCGTTAGAGACGCAGGGCTGCGTCCTTAATAGCAAATTTAGGATGCAGCCCTATGAGCGGTGGAGATACCAGCGGCTTATAATCTGGTGCGGCTTATATATGTACGTTTCCAGTTTTAATTTTTTTACTTTGTGGGTGCGGCTCATAGTCTGGAAAATACGATAAATTAATTTCTATAAGGATTTAAGCTGATAAGCCTAGAAGATATTGTGAAGTTTACTATGTAAACACTAAAGACGTTACTTTTCGTACATTCTTAAAATCCAACAAATCTGGTGTCAAACATTTGTGCACTAACATTTTTGTTTATACTGTTCGATTATTTTAAAGATAACGTGGCACAAGCAGGCTCTGTCAAAAAAAAGGTGATCAATCCACAGCTGTCTTTGTTCTGCCTTTTCCATCTGTACCACCATTATTTTAGGTATAATAAAGGATAAAAAGGAAAAATAAAGTGAGCTTGTTTTTCTGACCGTCAGGGGTTACTGCAACCTTTGGATGCCCTTAATATTTTGAAAATTACAACATTATGTTTGCACAAAATAAAACACAAACCATTGGCAGTATTTTAGTTTGAGTTGGGTAATGTAAAATAAGGATCCTGATTGACATTGGATGACTTCTCTTTAAACTTTTATTAATATCTTTTAAATGATAGCACTACAAACAAACAGGATCTTGGGTTTTGATGATAAGATTCAAGTTGGAGTGAGTGTCGAAAGCTTTTTTTTAATTGCAAAATCTAGAAAGTTTGATTTTATTCATACTTTGTAGTGGAATGTATTAATTATTGTGCAACACTTCAATGTGAATGTGTTATCTCATTCAATAAATTTGAGGTGTACAGTAAGTCTATGCCTTAATATCAATGCAATGTCAGTCCTAAAATTATCTGTGTGGTTAAAGCATTTTATCTGGTGGTTTAAGAGTTTTACTAGTGTTTTTTTGCCACCTTAGGGGAAACATTTCCATTTCTTTTAAAGAACCATCTTGTAAATGAAATTTACATAGACAGTTTGTTAGCACATGTACCAAATTGCAGCTAACTCAAATTCTTCCATTTTTGTCAGGTTTGATTTTGCTCCCTCTCAGAGACTGCTAGAGCATCTCCATTACAAAAAGTATTACAATAATTTACAGTTCCCTCATCTGTGGAAAAGGATTGTGTGTAACTTTTGCAGAAGACTTAACTTACGCAGGCTGTTACTCTCCATGCGTGAGGCTGTGTTTACTGTATCACCAAAGAGGCAGTAGCGAGGCATAGTGGTTCCCACCACTCCAGCAACCACTGGACCTACATGAACCAGACAAGTACAGCTGGACAGTTCAAGAAATGTTTGTGCGGAAATTACTCATGTTATTTCCCAGTAGTTCAAAACCTTAGTCAAACATTTGCAATAATGAACTCAAACCAGTCATTTTTTGTGTGTGTTGGGATTCAAATGTCAAACAGTTGCAACAGTTGCTGCACTGTCATTTAACAATGCATACAAACCCAATAGATGTATTGCAAAAAGTCTCATTTTCTTTTTATGAGTTTTTACAAATAAAGATCAGAACGTAAGGATTGCTTACATGTATCTCTCTCATTTGGTCTGATACCCCTAATTAAGATCCAGAGCAACCAGATTTCTTCAGAAGTCATTTAATAAGTAAACAGTGTCCAGCTGTATTTAATTTAATCCGAGTGCGAGTCAAAATGTTTAGTGAAGGCCTCTGAGATTTGTTAGAGATCATTAGTTGTGGGGAAGCTCAAAGCAGGGTTATATAACACGCAAAGCTTTTGTTATTGTAGAGACCATTGTTCAGTACATTGTCCTGAAAGAGTATAGCACAACTTCTGACCTGCCAAACTCATTAATCGGGCAAGTAGAGTATTAATCAGGCTGAATGTAAACGCACAACACACATATATTTTTATTTGCAAATATTGTTAAAAACTATGTGTCATTTTCACATAAAACATGTTGCAGTTTGTGATGGTAACATAAAAATTATTTGACAAGTGACAAAATTAAAAAATACAAAAGCTAAATGGAGGTGTTTCTGTTGATGCAGTCTGTTACCAGAGTGTATGCCAATCCGAATTGCAAGGATCTCATCTGGCTTGTGAGGGATTCTGAAGACCTGAATGGCACCCAGGAAGTGCAGAGCCATCATGGATATCTCCAAAGCATGCTTGGTGTCGTTGCTGATAGGAAGGCCACTTGCGACCATGTAAGCATCGCCAATGGTTTCCACCTGATAAAATCGCACAGATGATAGTTGTTGCAACAAAGATTTTGAAACACATGCTTAGCTAAGCTAAATGTTTGTTCCAAATTTACTTCTTCTTCTTCTTGATTTTTATTGGCAGTTGGAAAACAACTGACTACCCCCACCAACCGCTAAGGTGTGTGGACCACATAAATAAATGAATAAATAAATTAATTAATTTGATTATATTATGCAAATTACGCTGCTTAAAAAATATCTTAATATAGCTATGTTGTTATGATTCTTAACTAACTTGTTTGTCTGAATCTGGTAATTCCTGCAATGCAAAATAACAGGTCAGATTGTCTCACCTTTTCCACACTCACATTTCCCTGTCTGATGTTTCCCTATTAAAAATAATGTGATATTCAGTTTAGTTTGCCCAATTCTGAGTCATGAAATAATTGTCTCTTCTCTCCTGCTCCTTTCTGTTCTTCTCATTTCTCCAATTTTCCTTTGGATTTTATAAACCACCTTTCATTTCTTCCACCCATTACAGATGCCAACTCTCCATCATTTTGTTTGTTTGTTTGTTTTATTATACCCTTGACTTCTGTTATACTAAACCTAACATCAACATCAACCAATACCCAATCAGTTTTATTACTGGAAATGAAATCCTGTTTTGTAGTTTTACAGTACATATTATGTCATCAAATATGTAGCACACACTTAAGCTAAGTGAATGCTACCAGCAAAGCAGAACCAGCAAAAACTTACTAGTTTCATGGTCAAGAAACTGGATGCTATGCTAAGCAACTATTCAGCTCTTTCGTCGGATAGCGAGTGGTTCTTACTTTGTAGACATCGTACATCTTAATGATGCCATCAAACAGGCTGTAGAGCTCGTTGAGGAAAGTCACCACCTCCATTGCCGAGCTGGAGGAACACATGGAGGTAAAGCCCACAATATCTGAGAAGAAGATGGTCACCATATCGTAGCTTTGTGGCTCCACTGACTTCCCTGCCATCAGCTGGTCTGCAATGTATCTAAAGGCAAAGAGACATGGTAAGGCTAAGAGTCCTGATTAGAAAAAAAGTTAATATAAAAGGATTAGATGTGTGTGTATGTGATACTTTGGTAACATGCTGGAGAGGAGCTTGTCTGCTCTGGCTTTCTCTGCTGTTAGTTGGTTGGTCCGCTCCTCCACTACTTCCTCAAGGTGATTTGCATATTTCTCCAACTTGTCCACCATGTTATCGAGGATATTCACATGACTACAAAAGATAAAATGATGATGACCTGCTTTCTAACATAAGGTAATTCTTATGTTAATGTGGCTCTTGCCTATATTTAGACATGAAGATGCTAAAAGTTTAAATGCATCTCTAGCATTTTGAAGGGTTTGCATCAAAACTGACTGGTATTTAGTACTTTAATAACTTAAAGTAATTCAATCAGAAATCTAACTCCAGAGTATGATGCTGCTATGTATTCTTTATGAATGGTGTCCAAATGGTGTGCATTCTTTTACAATGTTTAGGAGGTTTTAGTCAGATAATGATGTTTTCTTTTTCCTTCAAGTTCTGTATTTACATATGGTTGATTTGAATCCTTATGATGGCAAACAGATTTTCAACTTTAAAACCTATTTTACTATTTATCCTGAAAAGGGATAAACACTATTTATCCTGGAAACGGATAAAGAATAGAACAGATACTGAAAGGGGTCATACTTGTGCAACCACGTTAAAGCACCTTTTAAAAATTTTTCAAATATTTTTTCCTTATAGAGATTTGTTTATTTCCAAATTGAATTATACAGCCAACATGTCACCATAAATGTCAAAAAAGTTCTGAAATTACTTTTTTACATGACAAACACCTGCTATTTAATCAGGGATGTGTAGACTTTCTATATTCTCTGTTTGTATCAGTTATTATCAAAACTGTACTATGGATTGTGCTGAAAAACAAAATGTGGCAACATACCTCTCCGGACTTATGTCCTTCAGTCTCCTGCGTATAGACCCAAAAGGTGGCCGGTGGTCAGGGTTTTCGCTCCAACAGACTTTGAGCAAGGCATTGACCTTCTCATCACACAGCTGCTCGCATAGCACTGGTCTGAGAGGTTCCCCTTGGAAAGGCGTCCGCAACTGCATTATAATTTCTTGGAACATACAAATTTACAACGCGTTTATTTAAAGAAATAATAACAAAAAAAAAACAAGAATAATTCACTTTTTTTGTAGTTTCAGATTACCTTTCAATATCCTACAAAATACAAGTTTATTATCTCAGTAATTTCTAAATAAGGTGCAAAATTTGATGATAAAAGTGGGCTCGCTGAAGGACAAACAGGTGAATAAAATTACACCATAACATAAGCTCAGAAAAGTGGATTTTTCATAATGCCCCACCTTTGAGTTGCTTTTCCACAACAGGACGATTTCCCAGTAAAATGTTTAATTTACTTGGGCCATCATCATTACCTTGGCTTTCCACTTCATTTACAAGTGCAAAGGGTTACAAGGATAAACATTTTCCCCAATAAAGTTCCTGTTGTTTATTTACCAGAAACGTTTAGACAGAGACAGGACGAATGGTAAACGTGTCAAATTAGTTGATTTTTTTTTTGACTCATTTTTTTGGCTTTTATTTATTAGATGTCTTTAAATATTTGAAACATTTTGTAATTTGGATGTTTTATAACTGATTTCACAGTGTCATTGTGACATGTGAAAAAAAAGGTTCTCTAAAAGCATCTCTCCCATTAACTGAGCAAGTCAAAGGGACACTGTAGACACAGTTACATTTAAAATGGTGGCAACTCCTTAACAGTAGAAACCCTCACCAAATGACAATCAGTGTAAATAAAAGTTAATGGAAAAAAATGTTAAAGATCTAATAGTCAAAATGTTTCAGAAGGTTGCCTGTGTTTTCTGAAATATGGCCTATAAATTACAAGAGATTTACCTGTAAGCTTAAAAAAAACAGCCTTCTTTGGCATGGGAAAGTGCCTTGTAATTTTGCACCTGTTTGTTTCAGCATGTCAGTCGTCTGTTCTTAGAAGTAACTTGTGTGTTGTAAGAAAGTACCATCTAGGTTTCAAAACAGAACTCTTATTTTATTGTGTAAACAAAGTTTATTTCTAGAAAAGTTATCTATTAAATCTTAAAATAAATCTGTAAGTTTTGAAAAGAAGGCTGTAAACCCTAAAATGTTACCTGTATCTTCTAAATGGCACTCTGTTTATTATGAAATTTGTGGGGAAGTAACTACTACGTTCTGTGAAAATTCAGTTCTAATAAAGTACCCAGTAAAACATTTAAGTTCTTCAAAATACTCAGTTGATTCCGAGTCAACTGAATCAACTGAGTATTGATTCAGTTGACTCAATACTCAGTTGATTCAATATTGAGTCTGAACCAGTTACTTCATACAGTAACTAGTTAGCTGTGCAAAGTAATCTCTAAGTTGTAAAAAGAAGCTGCAAGTTCTGTTATGTATTGCTATGTATTGTATATTTTTAATGTTTGATGCTTAATGTGTCAGCTATATTGCGCAAAAAAACAAAACAAAAAAACCAAAAAGAAACTAACCTTTTGGGTCCAGGTTAATGTCTTGGTATGGACCTCCTTTAGAGTTATACATGAGCTCCCACATAATGATTGCAAAGCTGTAGACGTCTCCTTTGGGTGTCCCATTACATGGAAGTCCGATTTGTCTCAGGAGCTCCGGGGCTGTCCAGTACAGATCTGAGACAAACTCATATAACCTCAGGTAAAATATCATGCTCCTTCATCATATCATAAATTTAATTTCAGGTCAGCTTTACCTTCATAATCAGGATTTTCCATTGGACCAAGCTTGTTTTTTCCTCCATATTTAAACTCCCATAATCCAAAACCAGAGAGCTTGATTTGTAGTCTGCTGTCCACCAGACATGTACTGGGCTTCAGATTTCCATGAGATTTAAGGGTGCTGTTGTGAATGAAGTCCATTCCCTGAATTACAAACACATTTCAGTAGTAAAAACAAAAATAGAATAAAATAATAATAGCCAAAGACAATATAACTGAATAACAAAATAGATTTTTTTATGAAAAAGATGTAAATACCGCTTGGTATTAGCAATATAATACAAAGGTTGCAGCACTTTAGAACCTTCAGTAATAAACATACTTACATTGACAATGTCATATGCAAACGAAAGCTTAAACATCCATTCCAAATCAACATCTGAAGACCCAAAAATATCCTTTAGAAACAGAATAAAATTATGTTGGAGGATTTTCTTTATTGTGCTTCTAAGCTTAGTGTGACATGAAGAAATTGAGATTTTCTACTTACCTTGAGGCTGCCTTTCTTGCAGTACTGAATGACCAGACAGATGTTTGGTGGCTCAATGCACACGCCAAAGAACTGGACCAGGTTTTCATGTTTCATTTCCTTCATCTATCTTAAAATACTTAAGATGGTTAGGCACACAGCAGCTGTAATTTTGTAGTTTTCTAACATATATATTTTTGAAAGAAGACAGATAGGTAAACTTAACTACTTTCCTGTTTGTAAATGTAAAATTGTGACATATGTAAAGAATTGCTTACTACAAATTTCTCAATTTATTAGTTTATTTCAAATCAATTCACCTATTTAGTCTCAATGCACAGAACAATATATAAAAAAAAATCCAAAAGAACATGAGGAACTTTACCAGATTGAATTCTGCAATCACTGAAGGCTTCTGGAAATTACAGTTTATAGGGTTCTTGGTGTACTTGATGGCCACTTGATTTCCCTGTGTTAAAATGAAGAAGTTATATCAATACTGTAGAAAGACACATACTCCATTTTTGTGAGATTAAGTAATTTAGAAAAGTCTCTCATAAAATTTCTAGTCATTTTGTTTGTAAAAGCAATTGCTAAGCCAGTTTGTTCAGGAATTACTCAACTTAAGTGGATGATTTTTGCTCATTGTAGTCAAATAATTATGTACTTTCCAATGCGCATTTATTTTTCTGACAGAAGAAAGTTTCACCTGATAGAGGCCTATGGTTGTGTAGATGTGCTCTCTGCCAGTTTTGTCCCTCAGGTCATAACTGTGGCTGGAGAATGTGCTCTGACAGCTGCTGCTCCCGCTGTGACTACCTGTAGAGCTCTGAGATACACCCTGGTTTCCCTGGGGGAGATAATAACAGAAACTGGGCAAAAGTAGACAAGCAAACAAAATGGAAACTGAACAAGAATCAAGGAGACATTCCATCTTTTTTGATTCTTTAACTATTTGAGCGCTCGCACTGAGGGCTCCCTGATGATGGTGATGTCGCCGTAGTTGATTATCCACCAGTTGGAGTCATCCAGCCTCGTCTGGAGCTGAAACTTTTGAAGCATGAGGACCCCAATCCACAAAACTGCCACTACACCGATGAGGGGGAAGGTCACCAGGACAGCCAGCAGGGCAATTTCTGTGTCTCAGGAAAATGATCACAGTAAATAATGTGTACTGAAAAAATTTGGTGTACTTATTTATTATTCTTTTATACGTCACAGTTCTAAATTGCACTTTACCATTGGCCAGCCACTCGCAGAGCTCGTCATTAAAACCACATTCAGGGATGTCGGATGGTGGCTTTCCTTTTGGCCAAATAACAGACGCAAACATAGATGTCGGTCTGCATGAGATGAAATGATTCTATTACAGAGACTGAAATTATATTGATTATTCTCACTTCATAAATGTATCAACACCTTAGAGTTTTCACTTTTCATCATGTCACAACCCCTAGTGTCAATTTGTTTTCTTTAGATTGTGTGTTAATAATTTAAATTTGTTTATTTTACCTGACACTTTTGGTTTGACTTTCAAAATTCAGGATGGGTACAAACATGTTGCCGCCTTCTACAAGCTGCAAGTCATAAATAGAATAGTCCATACATCTCTCCCCCTCTTCATCAAAGTGAACCAGTCCAGAGGCTCCTGCAAATTAAAAAGACATCCCACGGTATTTGTGTTAGATTATGTTACTACTACTTGTTCTGCTTTCTTTCCACAGATTGTGAGTATTTGCTCCCAAGAGTTGAAGAGTTTTGCGACCATTAAAATCCTATGAAAGGCTGCAGACATTCAGCAGACACTTATTACCACACGGGGAGGGGAAATCCACTAAAGGCTATTGCAAAAGAAGCTGGCTGAATAGTTGTGAAACGAAACCTTTGGTAAGACAGCGCAAGGAAATACTGGGTTTGTGATTGTGAGCAGAATTTATTGTTACCGTGAAATCGAATTTTATCTCTGATTTTCAGTTTCTCCAGAAGCTGTCGGCCGTCATGAGGATCTTTTCCTTCTTTTAGAACTTCCTTCAGTCCTATCACATACAGAAGTACTGCATCATGGAGATAGGCTGAGTAGGGGCTAACCTGAGATTCATTAAAAAGGAAAAAAATGAAATAAAATATTGTCACATTTGATTGGTCACATTGTCCTTTAGGATTTTTGCTAACTCGGTTTACAGCGTACCTCACTTTCAGATGTCAGGTTACTCCAAAAAGGATGTCCTTTCAGTCTTTGAAAAACCTGTCTGAAGAAATCATAGTACTCATATCCTTCGTAGGACTTCTGACCAATAACAAATGTCATGTCAAAAGCTTTTATTCCATCCTGGTTTACTCTACTGCTCAGGGCAGTTTTCCACCAGTTATCCTGTTCAGGAGAAAACAGTAAGAAACAGAACATGAGTTGGACTGGGGATCTCATTTACTTTTATTAATACTACACCAATATTTATTAGTGCCATTAAAATACTTCATTACTTTGGAAAAAATGTGGACAACATGTTAAGTCTGAGCTGCTCTCACTGAGCCAGGTTCTGCTGGAGGTTTCTTCCTGTTAAAGGAGAGCTCTCCTCTGAATTTATGCTACGGGCATGCTGGGTATGATGGATGTCTGGAGTGTTAAAAAAAATGCCTAACTACTGTAGCTACATGTTCTTTTCTGAAAGAAAAAGTAAGATGGTGCAATCAGTTGGTTTTCCTTAGATAGAAAACGTTTTACCTATTGAAATAATAAAACTTAATTTGAATCACTTGTGTGTCGTTGCTTTAAGAACTAATATGCATATAAACAAGATCAAAGAGAGCTTGTTTATGTGCGTCTATTTTTGGATATAAATTGGACTTTTGAATTCATTTGATTTGTTAGTTGTTACTGTACAAACAAACTGAATTAAATGTGAATAAGTGTGATATAGCATGTTTTGATGGAAAGTCTAATTTATTCAGATATGCAGTGTGTACTGTTTAAGTTGTGAACATAATCCTATCTCCTCCTACATTGGGTGAATAGATAAAATGCAGATAAAACACAATATTATTGTCTATCTGACTTCCATGATAAACTGAACTTAGAAATTCCTTCCACCGTTTCTCTTTTACCCGGTGATATTTTCAAACAAGGTCAGGGAAGTCTGCCTCTCTTTGCTATGCAACCTTCTCTGCTGTCTGTACGGTTGAATATATGGCCAACTGTTGATTTGTTTTCCTTCACTGACCTCAAAATGCTGCATCAAGAAGAACACGTAGTCACCATTCATCAGACCCTGGCGCTCAGCCTCCAGCAGCAGAGCCATGGAGTCCTCTCTGTTTGTTAGCACCACAATAACTAGAGAACAGATTTTGAACAGTTTTATTGTAAAGGAACAACAAGAAATGTAGAGCTGTATTTAAAAGAAACAAAAAAATAAGGGTAAAACTAAAATGTAATCGACATGATGGTCAGACGTTTATATCCACTCATCACTGGTGTGATCATTTTAGATTAATTTGAATTTGTCATTTTCCATGGTGGATTAATTGTCCAACATACAGTATGTCCCAGGTGTTCATGTCAATGAATGTAGGAGCACAAGTTTGAATATGTTGTCTATTTTTTTTTCTAACTGAAACACTGTAGCAATTATTCATGCAGGCTCAAGTATGTTAATACAACCATGTTTGTATTTGGACAAATGTCTCTAGCAGATATATATTAATGGTTGCCATAAACAAACTTCTGGAAGAGTTTTGGTTTTCGTCTTCCTATCAGAAATGGCAGAGTTGATTTAGGTGGTTGGTTTCCTGCCGGCTTTTAAGCATGGAGTCAGGTTTGCCATTAACTGGAAACTGCTGGAGGATGACTGTTCAGAGAGAAACTAGTTTCTAGACAATTGAGAGGGCTCATGGTGGCACATTTGGCAGCACTGTGGCCTTGCAGCAAGAAGGACCTGGGTTTGAATCCTGGCCTGGGATCCAAAGTACATCTTTCTGCATAGAGTTTGCATGTTCTCTAAATGCATGAATGGACTTTCTTCGGGTACTTTGGTTTCCTTCCACTGTCCAAAAACATAATTAATAGGTTGATTAAATTGCCTTTAGTGAAAAGTGTGTGCATGCATGGTTGTATGCCCTGTGTGTCAGTTTAAGTTTGTGAAAATCCACATGCGTTTATGGTTGTGCATGTTGCAGTGAACACCTCCCTTACCTCTGGCGACTGTCGAGATGTACTTGATGTTCTGATAAAGGAGATCAGGATTACTGGTATCAAACTTCAGTTCTGCAGTCAATTTGAAATGCGTTCTGAGGGGATTCTCCACCGTTTTCCACAAAGTGTCCACTTTGTCCCAGGTGTTCGTCTTCAACCCCCCTCCAATCATCGCCACGTGACTCCACCCGAAGAACTCCAGGGTCTTCACCAGAACCTCTGAGGTCCGTTTCAAAGGAGGCATGATTTTTATATACGAATCATACATTTCACCGTCTTCCAGTTTGGAAGACTGGCCCACGTAGCCGAACATGGGGATGTGCCACGTTGATGCTATGAGACCGGTGACCTGAAACGTTCAAAGTTTAATTAATTTATCGCAGCAAGTCAAGAAATTATCCAATTAATATACAATTATGATGAATTATTTTCTATTTTTGTGCTAAATCTTTCCTTAGGTTGAAGGATGTCAATCAAAATAAAAATTTTATCCAATTATTTCTTACATGACCTTTTTTGAAGTCCAGTATTAATGTTGTTGCATTTGATATATAACCTGACTGAGTAAACAGAGAAGCCATTTTTTATTTTTATTCTCACTTACAGTATCTCTGTTCCTCTCTGTGTCCAAGCATTGGCTGGAAGATGATTTGCATTTTTCAATTAATATTTCTTAATATTTCATGGACAAAGCTGATCGGTACTTAACAGGAAAAAGGAATCCAACCTTTTTCCTTCATTCATTTTCTTACACCTTTATCCCATTGGGGTCCGGAGGGGTGCTGGTGCCTATCTCCAGCTGTCAACGGGCAAGAGGTGGGGAACACTCTGGACAGGTCGCCAGTCCAGGAAAAAGTGATCCCACCGATAAATAGGATTCAGACAATTGATCAATTAAAGATTTTTTTTTACTATATGGATTTTTTTGGTCGTTTGAGGATAATGCAATTTATAATTGGTATTTTAGAGTGTTATTATGGATATTTTACATCTAAACATCCTGTTTTTATTGATGCAAATCACGTCACTAGATTTAGCGAGTTTTATATCCATTCAAATGTATAAAATAGAAATAATAAGACATCATTATCATCCCTGTGCATTTTCCTTAACCCAATAAACACCTTAGCATATAAAAATATATTTTTAGAAACATCTACCGGGGTTTGATTTTATAGGTAGCATTAGGGGGAAAAAAATAAGGTCACACCTGCAGAATGACCCACATATAGTTTGTTTTTCTTCCTATCTAACTTAAAAAGAATGCCTTAAAAAATATTAAAGAAAATATCTAAAAATAAGCTGAAATCAATAAACAGAAGCTTTGTTTTTAGATTAATCTGCAATCTAAAAACAGAATGCAAAACATTGTTTTTGAGACCTAAATATGTTTAAACAACTTAAACATATTTCATCCACTTTTCAGAAAATATTTCACGCTACAAACCTAACATGAATTAATTCCTTGTCAACCTACAAAGAAAATGAGCGTAAATGTGATCCGAAACGTACCTCTGCTTCCTCAGGACACGCTGGACCAAACAGAGCCGTCACGTTTTCTCTCCACACTTGGTGGATGAATTCTCCCAGAGACTCTTTGGGATTGCAGTCGGTGTCCTTGTACACAAAATCCAGACTGTAGTTGCCCAGGAAGGAGGGGTTGTTGTTCACCTTCTCCACGGCTATCTGTATGGCCGAGCCCAGCCGGAGAGCACTGAAGGGGAAGGACACGTTCCAGGGAGCCTGGAAGGCAATGAGCAGCTTGTGATTTGGAGTACCATTGCCGCTGCTGTTATGGATGATCATGGCGGCAGCGGTTGTACAAAGTGTGAGGTGGAGCAACAATACGTGGCTCATGCTGGAGAAAACGAGTACCTGCTCTCATCCTGTCAGTTTCTGGATGAACAAGGCTTAAATACTCAACTACCTTGCTGATGCTGGACAGTTGGGTAGGGAGGAGAAAATGTAAATAGGTGGAGGAGAGTAGGAGGTACAGAACCCAGGACAGTATTTTTTGTTGAGAAAAAGACTTGCGCTGATTGGTCAGAAAGAGAGGTTGCTGTAGAAAGGTTTGATGGATAATGTACGGAGATGGAAATGTGTGAAAATCTGAAAGGAGCAATGAGGAGATGGATGAAATACAGGCGCATCTCAGTAAATTAGAATATAATTTGAAATTAAATCATTTCAGTAACTCCATCTAAAATGTTATTTTAACCTTTGACCTTTGATTTAAAGGGATGGCCCAGTATTCCTTGCAGAATAGTGTATTAATGGAAAGTCAAGTGGAAGGATAAAGTGCATTTTTAAAAAGTACAAAAGCAGCAGTAATAACCTTTGGTCCTTTCTTCTTTATTTATTGTACATAATTCATTATGATTTTCTGAATTTTAGGTTTTCAGTTGCTGTAAGCCATAATTATGACAATGTACAAAAATAGACATGAAATATGTTATTCTGTGTGCAAATAATCTAGGTGATGTCTGAGTTTCACTTTTTAAACCAACTTTTATGAGATTATTTCACTTTTGAATAATATTATTTTACTGTGCCACACATTTGCATTGAAAGGAATGATATTTGAAAGAAGAAATGTGATAAAGACAGAGACTCTTGAGATAAATAGAACCAGGAGGTGCAGAAGGATTAAATTGGATGTTAGCGTGACTCAAACAAGTCCTGTTCTTCCCCATGTTTAGCAAGAGCAATTAGTCTAAAGTTTCTGTTTCTGGACTGATGGAGTACAGAGGGGAAATCCATGCATGCAGTGGGAGATCAGGGAAACTCCACATAAAATCCGTTTGGGAATCCATAAACAGCTGCTGTACTTTGCAGCTTTTTATAATGTTAATAGTCTTCTACACAGAAAACATTACTTAAATGAGTCAGGAAACAGAGATGTCTTTAGAAGTATTGTTTTTGCACACTTTCTACTAAACAACTAACATGCATGCCCTATGAACTTAGGCAAATTGTCTGTTATATTTTATACAAAGAAGGACTACATAGTGGAAATAATCATCCCTGCATCCCAAAAGTAAGAGTGGTGTTTCTTTAATGGAAACCTTTCGTCTTTCGTTATGCAAATTGAGTGTCTGACGTACTGTAGGTTTATTTGAAACCAAGTCTTTTTTCTTTCAATGTCATTTTCATTTTTATCTTTGCACAGATTGTCCCATTTTTATTAGTTACCCTGCCTCATTCCTTGCATCCAAAATCAGTTTTGTTACAGGATGATTTAACTTTACTTCTTCAGATATCACTGACAGACATTTAAATGAGTAAATGTTCAGATTATGGTTTAACAACCGGAGGTCACTCCAAAGGTGCTGGGATTTTATCTTTAGCTATCCCTGACTCCCATAAATCAAATTGGAGAGGTCATGATTGTCTTAAGGGACAAACTTCAATTAAAAGCTAAAAGATAC
This sequence comes from Xiphophorus hellerii, assembly GCF_003331165.1. Taxonomy (NCBI): domain Eukaryota; kingdom Metazoa; phylum Chordata; class Actinopteri; order Cyprinodontiformes; family Poeciliidae; genus Xiphophorus; species Xiphophorus hellerii. The sequence goes on from NC_045681.1 coordinate 14,161,454, forward strand.
ACAAAAATGAATAAAAGCTAAAGGGGACATATAGTATTTATGAAGGACTGTGAATAGATAAAAAAAACCCAACAAATCCCCCCCACTCCTAATAAGTAAATACAGCAAACTAGGTGAAAGTTGTTGCAGGTCTCCTGGGTGTGTTATCTGCAGAGAGCAGATGTGGCAGGTTGAGCCTTGACCGGTGCTGAGGAGTGTCACACCTGTGTGCAGTTTGAGGCGCTAATGACTTCAGGCAAGCAGACTGTACATCTGTGGTGTTGCTGTCTTTGGCTGTTTGTTCCTCAGGAGATCCCTGCTCAGCCTGATCCCAACCTGCTGTTGCTAATGCTTATTCCACCAGGTAATGTCCCTTAATCAAGAATCTCGTGTCATCTGACTCTCAAGAGAAACCAACTTAAAAAAAACACACACACATACACACAGAGGATCAGCACTGTGCACCTGCTTTGCTAAATTAGTACACAGGTCAGATGTTTATTAATTTATCCCCTAGTTTTTTTTGCTGTTATAATATTGAACTTTAGTACTGACTAATTTGAACTGGCTCTGATTTTTTTACCCCATGTTTGCTATGTGGCTTCAGTGCAGTAAATTTTGGATGGTATTTATTTTAACTTTAACTCATGGCTGTCCAGCTATAGTCTTCAACTGGTGTCTCTGCTTCAACACAACTTAGTCACAGGTACAACTACCTCATCTGCAGGTGGGTAATGAACCATCATTTGATTCAGGTGTGTTGAACCAGGGACAAAACTAAACGGTGCAGGATATCGGCCCTTGAGGCTTAACTTTGGACTCTGCTACTCTAGTCTAACTGTAGATGTGCTCTTTCACCTTTCAGATAATCGTCTGATTGATATCTGCAGAGAATGGTTTGCTTAAGTGAGCTCGAACATTAATAGGAATCATTATAAAGCTATGCATTTCAGTAAATGTGGTTGCATGTTCCCTCATGTTTGTGAATCATAAATGACATGGATTTGTTCCTAAATATTTTATTGTGTCTTTTGAGTATTTTAAATATTTGTTCTTTGAACATGCTAACTTGCAGATAAGTACACTGACCTTTCATCAGGTGCAACATCTTGATCTTTTTTTCCCCTCTCTGTCATTGCCACTGATAACATGTTTTATCTTTCTGGATTAAAATCAGAAGAGTTGGGTGGCAAGAACCCTTTGAAGTATCTTAATCTTTTGCACAACTTTAATACTGTGACCTACAAACCAAGAATATTTCGATGGCTGTGTTGTCTTTTATCAGTGCAAGTAATATTCTGGCCAAAGTTCAAAGATTCTTAGTCGGTCCATCAACTGTTTTATCAGCTCTTCTCCTTGATGTGTTTCCTTCCTAGAGCAGAGGAACAGGATCTGTACACTCGCCACACGCCTGAGACAGCTAGCAGCAGGTAGGCATTATGTCTAAGATTGTTTTATTTTTCCATATGTCTGAGCTCATTGCGTTTGTCAAACTTTTTTGTGTGTGTTTTGTTTTATGTTTATTTAATTATTTGTTCAGTATAAAAACGACTGTCGCGTGACTAGGGCACGGTCACTCTGATCTATCGGATCACAAGAAAAGGCTGAGTTTGGAACATTATGCCTTTAGAATAGAATTAATTACTAAATGCACTGATGGAGTATAGTATAAACACATTGGAAACTTTGTTTCTCCAACTCAAGAACAGTAAAGGGAGAGAATAACTTTGATCAAATGGACACAAAACAACGGTCAGGAAGTGTCACCAAACGTGCAAAGTAAAAGCCTCATCCAACAACTGACATTAGCCTTTATAAATAAGAAAAAAATTGACAAATGGTGTATTGGTGCAAATTAAGAAGAAAAAAATAAGTCAAGTCAAGCAAGCTGCTCCTTCCACTGTACATTTGCCTTGCTTTCCTCATTAGAAATGCATGCACACCATGCCTAGTCAAACTATCCTACATGCACTGTAATGTACGGTGCATCTTATCTCAAACCCTTAGAATCTAAGGGTTTAAGAAAAATTGTTGCACAATTTATGCTAACTTCGACCTGGAGTTATTGAAGAAACTATGCCAACAGTAAATTGAAGAAACTATCTTTGGTGGATGGTTGGTTCAAAAAGTATATATGCCCCTGTTAATTTCAATACTTCTCCTTTGTATAGTGTGACATGGATCCTTAGAAATTCGGCTGAATAGTTGGAATTCAAGAAAAAACTTGATCATTTCTGTTGGTGGGGCTTTTTTTCCCCCCTAATTCTTTCAATCACTTTTTGTGAGATGGATTTTTACAGTGAAATAAAATTCTCTTGCTAGGTTCTTTATATCATGGTACAGCGTCAGCGGCTGTGAATTGGGGACTAGATATGTGTATGTGCAAGCATGCATCCAAAAACAATACAGTAGAAGAATATTAGAGTTTTGCAATTTAGAGCTGAATGTGACAGTAAATCTTGTGGGCTCACCTGAAGAGGTTTGTGGACAACAGATGTTTTGCATCTGATTTGAAGAACTTTGGCGAGGCACAATGGAAAAGTTGAGATTTGGGAGGCATAAAAATTTAATCATTAAATCAATAAAGTAATTAAGGGGAAGAGTGATTATACCTATGCCATCAGGTAGCTATTAATTTTTCAGAAACGGTGTTTGGGATTAAAAAGAAAACCTGGCAATGTATAAATTTTGCGTTCTCAGGTTAGATATGTTGTTTCTGATCTCACACATCCAAGTCTTGACATTTTGATAAACTCACCATTTGTTCTGATTTCCCGTCCCAGCTGACCCAGCATCATGGACGTCATCTTCCAGTTGCTGTTCTCACCTCTTCCGACCCCAGTGGTTATCTCCCTGATCGCGGTCGGTGTTGCGACACTGTTTTACCTCAACGCTCGGCCCAGTCCGGTCCGCAGCCTACCCGACCTCAACCGCCAGACTCTGGGGGTCAAGGTGAGAGCTGCAGAAATGTTGCTCAAGTTTGATAAATTAATAGTCTGGGGAGGCATGGTAATGACCTGACACTTCCCTTAGGTAACTGTAATCTTTTTTTGTTTTAACTTTTTTTTTTTTCAGGATGGTGCAAGAAAAACAGCCTTGTTGGAGGACAACAACAACCTGATGTCATATCGCTACAATGATGCAAAAACCCTCTATGAAGTCTTTCAAAGGGGCCTTAGAGTTTCAGGTATTTAAATTGTTTAAAACTATGTAAAATTAGCTTAGATTTTGTATCATAAGCCAAAATGAGTTTTAAAATGAGTACACTTGCTTGTTTAAAAATCAGACTGAATTTCAAATACACTTGAGGTGACTGTGAACCTTAGTAGCTAGAAAAGTTATGTTGCATGGTGCTAGTTTAAACTGGAACTAATAAAGACAAACCAAATGATGCCTCTTGTCGTCAAATGATCTGGCAAAAACAAAAGCTGCTGTATAGTTAAAGTTCAGTCAAACCACTGGGCAGGACATGACATCAGAACCATTTTATTTTCTAGGTAACGGACCGTGTTTGGGCTACAGAAAGCCTGGGAAGCCTTACCAGTGGCTGAAGTACAAACAGGTACAGCACAGAGTGGCAATGATTTAGAAACATGGTTAAATGGTACGGCTAATATCGTGTGAAATCACTATTCTGGACCTTTCTGGGTAAAAAAGCATCTGATTTTTTTCAATGCCGTTTTCCTCAGAATTTTTTTTAACAAGTATTTGAAAAATTGATAGTGATATTATTTTCTCTCCAACCTGACTTCCCCTTTTCTCTGAAGGTGTCTGACAGGGCACAGTATCTGGGGTCAGGACTCCTTCACAAAGGTTTGAAGCCCAATTCTGAAACATTCATCGGCATCTTTGCTCAGAACAGACCTGAGGTAAATGGAGTCTTAACAGATTTTTTTGTTGTTGTTGTTCTTTTGTGTGAGTATCTATTAACTTCTGCTGTCTCTTCATTAAATCAACTTGCAGTGGATTATTGGTGAGATGGCGTGTTACACGTACTCCATGGTAGCAGTTCCCCTGTACGACACTCTGGGTCCTGAGGCTCTCGTCTTCATTATCAACCAAGGTAATTGGAGCTTTACTTCTCTCGCTAATGCTGCTAATTGTAGAAACAAGAAGACGTCCAGTAACTCTGTTCCCATAGGAGTCTGTCAAGTGACTTTTAATCTCATTCACTTTTTTTCAATGAGTTTGTGTAAATTTGCTGATGGAAAGTTTGATTATAAGGGCAAATTGAGTATATTCTGCCTTGGAGTTTTAAAAAAAGTGGATCATGCAACCCATTTCTAAAAAGATATACATGGATTTTTTTTATTTCCTATAAGCTGGGATCTCTACAGTGCTCTGTGACAACCAGAAGAAAGCGGAAACTCTGCTTCTGAACCACGAAAAAGGCCAAACTCCAGTTCTCAAAACTGTTGCGCTCATGGACTCATTCAGCCCTGAGTTGATCGAGCGAGGAAAGAAGTGTGGAGTGGACATCGTATCCATGGAGGACATGGAGGTAATAATGTTCTCCTAACACCGAACCAAGTTAAATGTAAACTTTAAAAAAAATCAGTAAGTAAAAATGTTTTGT